>NC_135712.1:215317645-215625277 GCF_964656455.1 Halichoerus grypus
CAGCACCGGGTCTCCCTCCTACCGTCTCCCCGCTGTGGGGGGAGGTCGGCACCCTCACCCCGGCCTCACCCCAGGGCTCGGCCCAGGCCCCAGAGCCTCCTGCTCTCTGCCCCTCCCTCCGAGGTCCTGCCCTGGAGGCTCCAGGAGCAGTCTGAGGGTTGGGGGCCGGAGAGTCAGGAGGAGGGGTGGAAGCAGCTCAGGGGTCCCCTCTGCCCCAAGGAGCACTGCAACCGAACTGGGCACACTCCAAGTCACCGAATCTACGGGGGACACGCATGCCTGGAGCGTGAACCAGAGACCCCACAGGAAACGGGGTGTCAGAGCATACGACTCTCCTGTACCAGCCGCTCTTCTTCCAGCTTCCTCTGCTCCTCTGGGGACAGCCTTTCTTGACCTCTGCCAGGAGACTGCCAAGAGAACGCAGCCGCCGCCCCCGGAGGGGACCGTCCACAGCCTGCGCGTCGTGAGCGCCGTCATAAACCCACTCACAAAACACATCGCTTAAAAATAAATAAGTAGATGGTAATTTAAAGAGTTTCTCTTTCTAACTTTTTAAATTTTCAAGTAGGCTCCACACCCCACGTGGGGCTGGAACTCACAACCTTGAGAGTTAAGAGTCGCACGCTCCACCGACGGAGGTGGCCAGGCGCCCCTAAAAAGCCCACTTAAAAAGCCACAATTTAAGCGAGAGGGGGGTGTGAAGGAATCGAGGGTGGTTTCTCGGGCGTGAAGAGTAGTGTGGTCTCATGCACTCGGGCGCCCCGGGAGCATCCCCTCTGAGGATGAGCCTGACGCCCCGTGGAAACAGTACTGGTGGCTGCTGGGCGCAGAGACCGGCCGGGCCGCAGCTGCAGCCCACCCGCCCCCTGGCGGTGGGCCATGAGCCTGCCGCCCACCAAGGGCCAGCAGGGCGGGAAGACCCTGGGCTGGGCTTCCAAAGGGAATGTGGTTGGCAGGCCGGCTCCTCGGGGTCCCCACTCCCTGCACCGAGCCCTGGGGAGGCCAAGGGGCTCGGAACCAGTGGGGCCTCCCCGGACCCTCGCCCACTGGCCCCGCCCCACCTGTGCGGGCCAGTACCTAGCGAAAGAATGAGAGCGATGACAAGCTTTTTACGAGAGCAGATGGGGCTACAGCCCGCAGAGGGAAACTTGTCACGGCCCCGAGGAGGGGGTGACCCTGGGTTCCCGGGGGGCCCGGCATCCTCACGAGGTGCTGTGTTCTCCTCCTCCTGATTTTTCAGGAGAGAAAAACCTTTCAGAGCAGTTCTTTGCCCAAGCTCACCAGCTGGTTGGTCACCTGTCCCCTGCCCTGTTTGGCCAGCATTCCAGCAAGAAGGAAAACTCCTGAAGTCCCCCTTCTGCAAGCCGACCCCCGAAGAAGGTGCACACCACCCCTGTCCAGTGTGGAAACCAGGGTGGGGTGGCACTGGGCAGAAAAGAGCTCGCACGGCAGGCCTGAGACTTCCCTCCCCAGAGGGCGGCTCGCAAGGCTGGCCCTCGGCGGCGTCTGGAACCGGACTCCGGGCTCCCACCACCCTCGCTGCCGGGGGGCTCGGGTCCCTGAACCGTCTGTGCAGACACGAGGTTCGGGCTGAGCGCCTGCTCCCCTCCTGGAGTCTGGGGTCCTGGCCCAAGCTGGGCAGAGGGGCCCGCGAGACCGACCCCCGCAGAGAACCAGGTGCTGGGTCTCTGCCGGCCCCCTGGAGACCACACCTCACACACGCGGTCCTGTCTCGTTTGGGGGGAGCTAAGCGCGTCCTGTGGGACACCCCGGGAGAGGACTCTGGAAGCTCTTGCCTGGTGTCCCCGCCCCGCCCCCCACACCTCTGCCCTGAGCTCATCTGGCTTCCTGTCCTCTCTGTATAAACCACGGCCGTGGGGTCGACCGTCTGCTGAGCCTGGGGGTCCTCCCGGCACATCCCCGCGCCTGGGACCCCAAGACAGCCCTTCACTGGCCCTCCAGACCCAGATTTGGGAGGGCATCAGCCAAGAAGAAACCCAATACCGAGGGTCCACGCAGACCTCATCTGCTCACTGGGCAGGAAGGAAGCAACAGGGGAAGGCTGTGCTAGAAGCAATCCCAGGGGAGAGCAGGAAGTGACTCGTAAACTTTGAAAAGGGGACAGAAGACACAGAAGAGGACAGACAACAGGAAGAAGCCGAGGGGCAGGCTCAGGATGCCATGAACACCCTAAGGGATGGCAAACGAGAGGCCGCACAGGGCACACCTGAGCAGAGACAGGACTCCAGAGCACGGACAAGGCCGAGCACGCGCATGCACAGCCTCACGTGTCGCCCACAGGATACTCGACACCAAAGACGTGACCCACGGCAGCCAGCAGCCCCACGGGCACCCACATTCTCGTCCCGGGACCTGGTACGTGTCCGCAGAGGGAAACTTGTCACGGCCCCGAGGAGGGGGTGACCCTGGGTTCCCGGGGGGCCCGGCATCCTCACGAGGTCCTCAGGAGAGGGAGGCAGAGGGTGGGAGTCCCAGAGATGGGCAGACCCCGCGCTGCTGGGGGTGAGGATGGGGGGGGGCCGTGGGCCAGGAAGAGGCCGGAGCCGGGTCTCCCGGGGGCCCTGGGGGGACCAGCCCTGCCCGCGCTGGGGTTTGGTTCCATGAGGCCCGTGTCAGACTCCTGACCCCAAAAGTGTGAAGTAACTGTTTAAATCGCTAAGCTTGTTGTAATCTGTGACAGCAACCACAGGACTAGGTATAAAACCTTAAAAGCAAACAGAAAACCGGCTCTCCCTCGATGGCGGTGTCCCAGGAGGCCATCCCGGGGAGGCCCTTGTGCTGTCCACTGAGCTGCTCCTCCCAGACACCCCCCAGGCCCACCTCCCAGCCTTCCAGGTGCCCATGAGTGCATCCCGGGCAGGACCCTCAGGGGCAGGCCCCGGGTGCGCGTGAGCAGCAGACCCCAGCCCCGTGGGTGCCGCCCCGAGAGCTCACGCACGAGGGCACACGCGCCTTCTCTTACGCCCTGGGAGACTCGGGCTCTGCTGTCCCACAGTGAACGCGCGTCATACCCCTGCGCTGCAGCCTGGGCTCCCGGGGGCCTGGCTCACCATGCACCCCATCCCGTGAAGCCGATCGCTTGGATGACCGTCAAGACAAACTGGGCTCCAAAGATGAAGAAGAACGCCATGAAGTTGAAGGAGCTGTCGGCTCTAGAGAGAGAGAGAACAGCTGTCACGGCAGCCCGCGTGCAGCAGGACCAGCGGGGACGGGGCTCCCGCCCTCCCCAGAGGCGCCAACCCGAACGCGCCATCCCACGCTGCTCAGCCTGGGCCTGGGCTCTACGGGGCCACCACACGGCTTCTCTGGGAAACACTGCGCCAACAGCTTCCTGGCTGCAAAGGGGTCTGAGAGATCTCAGTGCGAGCGACGACGCTCACATGGGTGCTGGAGGTTAACCCAGGGGACGGCGTGTCGCAGATTTAAGGGGCTCTGCATGCTCCCCGGAGGACGGGGGGCAGCCGCCGAGGGGCCGCGGCGCAGGCCACCGAAGCAGGACGGGGCCTGCAGGACCCTGAGCCCTGAGGGCAGCGGGAGGAGGCAGGGCACTCGCAGGCCGTCAGCAGGCCCCGCGCGTTCCTGAGCGAGGCAGCCGGAGCCAGCCCAGAACCTGGAGGAACGGCCTGTCTAGTTCCAGCACACACGTGGGTTTCTAGGTCTTGTCTCCAAGGAGGGCCTCAGGGACGCTGTCTGATGGACTCTGAGAGCCCGGGATTCGGGAACCATCTAGGGGCAAACACGGCAGCTCCTGAGTAACAGGGGGCCCGCTGGGGGCGAGTGTCCACAGACAGGAGCATCCCGCGGCCGTGAGCAGGAGCGAGGCACCCACACGCGCGGCCCCGGGGACGGACCCCGAGCCCACGACACTCAGGGAGGGAGCCAGACACAGAAGGCCACGCGGGGTGTGAGTCCACGTGGGTGACACGTCCAGAACAGGCTCATCCACGGACGGGAAGGGGGCTCGTGGGGGCGGGGGCTGGGGAGTGACAGCTGACGGGGACGGGGTTGCCTTGGGGGTGATGGAATGTTCTGGAACTACACAGAAGTGATGGTTCCACAACCCCTTGAAGACACCAGAAACGCTGCTTCGAGTAGGTGAGCGGACAGATGAGTTAGTTATTAAAAGAACAGGCCCTCGTTGGCCGTGGTCTGCAGCCCCTGGATATAAGCTGTCCCCAAACCCAACAGAACGGTTCTGGGCACGTGCGCAAGACGCCAGGCCGGCGAGGGCGCAGGCCCCGAGCGCGCGGTCAGGCGTCTGGCTCCTGCCGGTGCTGAACCCCAGACGCTCCCCGAGGCCCCCTCAGAGATGCAGCCCGCCCCACGCCCCAACTTACCGGAAGGCCTTGTACACAGGCCGGAACCAGCACACGTAGCCACAGGGGGAGAAGAGCAGCAGCCAGACCAAGGCCAGGCCAACGTTGGCCCCCGAGCCACCACCGATCCACCAGGCCAGGCAGGCGACAAGGTTGACCCCCAGGGTGGCACAGTAGACTGGAGAGGGGGGCGAGGAGGGTGAGCGGGGACGGAGGGCGGCAGGCCAGGACCCCTCCCACCCGCCGGGGGAGCCGGGCCGAGGCTCTGGTCAGCATGGGAGTCACGCAGCCAGAGGAGGACTCGGGACATCACTGTGTTAGAAAGGCGAGGTTCAGCCCAAAATTCGGGCAAACTTTGTGGTGTGGGCTGTCCCGGGCCGGGGTCTGAGGGGTGCACAGGGAGGCCCCGCCCCCGCCCCAGGGCTCACACAGCCACAGCCGGTAGATTCTCTTCACCAGAAGCTGGTGCTCGATGGGGATCTCGTCGGAGATGTTCTGGTAGAAACAGGGCTTCAGGGGGATAAACTTGGGCAGTGGCGGGAAGTTGTTCTCCTTTTCTGCAAGGACAGAAAACACCAGGGAACGAAACCAGGCGGGGAGCCTCAGTGACAGCCCCAAACACGTCCCCATCCCTGTCCTCAACCTGCGGACATGTCCCCTCACGCAACAGAGGGGACCTTGTCAGGGCCCCCGAGGAGAGGGTGACCCTGGGTTCCCCAAGGGCCCGGCGTCCTCATGAGGTCCTCACGAGAGGGAGGCAGAGGGTGGGAGTCCCAGAGATGGGCAGACCCCGCGCTGCTGGTGGTGAGGATGGAGGGGGGGGCCGCGGGCCAGGAAAAGGCCGGAGCTGGGTCTCCCGGGGGCCCCGGCGGGGGGGGGGGGACCAACCCTGCCTGCGCCTGAGTTTTAGGACTTCTGACTTCACGACATGAAATGATAAATGTGGTTTATTTTTTTTTTTTAAGATTTTATTTATTTATTTGAGAGAGAGACAGCATGAGCAGGGAGAGGGAGATGGGGGAAGGGGGAGAACAGAGAGAAGCAGGCTCCCCACTGAGCAGACGCGGGGCTCGATCCCAGGACCCCGGGATCATGACCTGAGTGGAAGGCAGACACTTCACCGACTGAGCCACCCAGGCGCCCCAGAAAAAAGTGGTTTAAATCACTCCGCCGTGGTGATTCCTGAGAGCAGACAGAGAAGACACGCAGACTCGGTGGCAGAGCCAAATACCGTTAACACCTGACTCCAGAGAAGATTCTGGCACTCTGAATGCATGAGCTTCCTGGGGCAGCTCTGACAAATGACCACCAGCCAGGGGGTTCCAACCACAGGACTTTATGCTCCCCGGTCCCAGAGCCCAGAAGTCTGAGGTCGAGGTGGGGCAGGGCCACGCTCCCTTGGAGGCTCCAGGGGACGGTCCCTCCTGGCTCTCCCAGCTCCTGGGGGCTCCAGGCGTCCCTCGGCATGCAGCCGCATCACTCCATGCCTGCCTCGGTGGTCACGCGGCCACCTCCCCTGTGCGTCTTTATGAGAACACCTGTCATTGGATTATGGCTACCCTCCTTCAGCGTGAGCTCCTCTTTACTAACATACACGCAACGATTCTGCTTCCCAATAAAACCCCACTTCACAGGTACGGGGTGAGGATTAAACACGTCTTTTGGGGACAGGCCTTAGCCTGCAGCACAGTATGGTTAGTGATACCCCTCAGCCTTTCAACATCCCCTATGGCAGGACACGTCTCCTGAGCACCTCGGAGGGCCAGACTGTGAACAAAAGACGGGGGGGCCGCCCTCCTGGCCAGGGGGAGACCAACAATAATCACAATGAATGAGCAAGTGTGGCGTGCTGGAAAATGCTGCGTCTGTGTTGGAAGGGGGCACCAGGGATGTGTGTGCTGGGGGGTTGCTTAGCTGTGCTCTAAGAGGAGGGCAGGGGCGCCCGGGGGGCTCAGTCGGTTAAGCGTCTGACCCTTGATCTCAGCTCAGCTCTTGATCTCACGGTCGTGAGTTCAAGCCCTGCATTGGGCTCCATGCCGCGTGTGAAGCTTGCTTAAAAAGAGTTGTCAGGGGGCGCCTGGGTGGCTCAGATGGTTAAGCGTCTGCCTTCAGCTCAGGTCATGATCCCGGGGTCCTGGGATCGAGCCCCACATCGAGCCCCACATTGGGCTCCTGGCTCAGCGGGGAGCCTGCTTCTCCCTCTCCCTCTGCCTCTCTCCCTGCTCATGTTCTCTCTATCTCTGTGTCTCAAACGAATAAATAAAAAGTTTAAAAAAAAAAAAAAAAAAAGAGTCGTCAGGTTAGCCCCCTCACTGCAAGAGTTGGTATTTAAACAAACACTCCAGGGGCGCCTGGGTGGCTCAGTCGGTTAGGCGGCTGCCTTCGGCTCGGGTCATGATCCCAGGGTCCTGGGATCGAGCCCCGCATCGGGCTCCCTGCTCAGCGGGGAGCCTGCTTCTCCCTGTCTCTCTGCCTGCCTCTCTGCATACTTGTTCTCTCTATCTCTCTGTCAAACAAATAAAATCTTTAAAAAAAATAAAAAATAAAAAATAAAAAAATAAACAAACACTCCAGAAAGCAAAGGAAACAGGCCAGTGCGTTCTGGCCTCGGTCTGAGTGCCAGCTGATCGAGAGGCAGTGGGAAGATCAGGGCCGGAGGGGTGGACAGGCGGAGGCAGACCACACCTTACTGGCCACGGAGAGGCCACAGGCATTTACCACGTGACACAGGAAGCCACAGCGTGTCCCAAGCCCGAGCAGAGAGGGGAGTCGATCCCACTCTGAGCTTGCCGGCTCTGAGCCCCTGCAATCAGACGTGGGAGGAGGGCCTCCCTGGCACGGACTCACAGCCTCCATGCCACGGTCACCAGTCACTACCCTTCAAGGCTCCTGTCCAAGGCCCCAACGAGGACCCCACCTGGCCCCACGGCCCCCGGCACCCCTCTCCTCCCGACATCTGACCCCCACCCCTCCTGCAGCCCACAGCAAGAACAGGGCGATGCTTCCAGCGGTCAGGCAGCTAGCACACGCTGTGACACGGAGGTGGGAACCCCACCCCCAAGTCACACACCCTCTGAAACCCTGCTTTCTCGGCAGGTAAGAAGCCCCGGGGCAACATTCTGTGCACACTTAGAACTTGGGCACCCGGAGCCCCACCCCACCCCCCACCTGAGTACCCGGGCAGATGCTGGGACGGCAGGGGTGGAGAGGCGTGGGGCGACCGTGAGCGGACGGTGTGCACTCCTGGCGCCTCACCGTGGCTTTGGGGCCCCAGGGCCGCCCTCACTTTACCTGCACACTCCATCCCTCCTTCCGAGCAGGACGAGGTGGGCACACCGTGAGAGAGTGAGAGTGTCATCTGACGCGTGTAGGTATGACCCCAGACGCCCACACCTCACACGTTACGTTGACGTCCACGACCAAGTGGGCCCCAAGGCAGAAAGCCTGGCCAGGCCGACAAGTGCCATGGAAACGGGAATCTATCGCTCGTCTGGCTCAGAGCGAGGAAGTGACCCCAGCACCCTCCATGCAAGGAGGAGAATGGTGTGTGCCCCCCCCGGGGGGGGCATTAGGGTGGGTCTGGCCACTAGGGGACACTTCCCAGAGGATCCCCCGCTGCAGGGCCTCTGGGGGACACTCACCGGACATTTCCGCTGTGACAACTGGGCGGGGCAGAAGCCTACGGCCACCTGGAGGGGAAACAGCCATAGTCAGGAGGTCCCCGAAGCCGCCGGGGGACCCCGACCCCAGCTGCGTGCTCAGCAGCAACCGCACCTAGAGGCCTCCCCTTCAGAGCCCCCCGGGCCGCGTCTGTGCTGGAAGGAGAGGGGTCGGGCTGCTGCCCCAAACACACCCGGCCGGAACCGAAACGTTCCTGGGACCCCGTGGGCCCACCCCGCCTCCTCGTCCCCAACCCCCCCAAACTTCCTCTTTATCCACGAACAGCTGCACGCACCTCCTCAGGGCCACTGAGAACGGGGTTCGCGCTCACTGCTGTGAACATTACACAAGTCACACGGCCTCTCTGGTCTGCACTTCTGTCCCTGCGAGGCTGACAGGGCTGACAACCTCACCACAACCCAAGTGGGGCAGCTAGGGACGCACCTGGCACCCAGTGCCCTTCCTACACGGAACCAGGTGAGCTGGCGTCACGGAGGAGCCCCGGCGAGCAGGCTGCCCCCGACGCGTACACCTGCGGGGACTCTGCCGGCTCCCTCAGGGCCCTGTGCTGGGCACTGCCGTCTCCGGGACATAAGCCGGGCTCATGTGGCCACGACCGCCTCACTGGGATGGGAGCCCATGGACGACTTCCTCACCCAGTCTACGTGACGAGGTTCCAGTGACACTAGCTCCCAGGGTCCACGCCCCCCTCCCCAGGAGACCCTCTCTGGCCCGGCCCAGTCCTCTGTGCCCACACGCCTGGTGGGCTCACAGCCACCCCACTGCCCATCCACGGCACTGGCCTGTGGGCAGACCCCCTCCCCCGCCCTGTGCCTGTGGGCTGGCGTGGGCCGGGAGAAGACCCCTAGGGCTCAAGGGGAGGCTCAGAGCAGGGATGAACTGGGCCCCACAGTGGCCCCATGATCCAAAAATGCACATTTGCCAGACAAACCCACGTTGGTTCTAGTGCTGACGGCTCTGCAGCTGACCCCCGCCCCACCGCCCTCCATGAAGAACGGGAAATGGGACGACAGCCGAAGAAGCCTTTCGGGGAGCTGACTCCAGGCTGGCAGGTGTGCCTCTGTGTAAATACGCACTGGCCAGCCACACCCTTCCAGACCCAGGACACAGGCCGGGAGGCGCCCGGGGGGGGGCACTCTTCCCCCACTTGGCTCAGAAGCTCCCCTTCCCGTGCACAAACCCCAAACCTTGGCAGAAGTGGTCACCCAACCCAGGTACCCTCGGCCACCATGGTCCCCTGCCACTGTCAACAGACGCCAACCTGGTTTGGGGCTGTTTATTTTCACAGACAGAGCCGTCTCCTGACACCCGGGACGAGGGGGATTCTGTCCCGGCAGACCCTCGGGCTTGGGGCAAAAGGTGGCTGGAGAAGTCCGAGTGCCCAGCCCCCCGCCCAGGCTGGACCCCACGAAGCTCAAGCCCAGGGAAAAAGCTCAGACGGGGCAGAAACGCGTCCCCACACACCAGTGGGAACAGCGTGGGGTCCGGCTTCGGGGTGGAGACGCGCGTCGTCCTTAACACTGACCCGCAGGATCACGGCCGCCTGGGCGACAGTGAGAGAGGCGGCGGCCTGCCGGGGGGCCTGAGGGGAGGCTGAGCCGCTGGCGGCAGAGAAGCTCCAGAAGGCAGCGGGCACGGCCGCCTACGAGCCAGGGTCCAGCCGGCGGCACTGGGCCTCCAGGACCCCACGGAACACCTGGAAGCGGTGGTTGAGATCAGGCCGGGCGTGGATGCGGAAGCGGGTACCCAGGGCGCCGTCGGGCGAGGGCGCCCCATAGAAGACACGCTGCACGCGGGAGTGCACCAAGGCCATGGCACACATGGCACAGGGCTCGCGGGTGACGTAGAGGTCGTAGCCAGTGCACACGTAGGGCAGGCTGTCCGCATGCACGTCCCCGTCCTCGTCCAGCTTGCGCACAGAGCCCACGCGGACGCCCAGGGGGGCGAGGGCTGGGGCGAAGGAGCAGGCAGGGTAGGCATCGAGGTCATAGGCGCCACGGCCCTGGCCCCGGGCCACCAGGTCGATGCACACCATGGTGGCGTGCAGCAGCGGGCTGGCCGCGCTGCTGCAGTCGTGGCCGGTGGCCAGCACGCGGCCGGAGGACGGGTCCACCACCACAGCCCCCACGGCCCTCAGGCCCCTCGCAGCCGCCTGCCGCGCGGCCCACACAGCCCGCTCCATGTGGGCCTGCATCGCCGTCTGCTCCTGCGCGGAGAACAGCCGCCCGGCCAAGGCACGAGTCACCTGCCTATCCTCGTGGAAGGACGTGGGCCAGTGGGCGCGCGCCTCCTCGAACTGGCCTCTGGTCAGGGGTGGCCGGGCTGGCACAGGCACCAGGAAGGGCTGCCCCAGGCCCCGGGGGTCCACGGCTGGCTGCGGGAGGAGCTCAGCGAGCGATCGGGCCCCCGCGGCCGGCCCCGCCAGGCACAGCAGCAGCTCCAGCGCGTGCGGCCGGCTGGCATCGCGGCTGGGCCGCACCCTCTTGAGGTGAGGCTGGGCGCGCAGCGGGTGGACGGCCGACACCTCCTGGAGGAGGCGTGAGGTCTGGCGCTTGTCGAGGATGGGTGCGGCGTAGGCCAGCACCAGCTCCACGTCCTTGGACTGCTGCTCGGACAGGACCGGGAGGGCTTGCCACGGCTCGGGCTCTTGCTCGGGGCTCCGGGTCTTCTCGTCCCCACGCTGCTCCATGAGGCCCGGGGCGGGGTCCTTCCTCGGCACGGCTCCGACTGTGGGAGACAGAGATCGGAGCAGAGCATCATCCGTCAGGTGCAGAAGGCCCGGGTGAGCCGGAGGAGTCCGTCCCAGGTCCCAGGAGCGTGCGGCATCTGAAGGCTCGTCCGAGAGCTCGGCCCACAGAGAACGCATCACTGGCCATGCTCGCGCTCAGATCCTGCCAACTCTTGGTTTGCAGAACTTAAACCGTCACTGACAATTTTGTCCCCCGTGACACGTGTCACCGTGAACACGCACACCGGGTCTCGGAGACTCAGTGAGAAAAAACACGAACGGTCTCGTCAACTGTCTTCACGTTGGCCGTGTGCTCAGGTGACAACACTAATTTCACCTGTTTCTTTGTGCACTTTTTGGAACGGTGGCTTCTAGAACATTTCACGTTATGTCCGTACCTCGCATTGTGTCCCTGCCGGTCAGGACCGGCTCGGATAACGTCAGACCTCAATTACTGGTCATCTCGACGTGACTCTGGAGGATCCTTGTTGCCACTGTGTGCCCAGACCACACGGCCTGCTGGCGTCCTGGAGTGGACCGCCCCCCTCCCCGCCCCTCCCCGTGAACCGGGAAAGGCTGCAATTGTCTGACAACTGTGGGCTTCTACCTTTCACGACACGCCTCCCAGCACGCTCCTCTGCTGCACAGAACCGCGGGCATTCATCAGCCAGGCCCGCTGGAGGGCACGGGACATCCTCGCCCACCGCGCTATGTCCTGAGCTCATGATACAGTCTGGTAAGCACGCAGAACCAGGGCTGCTGGTGGCAGCCATGAAGACTGGAAGGCATAGAGGGCCCCTGGTGCCCGGAGGGCCCACCGGAGGGTCCATGGTGCCGACTCTGAATCTGCTCCCAGCACACACCATGCCCAGGACCCCACAGCCCGCATGGGCCGCAGAAGCTCCCAGTCTCCACGGCAAAATACACGTCTCACTTGCTCCTCCAAAAGTACAACTCTGTCCGATGAAAACAAAACAGGTGACAAGTAAAGGAGCCTGCCACTGGGACACTGCTGGCCGGGGTGCCGGCTCCTAGGTGGGGTGGGTAAAAACCCCAGCAGTCACCGTCCAGCCAGCGGCTGCTCCACTCCACACCCAGCCACGAGCCCAGGAGCACGGAGAACACACGTCCACAAAGAAGCCTGCACACGCCTGCTCACGGCAGAGCGTCCACAGCAGCCAGAAGGTGTGCACACGGCCCGAGTGTCCTTCGATGGATGAACAAATACACACACGGTCCCCCACACGCAGGCATGTTACTCGGCTGTGAACAGGAGCAAGGCGCCCACGCACGCGGCCCCGGGGATGGACCCTGAGCCCACGACGCTCAGGGAGGGAACCAGACACAGAAGGCCACACGGGGTGTGAGTCCATGTGGGTGACACGTCCAGAACGGGCTCATCCGCGGACAGGAAGGGGGCTCCTGGGGGCCAGGGGAAGGGGGACTGGGTGTGACTACTAATGGGGACGGGGCTTTTTTGGGGGGCGGGTGGAATGTTCTGGAATAAGACTGTGATGACAGTTCCACAACCCCACAAATGTCCTAAAAACCATAGATCTGTCCGTTTTTAATGGGTGAACTGCCCCTCAGTGAAGCTGCTAAAAAAAGCGGGGAGAAGTAAGGACGTGGGGAGGGGTAAGGACACGGGGCAGTTGCCAGGTCAGCAGCCTCCAAACAAGGCCCAATGCCTCAGATGACAGCTGCTGGTACCGTAGCCGCCACGTGTCCTCCCAATGACCCAGGAGGGAGCTTGGGGAACTGTCCCCTTTCTACAAGACAAGATGAGGCTCTGTGAGCCGGAAGGACGTGCCTGGAGCCACAAGGCAGGGAAGGCGACTCAGGATCTGACCAGGCAGACATTCAACCGCTCTCGGACTGCCTCCCGAGCCCACTCCACAGATACGGAGGACAGCTTCCGCAGACGGGGTCCCGCCTGAGCTCCCAGGCCCAGCGTCCGGAGGGGAGAGCCAGCCCAGTGGCAAACAGCGTCCACAGACCAGTGTTCTGTTTCAACACGCCAGGGATGTGGAGTGGGCCGGGAGCCACGGGGCACCTGGGCTCCTCTCTTGTCCGCTGCCGCAGATCGAGCCCCAGCCTCCGGCACCTGGCCGCCTCCACACTCCCCGCACACACCCTTGGCTGTTCTTGCCAGCGCAGTCCCGTCCCTGGACCCCCGGGGCAGACACAGCCTGCTCAGAACAGCCCGTTCACCTGCGCCGTCGCAGCACCTGTCTCTGGCACTGGAGTCCTGGGCCGGGAGCAGGGGGCCCTCACCTGCATGGGAGCCCCACAGGGTGTGGTGGGCCAGAGACAGGACCCTAACACAAGTCCCCTGGGCAGCTCAGGGCCCCCCGCGGCCCCCTCCGCAATCGGGGTACTCTGGAACCCTGGCGCTGGGAGGAAGCCGGAAATGGCACCGATTCAGGCAGTGCAGTCGCCCTGCAAGGCAACACCCCGTAAACTCACGCAGGCCCCGTCTCACCAGGGGACTAGGCAGGCCGGCCAGAGCCTGGGTGTGAGCCCACCCTGAGCGTCCCCCTCCGAGAAGTGGGAACCCAACACCACCACGCAGGGCAGTCCGAGCCAGGGAGGGACGCAATCCACACGGGGCCCCACACGAGGCCCCCGGCCCGGCGACGCCCTGCGGGGGGCGGGCAGCGCCCCGGAGGGCTCCTCGGAGGCAGCGACTCGCAGCGCGCCCTGGAAGGCCGGCAGCCTGAGCAGGACAGCCAGCGCCGGAGCCCCGGGCCGCCCGCAGCGCGCCGGGGGCTGGTTCCAGGGCGCGGCCATCTGAGCCCCTAACGAGCTCCCCCCTTGCTCATACGGACTTCTCCTACGGCGGGGCGTCCTGCCACGCGCCCGGCCGTGCACGAAAGTTCCAGAATGTCGGGCATGCGGGGTGCGGGAGGGAACCCCCTCTGCCCGGAGCCACGACAAGAGAAGACCCCGAGCACTCACACTGCCGGTAAGCGCCGGGAGAGGCTCACGTCTACCGACGTGGAAGACGCCTGCGGGGCGGGACGCCAGTAAACGCGCGGCCCGGAGGCAGGGGGCTGGCCGCGATGACCCCAAGCACGCGCGCGGGGGGAGGGGGCGAGCGGAGCAGCTGGACGCACGGGGCCTCCACCCCCGGCCGCAGGGGCGCGCGCACGCGCACAAGGTCTACGGGCGCGGGCAGCAGCGGCCCGCGGCCCGGCCGCCCCGCGCGCACGCGCACGCGCACAGGCGCCGATGCCCCCGGCTGCCTCCTCGCGCCCGGCGCGGCCGGCGTCCCCCGCCAGCAGAGATACGAGCCCCCGCCCGTCACCACCCCGGCTCGCCGTCCGTGGGAGCCCGGGTCGCGAGAGCCGAGCCCCCGGGGCCCCGCGCTTACCTGACGAACCGCAAGCGAGCGCAGCGCCTCACAAGTCTTAGCAACCGACCGCCTGCCCCGCCTCCGCGCGCGCCGCGGGGCACGACGGGAGCGTAGTTCCAGGGGCGGGGTCGGCGGGGAACAGGGGCGGGGCCGGAACTACAATCCCCACAAGGCTGCGCGCCGGGCCACGGAGTGCCGCCCATCTCCCGAGCGCGGCTCGGGAGAGCGGCTGGAGCGCCGGGAGCGCCGAGTTGAGGGTTTGAGGTCCGGAGAAGAGGACCCTGGGGGCTGTTGGGGAAATCCGACTAGAGAGACTGAGGCAGAAGCGTACACGACACCCTGCAGCGCTCCCCGAGCCCAGTTTGCTGCTGCCACGTGGCTCCATTGGGGCCGCCCGCCGAGACCTGCGTGGTCAGGTTCTCATACTGGTCAAGGACTGGGCGATTCTTGGCCTCAGTTTTCCCATCTGTACAGTAGGCGAAGGTCCCGGGACCTCTTGACTCTTTAAGGCAAAACATGCTAATTTTATGAGCAACTCCAGGGATTCATTCTGGTCAAACAGATTTATTAACCCAAGGGTTCTTTACATTGGGCAACGTCTGGGGACATTTGTGGTTGTTGTGACCCGGGGGCGGGGGGGGTGCACTTGGCATCAAATGGCATCAAAACCTGGAGGCCAGGGATGTCATTCAGCACCCCGCGGTGCACAGGACAGCCCCAACACAACCAACCCCAAGCGTACACAGCGCACAGGTTGGAAGATCCCGGTTTGACCCCATTGCTGAGTAAGGAGAAAAATTCAGATCTAAAAGGGCCCGGAGGGGCGCCTGGGTGGCTCAGTCATTAAGTGTCTGCCTTCGGCTCAGGTCATGATCCCAGGATCCTGGGATCGAGCCCCGCATCGGGCTCCCTGCTCGGCGGGAAGCCTGCTTCTCCCTCTCCCACTCCCTCTGCTTGTGTTCCCTCTCTTGCTGTGTCTCTCTCCGTCAAATAAATAAAAATAAAATCTTAAAAAAATAAAAATAAAATAAAAGGGACCTGAAGGGGGAAATTCCATGTTTCCATTGTCTCCCTGTTTCCTTCCTGCAGGAACCAAGGAATTCCCCCTGAAGATCTGTCAAATGTCTATCCTGGGAGGGGGCGGCTGGAGGGGAGAACCCTCCTCCCCGGGGTTCCTGCTGCCCCCAGGCTCCTCAACCCTGCAGGGCCCTAAGAATCCATCCTGGTGGATTCCCTTCCTTTGCAAAGCATCGCCTCAAGTCCCCATTTATTCCTGGGAAAACAACACTCCAGGAAACAATTTTGCTTGCCCCTGGTCACCTTCCTTTTTTTCTTCCAAATAAAGTCAGATTAAAGTGTGCTTTTGTTTTCTTCTTTACACATCTCTCCAGCCCTGGCTGTGCCACTCAAGCTAGCCTAGAGCGCCTGTTTTGCTGACTTTTTTTTAAATTCCAAGGTGTTTGATTGGCATGTTGTTAAAAGCAAAGACTCAATTTTCTTCATGTAAAAAAAATGAATCTCTTCAATGTATTTTTCTGCTTTTTTTTTTTAAGATTTTATTTACTTATTTTGACAGAGAGAGACACAGCGAGAGAGGGAACACAAGCAGGGGGAGTGGGAGAGGGAGAAGCAGGCTTCCCGCCGAGCACGGAGCCCAATGTGGGGCTCGATCCCAGGACCCTGGGATCATGACCTGAGCCAAAGGCAGACGCTTAACGACTGAGCCACCCAGGCGCCCTGCCTATTTTTTTTTAAGTTCACATGGGGATGTGAAGTGGTGCAGTCACTATGGAAAACAGTTTAGGGGCGCCTGGGTGGCTCAGTCGTTAAGCGTCTGCCTTCGGCTCAGGTCATGATCCCGGGGTCCTGGGATCGAGCCCCGCATCGGGCTCCCTGCTCGGCGGGAAGCCTGCTTCTCCCTCTCCCACTCCCCCTGCTTGTGTTCCCTCTCTCACTGTGTCTCTCTCTGTCAAATAAATAAATAAAATCTTAAAAAAAAAAAGAAAAAAGAAAACAGTTTAGCAGATCTTCCAAAAGAACTGCCCTATGACCCGGCGATTCTAAGTCTAGATATATACACTAGGGAATTGAAAGCAGGGACCCAAATGGATACTGGCCCAGCCATGCTCACAGCAGCATTATGCACAATAGATAAAGGGTGGGAATTCAAGTATCAACGGGTGAATGAATAAACAAAACATGGTCCATCCAGACACTGGAATATGATTCAGCCTTAAAAAGGAAGGGATCCTGGGGCGCCTGGGTGGCTCAGTTGGTTAAGCGACTGCCTTCGGCTCAGGTCATGATCCTGGAGTCCCTGGATCGAGTCCCGCATCGGGCTCCCTGCTCAGCAGGGAGTCGGCTTCTCTCTCTGACCCTCCCCCCTCTCATTTACTCGCTCTCTCTCATTCTCTCTCTCTCAAATAAATAAATAAAATCTTTAAAAAAAAAAGGAAGGGATCCTGACCCCTGCTACAACGAGGATGGACCTTAAAGACACTGTGTTCAGTGAAATAAGCCAGACACAGAAGGACAAACACTATGATTCTACTCGTATGAGTCCCAGATAGTCAGACTCATAGAGAACGAAGGTAGATGGTGGGAACCAGCGGGGAGGGGGGAGGGAGAGTGGATGCGAATGGGTATGGAATTTCTTTCTGGGGTGATAAACATGTTCCATGACTAGATGGAGTTGGTGGTTATGCAATAGTGTGCATGTGCTCTCTATGCCTCTCAAGGGTACTCTCTAAAACAGTTAATTTTATGTTATGTGAAATTTGCCTCAAAAACATTTTTAAAGACATACAGGAAGAAAAGAAGATCTTTGGGGCACCCAGTGGCTCAGTCAGTGAAGTGACTGCCTTTGGCTTGGGTCATGATCTCAGGGTCCTGGGATTGAGCTCTGAATCGGGCTCCCTGCTCAGCAGAGGGGGGTTTCTCTTCTCCCTCTCCCTCTGTCGCTCCCCCTGCTTGTGCTCTCTCTCTCTCTCAAATAAGTAAATAAAATCTTAAAAAAAAAAAGAAAAGAAGATCTTTGCTTCCCTGTGTCCTGTCTGTGTGCCACCTCCATCTCCTTGCAGGCCAGGAATGGACCAGTTCTCTGAAATCCTCTCTCTGCAACCTTCAGAGGTTGGCTGGCCCCCAGCCCACCTGTCTGCTGTGTGAGCCCCCCCCCCCCCAGGGGACCCTGCTGTCAGGCTGTCCATGCAGACACCGGGCGGGCGTATAAAATGCATCCCTGCATCCACACAAAGAACTCCACTCTGGGCAGGAAACCCAAAGGAGACCTCCCCCACCCCAAATCTTCCTAACAGAAGTCAAGCACAGAGTGCATCCAAAGGGCAGCGCTGAGTCCAGGAGGGGAAAGGCAGTGTGGTCCAGTGAGCAGAGCCAGGCGGCCTACAGTGGTCCAGAGCTGGAAGCGCCCCACATGCAGGGGACTGTAAGTGTTGTGCTTTGCCTGGTAGGCACCTAACTCCTCTTCTGCACAGGGCAACCCACCTTTTTTGTCCATACAGTTCCCGGGACTGCTCTGCCGCCTCAGCCCCATCAATCAGAGCATTTCCCTCCCCCTGGGCTCGGCGATTGGTTCAGAAATGGAGTTGGGACTCAACGGGACCAATGAGAGTCAGCCTTGGGATTTTGTTTGAAATGCAAGCGGAGTCCTTCTCATTGTGCTGTAGGGTTAAAGCCTGGAGCTTCCAGAAGTAATTTTTACTACCCAATAGTGGAGCTTGTCTGAGAATTAAGCCCCAACAGAAGAGAACAGATCCCAAGGGGAAAGAGAGGTCCATGCCTTGGTGACATTGTTTGAGCACCTGGATCTAGCCCTGCCTGAATCAGAAGCCCTTGGGCTTTCCTGCATTTTGTCTTGTTTGGTGTGGTTTTTATGACTTAAGCTAATTTGAGTTATGATTTCAGTCCTTTATAAACCACGAGCTTCAGTCAATAGGGTCCCTTCTGTTTTGACATTGCTCATCATGTAGCGCCTTTCACAAGTCACGTGATCCTCAAAACTCACGGTGACAGGCAAGTTGTGCCCAGAACCAACAGGTTGGGAAAACCTGGGAATTGGTTCCCCAACTGTAAGCTGGGTGGGAGCAGAAAGTGCCCCGGAGTGTCGGAAGCCTGGGTCGGCTGCGGACGGGCGGGAGGGCCATAAGCTCTTCCATATAGCCACAAAGCAGTCAGCAGGTGAGTCTGGAGAGGGGACGGGCGTCCCCACAAGCCTACTCCTCTCTCCACGGGGCGGGGGCGAAAATCAACGTTCCTCACGCCAAGTTGTGCGGCTTTTGTTGATCTGGCTCATCATCCTGTTGATGTCTGAGGATGCTCTGGACGCTGGTGTGCGCCAGGTGCTTCCCACTCTGTGGGGATCCTCAGACCAGGCTTTTCCTGGAAACGCAGGGGGGAGGGGTGGGGAGCATTTCCTTCAATGCCCAGGGAAGGCCGATGAAAGCCACTGGAGATCCGCAAGGAGGGAAAGTTGCCGCGTCCTGCTTCCTGAAGATTATAGGACACTTTGCTGCCCCCAGCAGGTCTCTGCTCGTCAGCCAGACCGCAGGGGCGCTCCTTGCCCCTCTGACGCTCACGCACCCACACAGCTGATCACATGCCAACCATCTGTCACTTCCCCCGCAGCCAGAAAACACTCGCTTCTGAAAAACAAACTGAACTGTCCTAAAGTTCTGAAACCCAACCTCTTTGCTCACATCTCTTTAACCCTTACTTGGCACAGAATTATAGAACCCACCTGGTTCTCTGCTTTCCCAGGCCCCAGAGCTGAGACTAACAACAACAATTAGTCACCATTAATATTTACAGAGTGCTTGTTTCAAAGCACTTGACATCATCTCCTTTGTCCTCACGGCAATCCTACACAGCAGGGCGGCAAGTAGCCTCGTTTTAAAGATGAGAAAACATTGCATCCACCGTCCTTTGGATCATTTGACGCTTATGATTAGGTTTATGTGTGTGCCTTCCCCACTCACACCCCAAGGCAGGGTTTGCTTGCAGCTTGCATCGAGGTGCCCTGTCCAGACAGGGCCTGAGTTCCACGACCTTGAATGACCTCTTCACGATTCATGGGGCTGGAAATGCACCCCAGGGGGCACAGAGTTCCAATGGACCTCGCCAAAAGCCTGGCCATATGGGACTGGGGTGTCGGGAGAAGCCCCATTTTGGGTAATCCTTATTCTGTCCCAGCCTACCCTTTTGTTTGATAGTCTTCCAGCACTTGTTACTACCTGGCGATATCTTACTTATCTAGAATGTCTGCTCCACCAGAGCTGGCAGTTCTGTTCACGGTGGTGTCCGCATCTCCTGGCCCAGGGTGAGTGCTCAATACAGGCGGCCAGCCAATGTTAGGATTATTATTATTAATATTTTAACAAGACAGACAGGATCGCCCACGCATCCCCTGAGGAGCCCTGTGCAGCCTCCCCAGCCGCTAAGGATCAGGCGGGCACTGTTGTCACTCACCTACCAAAGGCAGCATGTCCCAGTCCCTGGCTTCAGGTCTGATCAGCAGGTGCAGTGACTAGAACACTTCCCAAAACATCCACACCCACAGCCTTGCCCCCTCCATCTGAGGGACCCACAGCCTTGCCCCCCCACCATCTGAGGGACCCACAGCCCTGCCCCCACCCACCATCATATGAGGGACCTGGTGTCTGCTTCAGATCACTCAGGGAAGGCTGGGTGGCCTCCCAGCAGGGCCACCACAACAAGCACTCCTTTAGAAATGCAGATTCTTAGGGCGCCTGGGTGGCTCAGTCATTAAGCATCTGCCTTTGGAGGGTCATGATCCCAGGGTCCCTTGTCAGGCTCCCTGCTCAATGGGAAGCCTGCTTCTCCCTCTCCCGCTCCCCCTGCTTGTGTTCCCTCTCTCGCTATGTCTCTCTCTGTCAAATAAATAAATAAAATCTTAAAAAAAAAAAAAAGGAAGAAAGAAATGTAGATTCTTGGCCCCCACCCCTCACCTGCTGAATCAGAAACTCTGAGCTGGGCCCCAGCCATCTGTGTTTCAATGGGCCTCTCCTGGGGATTCCAGTGCCCCCCTCCCTCAACTTTGAGAACCAGGCCCTTTCCTCCCCCCACATTTGCAATGTATGGAGATGTCTATGGTCATCAGGACTGGGGTTACTCCTGCCACCGAGGGGGTGAGGGCCAGGGATGCTGCTGCCCCCCCACCACAGTGCCCAGGAGGCTCCCACAGAGAGTGACCTGCCCAGAGTGTCAGCAGGGCCAAGGGGGACAAACTCTGCATTAATTATTTGGAAAGTATAATGGTCTGACCCCTGCTCATGCTGGACAGCAGAGTAACCCCCCAGGCGTCAGAGGGACAAACCAGGGCGACCCCAGGGTCTGTGAGTCACCCCCACTCAGTGTGTGTAGTGAAGTGTGTGCGGCATCCCGGGAGCTCAGGAGTCAGATGGTTACAGAACGCAGTCTCCTGGGGGTCAGTGGAACCCCCTGACCCAGGGGTCTCACCTGGGGGAGATTCTGCTCCCCAGGGGACATTGGTGACGTCTGGGGACATTTTTGGTTGTTTCAACTCCAGCGAGTGCTCCTGGCATGGAGTGGGTGGGGGCCAGGGATGCTGCCCAGTACCCCACGGTGCTCAGGACGCCCTGCAACCAAGAAACATCCAATTCCAAGTGTCCAGTGCCGAGGCCGACAAAGCCTGCCCAAGAGCCGAGCAGATGGTGAGGGACCCTGGACAAGGGTCTTGGGGCCCCGAGCCTCGGTTTCCCCACCTGTAAATTGGGAACGGTGACAGGACCTATTCGCCTTAGGTTGTTGCAAAGACAGGGACGAGGGCGGCCAAGGAGAGACCCAATGCCTGGGTCTGGGGTGGCGGGATCTATTTGGCGGCAGACCCCGCCCCTTAAAACCGAGGCTCTTCTCCGACTGGGGGATATCTACCTAAGGAAATGGAGGCCCTTCTTCAGGAGAAGGCCGTGCCCCTGTGTCAGGAGCTGGAGGAATCCCCGTGCCCTCCTAGCCCCCCGCCCGGTCCTGTGTGGCCCTTGAGCTGCGAAGAGGCACGGGCGCCACAAACCGCCCCCGCTCGGGAAGAGCAATTTCTATTGGCCATCGGGCAGCAGCGGCGAGGTCCGATTGGCCGAGAGGAGCGTAGCGGCGAGTGATGGACGGTCTGGGGCGGGGCCTCCGGGGCGGGGCGGGGCGAGGCGGGGGGCGGGGCGAGGCCGGGACGGGGAGGCGGAGGGCAGAGTGCCCCGCCCCCGCGGGAATAGGACGGGGGGCGGTGAGGTTGCAGGTTCTCCTCCGCCCCAACTTTTCCTTTCTCAGATGGGGAAACTGAGTCTCTGCTTCCTGCCTTTATTCAAAATGTTATTTCCAATACCGTGGGTGGTAGTGGTTTGTTTGTTTTTTTTTTGCATTACTTTTGATTTTTAAATATATCTTTTTTTTTTTAAGATTTTATTTATTTATTTGACAGAGAGAGAGAGACACAGCGAGAGAGGGAACACAAGCAGGGGGAGTGGGAGAGGGAGAAGCAGGCTTCCTGTGGGGCAGGGAGCCCGATGCGGGGCTCGATCCCAGGACCCTGGGACCATGACCTGAGCCGAAGGCAGACGCTTAACCACTGAGCCACCCAGGAGCCCCATGATTTTTAAATATATCTCAATAAAATAGTATTTACCTCCTTGACTGAGGTGTTTGTTGTTTTTTGTGGTGTTTGGGTTTTTGGGTTTTTTTTTTGCCCTTTTGTGAACTTTGGGTCCAACGTGAGCGCCTCGCTCTCTTGACCCAGGTTCCAGCTCTACAGAAAAGGACTAGGCAGGTGAGCTCAGTGGGTCCACAATGTTGGGCCTCTGATGCTGAGGTCAGTCATGACTCCTAGATCTAACCTTCAGGGGGTGGAGAGGGAGGGGACCTTTGTCCTTACGTTTAAAAATCGAATAATCGGGGGCGCCTGTGTGGCTCAGTAGGTCAAGCAGCTGCCTTCGGCTCAGGTCATGATCCCGGGGCCCTGGGATCCAGTCCCCAGGATCCTACTCATCAGGGAGTCTGCTTCTTCCTCTGTCTGCAGCTTCCCCCTTGCTTGTGCTCTCTCGCTCTCTCCCCTCTGTCAGATAAATAACTAACTAAATAAATAAAATCTTAAAAATTAAAAAAAATAAAAATTGAGGAATTAGGCACAATTGTCAATTTTTGTCAATTTTTGTTTTATTTCTTTAATTTTTAATTTTTAATTTTTTTAAAGATTTTATTTATTTATTTGACAGAGAGAGACACAGCGAGAGAGGGAACACAAGCAGGGGGAGTGGGAGAGGGAGAAGCAGGCTTCCTGCCGAGCAGGGAGCCCGATGCGGGGCTCGATCCCAGGACCCTGGGATCACGACCTGAGCTGAAGGCAGTTGCTTAACCAACTGAGCCACCCAGGCACCCAATTTTTGTCAATTTTTGTAACATCTGTATAGGGATAGAATTCACATATGATACAATTCACCCACTTAATGTGTACAGTTCAGGGGCGCCTGGGTGGCTCAGTCGTTAAGCGTCTGCCTTCGGCTCAGGTCGTGATCCCAGGGTCCTGGGATCGAGCCCCGCATCGGGCTCTCTGCTCAGCGGAAAGCCTGCTTCTCCCTCTCCCATTCCCCCTGCTTGTGTTCCCTCTCGCTGTGTCTCTCTCTGTCAAATAAATAAATAAAATCTTAAAAAAAAAAATAAAGTGTACAGTTCAATGGTTTTTATTTAATTTTTTAAGATTTTTAACAAATTTATTTGACAGAGAAAGAAAGAGCACAAGCAGGGGGAGCAGCAGGTAGAGGGAGAAGTAGGCTCCTCGATAAGCAGGGAGCCCGATGCAGGGCTTGATCCCAGGACCCTGAGATCATGACCTGAGCTGAAGGCAGACGCCTTACCGACTGAGCCACCCAGGCATCCCTATTTTAGAACATTTTAATCATCCCAAGAAGAAACCCCATAGGCATTAGCAGTCACTCCCCCCACAAGCCCCTGGCACCCACTAATTCACCTGCGTCCATGGATTTGCTTATTCTGAACATTTCATGTGAATGGGTCATGCAGGATTCGTCCCTTTGTGTCTGCTTTCCTTCACTGAGGGTGATGTTTTCAAGATTCCCCCACATGCTGGCGCTTCACCCCTGCTTGCAGCTGAATAATATTCCAATGTGATGGGCCAGGTTAGTTTTCCACCCGTCAAGCCGCGAACGTTTGGTTTGTTTCCACCTCTCGGCGATGTAAGTAACACTGCTTGGAACATGCGTGCGCAGGCTAGTATGTGGACATATACTTTCATTTGCTGCACCAAATGGTAACTCAGCGTTTAACCTCCGAAGGAGTTGCCCTCCTGTTTTCCAGGGCGGCTGCCCCATGGCGTGCTCCCACCGGCCTGGGTGTGAGGGTCCTAACTGTTCCATACGCGCACGCACATTCCTGTCTGTTTGAAGACAGCTGTCGGACCAGGTGAGAAGGACCGTCTCACCGTGGTTTGGGCTTGCATTTCCCCGATGACTCAGGACATTGAGGCGACGATAATTATGGAACACCTACTATGCGCCAGGCCCTTTCCTGGGAAAACACACTCGATCTTGGCCCCAGCAGCGCTCCTGAGCCCTGGAAGGAGGCCGATGACGGCCAAGGGAAACAGAACAAGGGCGAGATCGTGCTCACGGAGTGAGTGCTCTGCGGAGAGTTGGAACCAGTGCGGTCTTCACAGGGACTGAAGTGGTCGGGGAAGGCATCTCCACGAGGTGACACTTTCCCTGAGCCCCCAACACTGAAATGTTTCCTGTGGGGAGAGCATTCCGTGCGGACGGGGCAGCCTGTGCAGAGGTCCTGAGGCAGCCTCTGGCGCTGCATGTTCCAAACAGGCACGAGATCCCGCAGGTTGAAGTTCGGTGAACACAGGGGCTCATGGAGTTGAAGCTGAGAGAGCCAAAGTGTTGCCACTTTGCAAAACCATTTAGCAGTTTCTTTCTTTCTTCTTTCTCCCTTCCTTCCTTCCTTCCTTCCTTCCTTCCTTCCTTCCTTCCTTCCTTCCTTCCTCCCTTCCTTCCTTCCTTCCTTTCTTTCCTTCTTTCCTTCCTTCTTTCTTTCTCTTTCTTTCTTTCTTTCAGATTTATTTGAGAGAGAGAAAGCTCGTGCAAGCAGGGGTAAGGGCAGAGGGAGAAGGCAAGAGAGAATCCTAAGCAGACTCCCTGCTGAGTGCAGAGCCTGACATGGGGCTCGATCCCAGGACCCCAAGACCATGGCCTGAGCCGAAACCAAGATCTGGTCGCTCAACAGATGGAGCCACCCACATACCCTGGCAGCTTCCGTTAAAGCTAAGCCCACGTATATTCTATGACCATCCCAATCAACTCCTGAATAGATAGGCACCTGTTACGGACTGGATAGTGCCCCCCAAATTTAAACGCTGAACCCCTAACTGCCAAGAGCTCAGAATGTGGCTGTATTTAAACACAGGGTCTTTAAAGGCTTAAGTTCAAATGAGGTCACAAGGGTGTCCCTGATCCAGTGAGGCCGGTGTCCTCATAAGAAGAGGAGATCAGGACACAGTCAGAGGGA
Source organism: Halichoerus grypus (assembly GCF_964656455.1). NCBI lineage: Eukaryota > Metazoa > Chordata > Mammalia > Carnivora > Phocidae > Halichoerus > Halichoerus grypus. The sequence goes on from NC_135712.1 coordinate 215,342,310, forward strand.
CGGACCCTGTGTGGGAAGACAGTGGGGACACACCGAGGAGAGCCCTCCCAGGAGGAACCGGCTGACACCCTGATCTCGGACCTCCCGCCTCTAGGAGAGAATAAATGTCTGTTGTTTGCGGCCCCCCGCCCCCTGCCCATGTCACCGTGTAACGGCAGTCCCAGCAAACTGATACAGTGCCCAATAAAATGCGTGCATATGTCCAGTAAAAGACTTGCATGGATGTTTGTACTTTACTCACAATAGCCCCAAAATGGAAACAACCCAAGGATCCATCTGCAAGGGAATGGGCCAAGGATTCATGCTATGTTTGCACCACGGAATACTATGCAGAGGTGAGACGGTGCGTGCACCTGCTACACGCAGCCCCCGCGGGGTCTCACTGCGCGGTGCGGAGCCAAGGAGCACATTGTACGACTCCATCGATGGAAGGTACAAAATCCGGTGAAGCAAGTTCATGGTGATGGGAGTCAACCTGTGGTACCCTCTGGGGGGGCGGGCAGGGCCAGGGCAGGAGGGACCCTCCAGGGCCAGGGCGGGGAGTGGAGGACCTGGGGAACAGTGCTCGGGCACCTCCATGTGCGCACAGACATACGGACGTGTGGATATATAAGCAAGTTTTTATTTATTTATTTTTTTAAAGATTTTATTTATTTATTTGACAGAGAGAGAGATAGCGAGAGCAGGAACACAAGCAGGGGGAGTGGGAGAGGGAGAAGCAGGCTTCCCGCTGAGCAGGGAGCCCGATGTGGGGCTCGATCCCAGGACCCCGGGATCATGACCTGAGCCGAAGGCAGACGCTTAACGACTGAGCCACCCAGGCACCCAAGCAAGTTTTAATTTTTTAATTTTTAATTTTTAATTTTTTTTTAAGATTTTTTATTTATTTATTTGACAGAGAGAGGCACAGCGAGAGAGGGAACACAAGCAGAGGGAGTGGGAGAGGGAGAAGCAGGCTTCCCGCCGAGCAGGGAGCCCGATGCGGGGCTCGATCCCAGGACCCTGGGATCACGACCTGAGCCGAAGGCAGATGCTTAACGACTGAGCCTCCGAGGCGCCCCTGTAAGCAAGTTTTTAAAAAGGTTTTATTTTTGAAGAAAACCGTATACCTACTCCCTGGCCCCACACACGCACAGCCTTCCCCGTGATCAAATCTGTCACCGGCTGTTTGTCACGAGGACAAACCGACACTGACATGCCTTTATCACTGGAAGTCCACAGTTGACATTAGGGCTCAGTCTTGGTGTTGTCCGTTCTATGGCTTTGGCCAAATGTGTGCAGACACGTACCCACCATCACAGTATCACAGAGTTGTTTGCTGCCCTAAAATTCCTCTGTGCTCCACTGTTCACCCCCCCCGCTCCAACCCTGGCAAGCACCACAGATGTTCATCTGTCTCCTTAGCTTCCCCTGTACGTGTGCACTTTATCGAGCTGTGCAATTAAAATTTACGCACACTACAGTAGGTTATATTTTCACTTTTTAAATATTATTTCTGGGTGCGTTTGTGAGGACATTTCTGGGTGAGATTATGATCGGAACTGGTCAGCCCGAGTGAAGCGGGTGCACCTCATCTCATGAGGTGTGGGTGTCATCTCATCCATCGTGGGCCTGAACTTTAAAGAACGGGAAGGAAGGGAGAATTTGTGCCTTCTGCCCGAGCCCTCGAGCTGGGCCCTTGGACTGGGACTCCAGCTTGCAGATGGCGCATTATGGGACTTCTCAGCCTCCGTGACTGCAAGGGCCAATTCCTCCTTAGAAATCTGTCTGTATATCCGTTCTCATATTCTTAGATATCCTATGGTTCTGTTTCTCTGGGGAACCCCGACTAACACAAGCTCCCAGGTGCTCCTCCTGGCACCCTCTTTTCTGCTTCTAAGCCCCACTCCTGCGGTGGGACAGGAGGGGCAGGAGAGCAGGTGGGGGCAGGTTGGCTAGGGGTGAGGGGTCTGGCTGAGTAGAAAGGAGAGGGCTGGGTCCCCAGGAAGGGCTTCCTGGGTGAAAGTCTCGAGCCTCCTGCCGCTGGCCCCCTCCAGTGCAGTCCTCCCTGCCCGCCCCACCCCCAGTCTGCTGGGCCAGTGGTGCTATTTTAAGATGCCCCCCACTTCCTTCCTCACCCTGTCAGGAGCCCACTTCCTGACTGGGTCTCACTCTCTCCTCTTAGGGGGGGGTAAAGACAGACTTGCAAGTTGGGGTGTTTCTCCACCAACCCCAGGGTCCCAGACCCTGAACTTGGGTTTCTCGGTCCATTCTGCAAACCAGGAGGGGCCATATAATTTGTAGATCCCCTTGTTCAAAAATTATTAGGAATTTCAAGACAACAGCCACAGAGCAATAACCCATGGGAGGGGCTCTTCGGAGCTTGAGGCTCTGGGTGACTGCACAGGTCTCAGCCCCTCGAAGTTGGTGCTGCCCTGAGCCCTGGGGCTGTCCCCGTACCTCGTGGTTTCATAAACTTGTATTTATCTATTTTATTGTGGTAAAATACACGTAACATAAAATTTACTGTTTAGTCATTTCTAAGTGCACAGCTCAGCGTCATGAAGCACACTCACCCTGTCCTGCGACCACCCCCACCCTCCATCTCCAGAACGTTCCATCTCCCCACATGGAGACTCTGTCCCCGTGAAGCACGGACTCCCCACCCCCTGCCCCAGCCCCGGCTCCCACCCTCTCCTCTCTGTCTCTGTGGACGGGACTCCTCCGGGGACCTCCTGGGAGTGGGGTCCTGCGGGATGTGTCCTTCCGGGTCTGGCTCCTCTCACTGAGCGCAGTGTCCTCGGGGTCCCTCCACGTCGTGGCAGGGGTCAGGGTCCTTCCTTTTGTAGCAGGTGTAGGTGCACCTGTTCGAGTCCCTCTCACTCTCGGGCAGACACCAAGAAGCAGAAACATTAATTTCTAACAGTCAGTCTTCTTTAAGCTATTTGGTTTTATTTCAGCCTCTGCCTGATCGTAACAGTGAAGCACTGAAGCCAAGCAAGCCCCAAATAAACTCAGAAGACACATCCAAGGGTGAAGAACAGAAAACGGTCACCAGCAAACTCATCTCACTGCGCCGCTGCCCATTCTCACTGTGGGGTGTTTTTCTCACAGGGGGGCCTATGGGTGCTTCGTTCCCCGGACGCAGCAGTAGACCATCTCATTAGAATCCTCTGCTTCCAGGAATCGTCCCTGCGGGTCCCTGCCCTTGAGTGTGCGATGTCCCATATGCCGGTTTGGTTCTGGCCACAGCCAGAAATAACGTATGTGTCCATCAAGAGGGCATGGAGTATATAAGCGGGGGGCCGGCTTGGGGGTTGCAGGAGAGGATTGCAGCTGGACCTGGGCAGAAGTGACCACCTGTACAGTGTTTGTTAAAAGCTACTAGGTGTGTTTAAAGTTTTTAAAAGGTGGGGAAATCTCTTGCATCTGCTCTCAGGTGCACACAGATGCATGGGTTTTTCAGCATAGAAACAGGAGCAGCTGGGAATAGTGGCTGCCTTGGGTTGGGATCATCCTTTTCCTGGGGAACGGGACTGGGAGCAGGACACTTTATGCACTGTCTTTCAGACCCTTTGAATTTTGAACCACGAAAATATAGTTCCTATGAAAACATAAAAGTAAAATATTAAAAACAAACAAACAGGGGTGCCTGGCCGGCTCGGTTGGGAGAGCATGCTACTCTTGATCTTGGGGTCATGAGGTCGAGCCCCACGTTGGGTATAGAGATTACTTAAAAAAAATAAAGTCTTAAAAAAAAAAAAAAACAAGCAAACAAACTAAAACCAAACCCAAAGGCCTTTGTACTGGTCTCTGTACCACAGGGCTGCAGTTTTGTTTGTTTGTTTTTTGCCGAGTCGACCAGTCTCTTTATTCGGTTTCCTGTTGCTGCACTTTGAGGATGTTTTTCCGTTTTTCACAATTAGAGACAACAGAGGGACAGACAGCTATGGACAGAACCTCATTCCATATTGTTTGCTTAGATCCTTAGAAGGAGAATTCTTTTCCCACCCCTCCCTCCCTCCTTTCTCTCCTTCCATCAACGTTTATTGAGTCCCTACTGAATGTTAAGCCCTGACCTAGAAACGCTGGAAACACAACAGGGAATGAAACAGATGCAGGTGCCTTTCCTCTTGGAGCTCACTGGCTAGGCTGATGCTTCTAGAACTTTCTGGATGATGGACACATTTTCCATCTGTATCATCTAGGAGCTACCAGCCCCCATGTGACTCTTGAACACCTGAAATGGTCCCTTGCAACTGGAGACCTGAATTCTAAATTTTACTTTTAATCAGTTCATTTGAATTTAAGTAGCCATGTGGCACGTGCAGCTTCCACAGTGGACAGCATGTGGCTAGAATTCACAGCTCCAGGGTGGGAGCATTTTTAAGACCCTAGATTCCTGTGGCCTGTTATCTTCCACATAGGCTGAGTGTCTCAGGTCAGGAGAGAGGGAGAAGCACAGGGCGAGGACTGCCTGAGGTCACGAAGCTGCCATCCACCGTCGCAAAGGCTGTCCTATGGTTTGGGGAATCATCCTCATGCCATGTGTCAGGCATCATGGGGGACAGTTGGGAACATGGTGGTTGAAAGCCTGGGCCACTGCCCCAAGGAGTTCATGGAATATGGGGAAGACAGATGATAAACAAGGAAACAACCCAATACAATGAATGGAGATGGAAGTCCTATGATGGCAATAAAGAGGGTGATGGCACAGGGGTGCCTGTGGTGGGAACTCTGGCTGGGGGTGGTCCAGAGGCAGGGGCTCTCTGAAGAGGTGATGTTTGAGCAGGGGCCTGAAGATGAGGAGGTGCTGGCCCTGGGGCTATCTGGGGACAGGGCACAGCAGGCAGGAGGTGTGGCTGGTGCAAAGGCCCTGAGGTAGGAACAAGCTTGGGAAGGCCAGCATGGCTGGGGCAGAGGGAGCAAGGGGAGAAGGGTCTCTGTGGTACAGAGACCAGTAGGAAAAGTGGGCTAGCGGCTGGACCATCCAGGACCTTTGGGAAGGGAGGAAAAGGCAAGTGACTGTCCTGAAACACGGGGAGCCTTACAACAGCGCTTTTATCTTGGCAGAGTTTTTTTCTGGTCAGTAGAGGGAGCTCGGTAAGGCTGGGCCAACTGCATGTGGATGGGGATGGAGCCTCATCCCCACCTCCAGGGCCCACCCCTCTTTCTCTGATACCTGCTTGTGTTGTCCTGAGGGGTAGAGTGGTGTAGCCCAGACGGAGAGGGGCTGGAGAGGAAGGAGGGCCAGGGAAGGAGGCTGTGGACAGGCCTCTTCCTGTTCAAAGAAGTCATGAGGAAATCAAGGAAATTGGCAGGAGTCTGGCATGGTTGTGACCTTTGGAGCTCAGAAGCACTTCAGCTGACACTGGGAGCCTTGAGGGAGGCAGGTGGGTAGGGGGGCAGAGTCCCCCTGGACAGCCTCCTGGCACGCAGCTGGGGGAGGTGGTCAGAGGAAACCTCAGGAAACCACCCCTGGGCAGTCTCCACTCCTGAACCCAGGTCCTCTCCAGGCCTCTGTCAGGACTGGGGCCCTGGGGGAGGGCTGGCTGGGAGGCTTATCTCTGTAAACAAAACTGAAGATTAGAGTCCCTCGGGGAGGAGTGCGGGCTGGGGCTGCAGGCAGGGGGTGGAAAAGGAGCGCAGGCTGGGGGAAATTCGAGGCAGGGTGGGGGCCTGGTCTGCTCTGTCCCTGTCACCTCTTCCGCAGGCCTGTCCTGACCACTGTCTCAACAGAGGTTCATCAACGAACTCCTGCCACACTCCCTTTCTGCAGCCAGCCCTCATCCTTATCTGTCTCTTGTTTCTTCCTCGTGTAATATTCTGCTCCCTCCCTTCAGTGTGAGCTGAGCCTGGACTAGGGTGAGGAGTATGAGGCACTCCCCAAAGGCACAAAATTTAAGGGACACCAAAAGCTCAGCTGCAAAGATTCATAGGATTTTATTTTATTTTATTTATTTTTATTTATTTGACAGAGAGAGACACAGCAAGAGAGGGAACACAAGCAGGGGGAGTGGGAGAGGGAGAAGCAGGCTTCCCGCGGAGCAGGGAGCCCGATGCGGGGCTCGATCCCAGGACCCTGGGATCATGACCTGAGCCGAAGGCAGACGCTTAACGACTGAGCCACCCAGGCGCCCCGATTCATAGTATTTTAATGCGATATTTAAAAAGCCGAAATTAATGCAAAATAATCCATGATGAACAAAATATCAAGATTTTGGAAAAGGTAGGATCCGACCCTGCACTTGCATGACCTTGCCTCCCTCTCCTCACCCGTTCCAACAAAATTTCCTTTCTTTTTTGATAGTGCATTAACATTTTTATCCCGATGACTGAGTTTTATGGCGCCTCTGTAAATTTTGCTTCCAAAGCGAGTGCCTCACTCGCCTCCCGCTAGCTCTGGCCCTGGAACGAGTGAAAGAACGAATGAATGGCTGTATCTCTGCGCAAAACCAGGGCTGCAATCCGGCGCTCGGCCCGCGCGCCCCGCCACGCCCGCCCACAGTAGCAGGCCTCGCCCACCCCAGGCGTGCCCCGCCCACCCCGGCCATGCCCCGCCCCACCAGCGAGTCAGCTCCTCCCTTAAGCCCGGCTCCGCCAACCACAACCCGGACACGCCCACCCCGCGCATGACCCCGCCCCCCGATCCCCGGGCGCACGAAGCGCCAGCGCCCGTCCGCAGCCCCTGGGCCCCCGCGCGCGTCTCTCGTCACTTCCGGGGCGGTGGCGGGATCGAGGCTCATTTCCGCCCGTGGGGGTGCGGCGGCGGCGGCGGCGCAAGAGGCCGGGCCGGGGCGCCGAGGGACCAACGGACGCACGGGCGGGCGGCCGGGAGCCATGGAGCGCGGCCCCGGGGTAGGGGGGCGCGGGCCGCGGCGGTGAGTGCCGAGCAGGGGCGAGCGCGGCGGCGCGGGGCGACCTCAGTGGCACCCGCGGCCGTTTGGGGAGCTGGGCCTGCCCGCGAGGCCGGGACAGCCAGGTGGGACGCCCCCGAGACCCCTCACTCCTGGGGAGGCCGCGGTCCGGGCTGTAGGACCCGCGGGCCAGGCCGGGCATCGCGGGCCAGCGTTCCGACCCCGGCGGAGCCCTGTCCCCGGTCCTTTGAGTTCTCCGACGAAGGGTGGGCGCCCACCCTCCGGGTGACGCGCTCCCCCCACTCCGGGGCGAGCGCCGTCCGAGTCGTGGACTGCCCACGCCCCCAGCCGCCGACCACCCCCACCTCACCGCCCCCCGCCCGCCCGACACCCGGGCCCGCCGCAGCATCCCGTGGCGGAGCCCTGCTTCCCAAACGTCTCCCGGACGCCTCTGCCCCTTCGCAGGCATCTTCCGGCCGCCTGGAACACCTGGGTGGGCTCCCCGGTCTCCGCTCCCGTTGGATCTCCAGGTTGCAGCCCGGAACACACCGCAGCCCCTAACCCGTGGTGTCTGTCCTCGGCCCAGGACTCCTCCAGGACGGAGTCCAGACTCTGCAGCAGGGCTCTCGGGCGCGGCCTGACCCAACCCTGGCGCCCTCTGGGACCCCTCTGGTCACCTCTTCCTCCCCTTGTCCACTCAAGTGGGAGATCTGCAGTTCCTGGGACTCGCCGTCGCCTCTGGGGTTTTGCTCTGCCCTGTTCCCTGTGACCCGGCCACTTTGCACCTTTCAGACTGCACCTTCTTCCAGGCAGCTTCCCACCCCGACTGGCTGGGTGAGGTGCCGTGGCCATCGTTCGTATTTAGGTCATCCTAGATATTGCAGTTGCTTGGTTCCTTGTTGGTCCTCAGAACACCAGCAGCCCTCACTGGGCCTGGCGGGGGGGGGGGGCTGGTGGCAGAGTGCCCAGTGTGCACTTGTGGACGGAACTGCTGGGGCACTGGGTGCCAGGGGTTTGTGTCCACTGAGTGAAGCAGTGGGTGTGCACTGCCCGGTCAGAGCCCCCGCTCTCAGGGCTCACTCACTGACACTCATAAGTGGCACGAGGGAGGTCCAGGTATGTGTGGCCCAAGAAAAGACTGCCCTCCTTCCCTGTCAAGCCTGGCAGACTCTGTAGCTTCCCCCATTTGTCTTTACCGCTTGCCATTTGCTCATTCGTTTTGCCAGTGTTTACTGAGCAAGAGCAGAGAGCTGTCCTGCCCTCATGGAGTTTCTCTTTGATTGTCCGGGGGGTGGGGGGTGGGGGGGTTGGTTAAACATGTAAATACAAGCTGTGGTGAGTGCTGTGGAGACAGACCTGGAACTATGAGAGCATGGGGCGTCTTGACCTGGTTTGGAAGGCCTCTCCAAGGGCGCTGGAAGGGAGATCCAGAGGGTGGACAGGATAAGGGGCAAGGGCCATCTAGTGAGATTGGGGGAGGGGTTCCCTGGCAGGGCAACGGCATGGACTTTGGCTTGTCTGGGGAGATCGATGGGAATGGGGTACACGGTGAGTGAGGCTGCAGAGGTTGGCCCTTGAGAGGCTGTGGCGGGGGTTCAATTTCTAGCCTGAAAATAGCGGGAGGCCAGGGGCATCCAGAAGAAAGATGGTGTGCTTGGGTTTGTGCTGGGAGAGGAGTGTGGCTGCCGGGCAGAGTGGTGTGGGGTGGGCAGCAAGCAACCAGGCAGTGCAGTGGGCCAGGTGAAAGGTGGCCAGCATGTGGACCAGGTGTTGGTTGGAGGAAGACCTATCAGACCCCACTGGAGGGAGGAGTCAAGGATGACATCCGTGTTTCTGGCTTGGGCAGTGGGGCTTGTCCACCTGGGTATGCCCCTTCATTTCCTCAGTTGCCGGGGGGCTCCTACCTGCCCACCTGGCTCTCAGCCAGGCCTTCCTCCTGAAACCGATATTCACCGGATGTGCAAACGCCAGCCCCTCTCTGCCTCCCCAGCACCAGTGGGGAGGTGTGGATCTGGATCTCTGAGAATATGTTGAAGGGGAGGGCATCCTGTGCTCTGTAGAGTGTCCATCGGCATCCCTGGCCTCCACCCATTCAGTGCCGGGAGCACCCTTCCCCGTTCGTCACAACCCAAAATGTTCCCCCGTGTTGGCCAGTGTCCTGGGGGACAAACCTCCTGCATCTGAGAATGAGAATAATAGTTAATACTTGCGCGTGCAGTGCACATCCCGCCGGGGAGTTCTGCAAGTTCAGGGACACCGTGGCTTTCACAGCTCCCGCCCACTCCCCCCGTGTGCCCCAAATCTGGGCAGAGGCAGGCTGTGGCTCTCTCCAGCCCTTGGTGGCAGATCACAGGTCCGCAGGGGGCAGGTGTGTCCCTGGCCCAGTGGTTTGCGAATGCTCTGGCCCCAAAACTGCACGTGCCGGGGTGCTCTGCTGCTACGACCGAGCTGTGAACGTCCCCCTCGTCCCGGTCTGTAAGGAAGGGCCTACTGCGCGGTCAGGTCTTTCTCAAACCTTCGGGTTCCTTTCAGTGTTGGCAGCGCCGTGTGGTATTGAGTTGCTCTAGTGATTTAGCTGCAGTCTGTGACGTGTACTGTGTGTGTCTCTGAGTCGTGTCCCCCCCCCCCCCCGGCCCCGTCCACTGCCTAGTTCTCTCCTTTACTCCCCCTGGGAGGTGAGAGGTGTCTCCACTGGGAAGTGAGGAGACAGAGGCCCAGGAAGGGAGTGAGCCTTGCCCAAGGCCACAGAGCCCTAAGTTGGTAGAGCTGAAGCAGGAACTCCTTCAGGCTCCAGGGCCCCCTCCCCCCAGCCTGGCCCCGGCACAGGGGAGAGCCATTGTCCCAGCTCAGCCTCTAGATGTATCCTGCTTTTGTTACCAGAGCCTTTGTTTGTTGTATGTCCCCTGCCTCTGGACAGTGCAGTCCTGCCCCGCAAGGCCTGGCCCCCTGGAGCATGCTCCCAGGTCTCTCCAGGCAGCAGTCTATCCTTCCCTTGGCTGCTTTGTGTCACTTGGGGGTGGCCAATGACTCCTTGGATAGCACGGAGATGGGCTGGGGGGAGAGTCTGGGCCAGCTGTGTGGACAGAGGCGTAGGGAGGGTGACAGGGTCTGTGTGAGCCCAGAGCAGGGCTGTGTGGGGGGACAGCTGGGGTGAGCCAGGGTTCTGATCGCCCAGGACAGCCTGTGGGCCAAGGCTGGGCTGACGGGTGGGGCTTACATGGCAAGAGTCGGTGACTGCGCTCTGGGGCAGGGTATAGCACATGCTGGTCTGGTCAGCTTTGGGTCCCACAAGGTCCCTTGGGAGGTACCTGAACCCTGCGGATGACGAGCTGGGCCCACAGGTCCATGGGATGGAGGGTGGAGCAGTTTGGGCAGAAGAGGGTGGACTGGGCTGTGCGGAAGGCCAAGAGGCTTGGTACGGATGAGGTTGGGTCACCCGCCTCCTAGCGGAACCCCGAGGGAACCCCACCTCTCTCTTTTCCCCTGCAGGGCTGCCCTCTGCACGACATGGAGACGCAAGTCTGCGAGGCTCCCGAGGGCTCGGCTTGGACCACGATGGGGCTGGGCTGCGGCCTCCTAAGGGGGCTCTTGTCTGGGGCGGTGGCTGGGGGTTGCCCTCCCCCCTGCCCGCGTCTCAGAGCACCCCCACCCCTCCCCTGCCACGCGAGGCCCACCCTGGGGCCCGGTGCCCGCCATGAACGGCCTGTCAGTGAGCGAGCTCTGCTGCCTTTTCTGCTGCCCGCCCTGCCCCGGCCGCATCGCTGCCAAGCTCGCCTTCCTGCCGCCAGAGCCCACCTACTCGCTGGTGCCCGAGCCCGAGCCGGGGCCTGGCGGAGCCGGGGCCGCCCCTTCGGGGACTCTGCGGGCCTCTGCCGGCACCCCTGGGCGCTGGAAGCTCCACCTGATGGAGCGTGCGGACTTCCAGTACGGCCAGCGCGAGCTGGACACCATTGAGGTCTTCCTGACCAAGAGCAGCCGGGGCAACCGCATCTCCTGCATGTACGTGCGCTGTGTGCCCAGCGCCAGGTGAGTCTTCTGGATGGACCCGGGGTGGGGCCTGGACACCGCGTGGAGGGGTGGGAGGACCGAGTAAGGGAGGCCTGGGAGGCTCCTGGTGCAGGATGGGCTCCGTCCTTGGGCCTCTTGTTTCCTGCCAGAGGTCTCCCTGGAGGGCCAGCGCCCAGGTGGGAGTGCAGGTGCCCTGGGGACTCGCCTTGCCAAAGGGTGGCAGATCACACCCACCAAGAGCAGGCCTCGTTCCACCCAAGGCCACGTGGGACTGCCCTGGGCCCTAAAGGCGGGGTGTCCTTCTGGCTGCAGCCCCGTCCTGCAGATAAGTGCCCCGAGGCGCGGGGAGGCGGTTCCGAGGGGCCATGTCACACCTGCTTGATGAGGGGCTGCCTGCTTCAGGGTCTCGGTGCTCACCTGCCCAGGGAAGGGCTCCTGGGTGCTTGGAGCTCAGTGAGGCCTTGGCGTTCGCTTTGGGGCCAGGGCACCCGAGGCCTGGCAGGTGGCTCAGGCCAAGTCTGACTCCTCCTTTCCAGGGTGTCCTTGGGGCCTGGAAGTTCAGCTCTTCCCTGAGTACCGCAGTGGGAAAGAGGTGGGGCCTTCCAGGTGTTTCTGCCTTTAGAACAGGTGGGGTTCTTACTCCAGGTCTGAGTTCAAAGGGCAAGTGTTTACCTTTTAGCTAGGCTGGGGCCCAGGGGTGCTGGAGGAAGAAGATTGTAGGAGTCCATTGGCCAGGATCCAGCCTGTCGGTGTGGCCTGGGGCAGGTCCTGATCTGCCAGCAGCCTTGCAGGGCAGAAATGAGTGCTGGGGTCATGTTCTCTGGGAGTGGGAAGAGGTGCTGTGAGTAGGGGGCTTTATTCATTTGTGGGGGCAAGGGTGGGTGCCGCTGCCACCTTCTCCGGAAGGTTCCAAGCTGTGGGCATATGTGCGTGCCATCCTTGGGCTGTCAGAGTGCCTCTAAAAGGAGCGATTCCAGAGGAGAGACAGCCGCTGCCCAGGGGGAATACCCGTGGCGGTCACTGTGCTTGCTCAGCCCGCACTGTGAGTCCACCCTGTGCCGAGACTGCGACCGATGGTCCCAGCGGTCCCCTTTCCCAGAGGGGACGTTGGAGGCTCTGCTGGCTGTCCCCTGCCCAAGACCACACAGCCAGGAGGAGCTGGGCTCTTGGTGGCAGAGGCGGCCTGTCTCCCTCAGGACTCTGGTCCGTGGTGGTTGCGGGGCCCTCTGACCTGTCTTCCCCCACCCCCACCCCGCCCTAGGTACACGGTTCTCTTCTCCCACGGCAACGCAGTGGACCTGGGCCAGATGAGCAGCTTCTACGTCGGCCTGGGCTCGCGCATCAACTGCAACATCTTCTCCTACGACTACTCGGGCTACGGCGCCAGCTCGGGCAGGCCCTCCGAGAAGAACCTGTACGCCGACATCGACGCCGCCTGGCAGGCGCTGCGCACCCGGTGAGCCCCCGGCCTGATGTTGGGGTGCGGGTGACCGCCCCGGGCTCAGGCCAGTCTCCCCGGGTCCTGGCCGGTGGCCTGCAGGGGAGGGAGCCCTCCGCGGCCACACTGGGTGGCCCCTCGGTGTGACAGGCAGGCTTGGTGTGCCGGGAGGGGGGGTGGGCACTCTTCTCCTCCTGGGAACCCCTTGCCTGGCAGGGGTGTGGATGGGTGGGGGCTGTCCCTGGGGCAGTGGAAGCTCCGTCTGTACTGGGTGGATGGAGGACGCAGGCCTAGGAGCTGGTGTGTGAAAAGACGGAGATCCTGCAGCGAGGGAGCATTTGATGAGCAGGGTAGAGTGGGGCTGCTTTGTCACGTTCTCAGGGCTGGCCTATGAGGCACGAGCGGCCATGGACTGTGGTCTCCTCTTGGGGGTGGGGCTCCTCTGGGCCTGGAGGGTTCTGGAAGGTTCTGGAGGGTTCTATCAGGCAGCTCGGTGTCTAGCACAGCCCTGGGGGCCAGTGGGAGGCTAACAAGCAGAGGCTAGGTCCTCCCTGGGTGTGGGCCCCCAGCACATACTGTGTGCTTGACTCAGGGCCACCGAGATCTGGGCCACGCCTCCCTTCCTGGACCCCCACATGCTGCTCATCCAGCTCCTGGGCAGCCCCCTTCCCACCCTACCGCTTGCTCACTGAAGCACATTTGCTTGGTGTCTGAGAATCCAAAGAATCCTCTGGAAGGAGACCACCGTGACTGACTCTGACCCTCCTGGAGGTGGTGCCCTGCCTACTGCCTTCTCGGGGCTGCCCCATCTCAGCCCTGCGTGGCCGACCCGCCCCACCCGTTCCTATAGGGACCAAAGTCAGCTTGCCCTGGGGAGGTGGGGACCCTGGTTGCCGAAGTGATGCATCAGGCAGTCCGGGCTGCAGGCCCCAGGAGTGGGGTCCCCTGGCACCACCCTGGCACTGGGGACCCATCCTGGGCGGCGCGGTGCAGGTACGTGCTGCCCTTGGCTTTCTCAGCCCTTCCTGCTGTTCCTGCTGGCTGGGGGTGGCTGGCAGATCACACCCTGCTCTGGGGTGAGGGCTCTGAGCTCTGTCCATTCCACCACCTGTCCTGCTCCCAGCACTGTCTTCCAGAGACCCGATCCCTCAGGGAGAGTCAGTGGGAGGGCAGGAGGCTTGGACCCGAGTGGTGACCAGGGGCTGGGGAGGTCTGGGGAAGAATTGTTGCTCCATCTGGCACCTGTCCTGTTTTTCCAGTTGGAGATGTCCAAGGGTTAGGGCTGGACTGGTGCTCGGCGCAGTGGTGGCCGCTGGCTGAGGAGTGGCGGCCAGGGTGGTAGGCGTGAGGCCAGGCAGCTGTGACCTGGAGTGCTGCCAGGACAGAGACAGGTGTGGATGGCCCCTGGGTAGACAGGGAGGTGGAGTCTTGCCGCCTGGGTAGGTTGCACAGGTGAGATGCAGAGGGGTATCCCCTTGGTATATCAGGATCCAGGTTTGTGGGAGGAGAATCATGGAGGCCTTTCACCCGGGGAGGGTGGCCAGTGGGTCCCCATGCAGATGGGAATGGGCACTTGGAGGCTGTGGAACTGGCTTGGGGCTGGGTCAGCTGTGCTAGGGGTAGGGTGTGGTGCTAGAGGAATCGTGGGGGGGGCGGGTGGCAGGGTGGGGGGAAGGGCTGGGGCCTGGACGTGGGAGGTGGTGCCCACCTCCACGCAGGAGCCGCCGTTCCCGCTCCCCTGTGTTGTACTAAGCACCTAACTGGGCATGCTAGACACCGAGGGGCTGCAAACTGGCTGATAAAATCAAGGGACACAGCTACCATGATTTCTCATGGCCGAGGGGATGGGTGATGCCTGGAGGAAGACAGGTTCCCTGCCTGTGCTCCCAGGACTGGGTGTGTCCCTGGTCAAGTGTGTGGGGGGGGATAGGGGCTTGGTGGGGGGGGGAGCAGGAGAGGCCTCAGGACCCCCCAGAAGCCCAAGCATGGCCTTGGGGCCCTCACCAGGGGCACTCCATACCTGTGATCCAAGTTGATACTGTTGCTGAAACAGGGTTGGGGCCAGGTGGGGCTGCCGCTGGGCCAGGCCCCTGCACATCTGCCCAGGCCCTGCCTCCTCACTGAGCAGACCTGTTCATTGTTGGGGGGCAGGGGTGGTGAGTAGGGGGGGCTCTCCATTGCCTGGAGGCTGCGCAGGGAGAGTGGGGGACTGCCCCAGGAGGGCAGGGGGCAGCAGGGGTGTGTGTGCTGCTTGCCACGCTGTGGCTGACCCTGCCCCACTGCCAGGTACGGCATCAGCCCGGACAGCATCATCCTGTACGGGCAGAGCATCGGCACGGTGCCCACCGTGGACCTGGCCTCTCGCTACGAGTGCGCTGCCGTGGTGCTGCACTCCCCGCTCACCTCAGGCATGCGCGTTGCCTTCCCCGACACCAAGAAGACCTACTGCTTCGATGCGTTCCCCAAGTGAGAGAGGGGTGGATGGGGGTGGCCGTGGCGGGAGGCCAGGGGTGGGGCTTCCGCGGGGCGCTGCGCCGCTCCCAGCCTTGACGTGCCCTGCCCTACAGCATCGAGAAGGTGTCCAAGATCACGTCACCGGTGCTCATCATCCACGGCACGGAGGACGAAGTGATCGACTTCTCCCACGGGCTGGCGCTCTATGAGCGCTGCCCCAAGGCCGTGGAGCCGCTGTGGGTGGAGGGCGCTGGGCACAACGACATCGAACTCTACAGCCAGTACTTGGAGCGCCTCCGCCGCTTCATCTCCCAGGAGCTGCCCAGCCAGCGCGCCTAGCCTGGCCCCGAGCCGTGCGGGGACTTCAGCAATAAGGTGGCGCCTGGACCTTGCCCCCGCCTCGGACCGGGGGCTGCATGTGAAACCCCCCCCCGGCACCCCAGTCCTCCAAGGCAGCTGGAGGGTAGGGGGCCGGGGCCGGGACCTGCCCCAGCCCAGGGGCCGTGGACGATGTACAGGCGCAGAGCTACGCTCTCCTTTCCTTTTGGAAGCAAAAAGAAGGAAAAACGTGAAAACAAATTAAAGATTTAAAATTTTAGGGTTCCTCTCCCTTTTGTGGTTCATGCATGCTTTCTCAGGGCCCAGTGAGTTGGACAAGGGGGCGGGGTTCGCCCCCAAACTCCCAGGACGTTTTGGTACAAATGCAGGGGTGAGGTCGCTGTCCCTGTGGAAGAGGGGGTGGGTTTGGGTCCCATCCGGAGTCCCACCCCTTGAGGCTACTGGTTGGGTGGTGATGGAGGGGTAGGCAGCGTTTGAACCCAGGACCCTTGCCGGCTTGATCCCATGTGCCTCCTGGGAGGGCGGTGGGCTGCCTCTGCTCTGGGGCCGGGGCCCCTTCCACTCCCATGTGGTAGATAAGGACGCAAGGTCTGGGAGGTGCAGTGCTGTCGCTGGGCTGCCTTAGCTGTCCTGCCTGTCCTCACCCCCGTCCCTTGCACAGAGAGCCAAGGGAGCCCGCCCTGGCCCTGACCGGCCCAAAGGCCCAGCAGGGTCTCCCCAGGAAAGGGGGCTGGGACTGGGGTACAGGGAGCACTCCTGCCTTGGGGCCATCGGAGCGTGTCCTCCTGGGGTGCCATTGAAGGCAAGGCTGAGCCAGGGTCTCCCTGGACCTCACCACCAGCCCCTGGAGTGTCCTCTGTGCCGCCCCAGAGCGAGAAGGGTCTCGGAGACGAGTGGCCTGTCGTCCGTGGCGACTTAGCCCGTGTTGCTGCAGCAGGCGGTGGGGAGGCCAAGACCCAGAGCTACTTCCACCCCCTGGTCCGGGGCTTCCTGGGTCCCGCGGCCCCTTTAAGAGAGGGCGGTGCTTCGTTCTGGGGGCGGGGACGACACGGAGGGGGCGCGGTCTGGGCGGAAGCGGAAATGGCGGGTTCCGCGCGCGAAGGTGGCGGCCGCGGCGGCGGCGGCCGACCGGACCCGGGAGGAGGCGGTAAGTGGCCGCAGCTCGGACCCCGGCAGCCCGCCCGGCGCCCGCGTCTTCCTTGCGCGCCTCGACCTCCCGGCCCGCAGGGCCCGGGCCCAGCGCAGACGTCCGTGTCGGCGTGGACAGCGAGCGGGGCTTTGCTCCGCGGGGCTTTCCGTTGCTCGCGGCTGGAACTCCGGACTGGTGCGCAGGGGACTTGGAATGCTCGCGAGGCACCTAAGGAGCGGGCCGCCGTCGCGGGGACGGGGGGTGGGGGCCCGCCCGCCGGGCCGCGCGAGGACGCCCCTCCCTCGAGGCCTGCTGTCCGGACTAACCCCGCCCCTGGGCCTGGGGGGTCCCGGCCGGTCCTTCTCTAACACAGCCAAGTGCCCTGGTCTGGGGATGGGCAGTGGAGCCTGCTGCTGGTGCCTCGTCCCCCCCGAGCCCCACGTGCCCCTCTTGCTGGGAGTCTAGGGCCTTTTTTGATACTAAGGGACGCGAAGAAGCAAAACTGAGTACACGCGAGATGTGTACTCAGTAGAGTAGAGAATGTCTACGGGCCTAGCTCTCATCTGCCCTCCCCACCACAGGGCCTTTGCACAGGCTGGTCCTTGTGGCTGATGGGCCCTTCCTACATACTGGCCTTGTGCAGATGACCCCAGCATGGCTAATGTTTCTCAACGGGTCTGTTGCTACAGTGTTTCTTGCCCAAAGCACAGCCCACCCTCCCCCTGCTGCTCTTGTCACAGAGCATGTTCTTTTGACCCCATCAGGGCCAGAGCTCCACAAATGCAGTAAGTTGAAAACAACTTGTTTAGAATTGGAACAAAAATGTTTTCAGATACACAGAGTAAAAAATTTGGAGTCCGGAAGGGTGTTCGGGGAAGACTTGGCATCCTTCCCACCCCTGACCTCCAAGGCCTGGCTCCCCTCTCCTGGGGCAGTTTCTCCTGTGTCAACAAAGAAAATCTATGCATATACATCTGATGTGTTTACACAAAACTTCACTCCCTTTACCTGGGATCCTTTTAGTCAACATAGCTCGGAAAGTGCTCTCCACGTTCTGACATAGAGATCTGGGTCATTCATTTTAATTGCTGCGCCATATTGTATTAGTACCATATTTATTGTTTCCTGTTGGTAGAAATTTAGGTTCTTTCTAGTCTTTTTGTAACAAGCAATACTAGATTGATTATCCTTGTACAAATGTCTTTGTATCCAAGTAGGACTATTTCTGTAAGCTAAATTCTTTAGTGCAGGAGTGATAGGTCAAAGGGCTTTTCATAGGTCTCTAAATGTGTGCCTGATCTCTTTAACAGGTCATACCAAATTGCCTCCCACCAAGGAAGGAAGGAGGGGCCTAGTGTCCTCCACCCCTGATGCCTGATTTTGCAGATCTGGTAGGGGTAAAATAGTATTTCATTGTAGCTTACTTGTGTTTCCTAGAAGTGAAATGAAACATATCAATAGTTTTGTCAGATTTATTTTTATGTTGATTATTTTTACCACTCATATAATCATTTCAAAATGGGAAAGTGTATTTCTCATAAACATGTACGTATTTAAAAGCCATTTGTATTTCATATTCTTTTTTTTTAATTATTTTTTTATTTTTTATTTATTTTTGAGAGAGAGAGAATGACAGAGAGAGAGAATGAGAGGGGTGAGGGTCAGAGGGAGAAGCAGACTCCCTGCTAAGCAGGGAGCCTGATGTGGGACTCGATCCCCGGACTCCAGGATCATGACCTTAGCCTAAGGCAGTCACTTAACCAACTGAGCCACCCAGGCGCCCCTGTATTTCATATTCTTCAACCATTTTCCATTGGGTTGTTGGTGTTATTGTTTGCTAGGAGCACTTTATGTATTAAGGAAATTAGCCCATTTCCTGTTAAAATCGTTTTTCCCCCAATCTGTAATTTGTTTTTGACCTAGGACTGTGTTTTTTTTTCCCTTCGATTTCTAAAAAATTCATATTATTTCTGCTAAGCATTTAAAATCATTATTAGTCATTATTAGTTTTTTTCATTTATGGCTTCTGCATTTTGTGTCATGCTCAGAAATATTTTCTTTACTCTAAGATTATAAAGCATTTGATGTGTTTTTCTGGAAATGTAACGGTTTCTTTTTTACATATATATTTAAATTTTTGGTCTAATTTTGGAAAGTGCTTCTGGGAAGGAGTGTGGTGGGAACCCAAACTGCTTTTCCAAATAGGTTACCCCGACTCCATTTCCCGCGGAAGCCACTCTTGCCCCTACTGACTGGGCTGTCTTTATCACACGCTGGGCTCTTGAGTGTGTGGGTCTGTTTTCAGACTCTGTATTGTCCCGGCTCACTCGGACTCCATTGTCTTCTTTGCTGAATGTGCCAAGACCCCGTCTCCCCTCGTTAAAGTCGGGAAAATTGTCCCCCTAGAATCCACAGCTGAGGACCCGAACATATTGCGTGTCATAGTAGTTCTGCATGACACGCTATGACAGGAAGGATTCTGAAAGCTTCACTGTGTGTCCCCCTCCCCTTCCCTTGGATAGTCACAGCGCCAGGGGTCACCTGCGTTGAGACTGAGTGCTGGTTGTTCAGTAGCGCCTGCCCGTTGCACGTAAGGGATAAACTGAGGCAGGCCGTTGTTGACCGTGGGCTCCTCAGGCTGGCCTGACCCGCGGGCTCTGTGCCTGGGGGATCACCTCTTTCTGGGTGGAATGCCCCTGAAGGGCTCACCATCAGCCTCTGAGGTGGGGTCAGACCATGCACAGCAGTGATGGGGGGAGGCCAGTGGTACATTCCAGGATGCGCCCCCCCTTCCTTTCTGCTTGGTATGGCCCATGGGCCAGGCTGCCTGGGAGAAGGGCCAACTTTCGGTTCTCCATTTTGTGGATTTTCCACAACACATGTGTTCGCACCCGGCAGCAGCATTCTCCTGCTGCTCAGCAGACCCCCGAGCATGTGCACCCTGGGCAGGGCGCCCCCCGGCTCCCCGTGACACCTGACCTGGCACAGCTTAGGCCCCCGGGTCCCATGGTCCAGGCGTGCCCGGTACCCAGAGAGCCCCCGGGACACAGCCGGGCACAGGCGCCTCTCTGGGGGTCAGGCCTGGGACCTGGTGTGGATGCTGCTCACCCCGGGGCTGTGAATCCCAGAGTGGACTTCACGTGGGGTCCCCAGCACCCGAGGGCCAGGCCGTCCACCCTCCTCTCCTTCCCTCTGGGGAGGACCCTGCTTCCCCGCATCGTCCCCAATAGACTGAGCTGGTGGGACCCACTCTGCTGCCTCTGTCCATCTCTGCCTGAACTGCAGGGCCCCCGAGATTCCCGAGGAGGCCGGGGGTTCTGTTCCCTCCACCACAGTGGCTGTGGCTATGAGAGGAGCTTTGCCCGGCAGGGCCCAGATGTGAGATGGGGCCTCTGGCGGGTGCCCCGCTGAGGACCCCGAGCACCCTGACCTAAGGTGTGGGCGCTCCCGCAGGGCAGGTTCAGGGTCGGGGTGCGGGGCCGGCCTGGGAGCTGTGGGACTGCATTGGAGGGAGTGCCAACCCAGCATCAGGGTCCCCTTCCATTTCAGAGCTCCTGTCTCAAGCCCAGTCAGTCTTTATGACAACCCTGGGTCACCAGGTTGCTGTCCCCACTGTCTCCACTTACAAGGGAAATGGCTCAGGCCAATTTGCTCCCAGAGAAGTCCTGGGACCCCCATGGGGCTTATGGCCTGGGCTCCCATGGTGCTCAGATAGCCTCTGGACACGGGTGCGCCCCTGCCGGACAGTGAGCTCCATGGTGCTGGACCCCAGTGCCTGGCACCAGGCCACCCACAGACCAGAGCCACCTGTGTGTCCGGAGCCGGTGCTGGTGAGACCTGGGGGGTCAGGGCCTGGCTGCCGTCACTCGGCTCAGTGGGGCCGAGCCAGGGTACTCCCTGTGGAGACCACACAGCCCAGCGGAGCACCTCTTGACCCTGTGTGAGAGAAGGGTCTGGAAGAAGTTCCTCTCCCTCAGCAGGTCGGGTGGAGACCAGGGGAGCGGGGGCCTGCCGGAGGCTCTGTGGCCTGGTCCTCCCACGGCCACGGCCTCCTAACTCAGTAAGGCCCGGTGGGGTTCCTTCTTTTTTCCCATTAGAAACAACGCAACAGTATACAGACATGCTAGATTCCCTAGGGGTATTTTGGGGGTACCTTTTTAGGAGTGGAATTGGTGGGTCAAAGGCACCACATTTACAGTTTGACAAGCAAGGGAGGGTAAAACTCCATGGTGCCTCCAAAATGAGCTGCTAATATCTTTTTTTTTAAAGATTTTTTTTATTTGACAGAGAGAGACACAGTGAGAGAGGGAACACAAGCAGGGGGAGTGGGAGAGGGAGAAGCAGGCTTCCCGCCGAGCAGGGAGCCCGATGCGGGGCTCGATCCCAGGACCCTGGGACCATGACCTGAGCCGAAGGCAGACGCTTAACGACTGAGCCACCCAGGCGCCCCTGAGCTGCTAATATCTCAATGCAGCTCTCATTATAAACAGGACTCCTGTGTTCACTCTCCATGTGTATTTTATTTTATTTTATTTTATTTTTTTAAAATATTTTTCACTTTGGCTTTTTTTTTTTTTTAAGATTTTTATTTATTTGTGAGAGAGACAATGAGAGACAGAGAGCATGAGAGGGAGGAGGGTCAGAGGGAGAAGCAGACTCCCTGCTGAGCAGGGAGCCTGATGTGGGACTCGATCCCGGGACTCCAGGATCATGACCTGAGCCGAAGGCAGTCGCTTAACCAACTGAGCTACCCAGGCGCCCTCCATGTGTATTTTAAACATTTATTTATTTAATTTTTAAGTAGGCTCCACACTGGGTGTGGAACCCAACACCGAGCTTGACCTCATGACCCTGAGATCCAGTCCTGAGCTGAGATCAAGAGTCAGATTTCAGAGCTCCTGTCTCAAGCTTCGTATTTGTTTTAAACAAATTCTTCGTATTTGTTTTAAAATTTTCATCTTGAGGGCGCCTGGCTGGCTCAACTGGTGGAGTGTGTGACTCTTGATCTCGGGGTTGTGAGTTTGAGCCCCCGTTGGGCATAGAGAGGACTTAAAAAATATTAAAATTTTCATCTTGGAGTACTTTGGCAGTATGGAGTCCCATGTACCCTTCACCCGGTGCCCCTCGTGTGGATAGCTCGTCAGAAGCGAGAAATTCACTTGTGTACATTTACATTAACTGCCCTCCAGACCTTAGTCCAGTCCCCTGGGCTCCTCCACTCAGGTCCTTCTCTGTTCCAGCACTTGTGTAACCATGTTGTGTCCTTACTCTCTCAAAATCTAGGACACTTCTTCAGTTGTTCCTTGTTTTTCATGACCTTGACAGTTTGGGGGACTGCTCAGGTATTTTGTAAGATGTCCGCTAATCTGGGCTGAGGTTAGACAAGGGTTATGGGTTTTGGGGAAGAACACAGAGTTGAGAGAGAGTAGAGAGTTGAGTCTTCCTGTCATCTCCCATCAGGGGTCCCTGACGCTACCCAGACGTCACCCTGAAGTTGACCTTGATCTTGACCAAGGGCTAAGGTGGGGTCTGCCAGGCTCCCCACACTCAGGTCATTGCCCTCCCCTTCCCTGCTCTGTTCTTTGGAAGTGAGTCCCTGAGTCCAGCCTACACTTGCGGGGGGGGATTTATTTAGAAAATAATTTTTCATATAGAAAAGCATAAAAAAGAAAGGACGCATGGCCTGTAATGAGACTGCTTGGTACCTGCTGACATTTTAAAAGAAGAACAGAGCGGGGCCCCTGGGGGGCTCAGTTGGTTAAGCCTCCTACTGGATCTCCGCTCAGGTCTTGATTTCAGGGTCCTGAGTTCAAGCCCCACATTGGGTTCCGTGCTGGGTGTAGAACCTGCTTAAAAAATTTTTTAAAAATAAATAAAAAGAATAAAAGTAATAAATACGCATGGGTTTCAAAAAAAAAGTCGAATGGTATAGAAAGTATTATTAAAACTATTAAAACCAAATGTAAAGTCTTTACTGTCTTAAAAAAGAAGCTAGGGCCATCCCAGCATGTGTATACACACGTACATATGTTCACGTGTGTTCACACACACACACTGCAGCCTTGGTTCTGAGCCTGTCCTGTCTGGGGCACCTTCCCTGTGGGCACAGGGGCCTGGGGCATCTCTGCTCACCTGTGGCCCCCAGGCCTGCCTCCCCTCTATAGCCAGTGACTGCCCCCTGCCCCGCTCTGGTCTTGCAGCCGGGTGAGTGCCCTCCTGACCCCGTGAGTGCCACCAGAGCAGGGTAGAGACAGGAAGAAGGGAGGGACTGGCTGCCACAAGTGCTCGGGCCGCCTCAGTATTTCCCCCAAACTCTCTGCTGTCTCAGCTTTGCCCACTTCTCCAGCCTCTGCTGGCGTTGATTTCCTCATCTGTGAAATGGGGGTGACAACTCAAAGGGTCATAGTGAGAACAGAGTAACAAAACAAGGCAGAGGTGAGCGTGGGGCGGGGATCAGCGGGCGCTGGGGCTTGTACACACGCGGGCTGCTCAGGGTGTGAGCACGCACGTCCCGTGGGTAGAACACAGGCCCCCGTACGGGGACTCCTGCCTGCAGACCGGCCAGCATGGCCCACAGATGAAGTCCACAGGCCCGAGATCCTGATAATCGCTGGGAGGCATGTCTTGTCCGGAGCCATGCAGCCTGCTGGGGCGACCAGGATGGCAGCCCTGACCCGTCTACTCACACCCTCTGCCCATAGGAAGAAGGCGCCTCCTTAGCCATCACCCCATGTCCCTGTAGCAGCCCTGAGTGCAGCCCCCTGCCATGCCTGCTGGAGGCCCCAGGTGGGGCTGCCTGTGGGGCGCTTCTCCCCACCCCCTTCCTCCACCCGGCAGGCCTGTGCCCACCCACCCAGCCATGCCCTTTCCTGACTCCCAGCTGCCCTGCCCTAGATCTTGAGCCTCTTGAGGGCACATTGTTGGGGGGATTGCTCTGGGCACAATAAACATCCCTGGAAGCAACAGATGGGTCCTGGCCTCTTTCTTGTCCTGCTGCTTGCCTCCGTGCCTGGTGTAAGCTCGGGGTGGGGGGGCCCAAGGTGCTGCTTGCCTTGTCTGAACTTGGGAGAGCCTCTTCTGTGGACTGGGCACCACCTATGGGCAGCGGGGCGCCTGAGGGCTGCTGGGGGACTGGGGACTCGCCCAGGCGGCTCACTCCGAGACCTTCAAGGGCACAGGGCACAGGGGGCCCAGGCCGGCAGGAATGGTGACTGCAGTGCCCGCCAAGTGCCCACTTGGATGGTCCACGGCCTGGAAAAACGGACTGGTCTGTCAAAGGGGCGGTACTTTGTCTGGGCAGCCTTTAGTCAACACTGTGTCTCTAGCTCTTCCCTGTACAGCCACGTGCAGGGTGGGGGCGGGGGGCCCAGACGGGAGCAGACGGGGGCAGGAGCCTTGCCGGTTGGCTGGCGGCCAGCGAGGCGGCAGAATGGAGAGAGAGTCGCGGATGGGGCCGATGGGGCCGGGGTCCCGGCCGCTGTCCACACGCAGGCCGAAGCAGCTGTGCTCCCAGGAGGCCGCTCTGGCCATCGCTCGGCCCCCACAGCCAGCCTAGGAAGGGGCGGGGCCGTGGTCGCCGCGGAGAGGGCCACCCTGTTGTCCCACTTCCGCGTGACCCCGGCCTCGGACTTCTGGCTTGGCTGACCCCGGCCATCTGCGCCGTCCCCATTGAGCTACCTGGCCCGGACGTCCTCAGGGTTTCCACAGGCCCCACTGTTCCCAATCCGAGTCCCAAGGATCCCTGCCCAGCGGCGGGGAGCGATGTTCCCAACCCCGTGTATTGGCAGGGCCGGAACGCTCAGCCTCGCCCAGCCCTTTGCAACCCCATCCGGCTCCTCTTCCCGACCCCCAGACCCCGCTCCTCTCCGGCGGACACCGGCCCTCCCCACCCCTCGTGGGGTGCGCACAAGTGACTCCCGAGGGGGGCGCAGGAAGAGAAACGAACGCAGGTTCGCCGGACACGGCTGGGCGGGGCGCCCCACTCCTCCCGTGCCCAGCCGCGGGGCTCCGGGAAAGGCGAGGGGACTCCCGTAGAAGGGGCGAAGGCGCGAAGGGTAGCGCGGTCCAGCAGGGCCCAGGTCAGGGTAAAGGAGAGGGGGAAGGGTCGCGCACGTGGCCGGGGGGCGGGGCTGGCCGCTTCCGCACCCCCACCCGGCCACGTGGGGAGCGAAGCCCTCCCCCATCGAGAACGGGGGCGCGCCCGGGGCCAGGGTGGAAGCGACCGGGGAAGGGGCGGGCTCCCGCCGGCCGCGCGCCCTGGCGTGGGGTGGGCACGCCCGCGAAGGGGCGGGGCGCGCGCCGAGAAGGGAGGGCTGCGCCGGGAGGGGGTGGGCCGTCCTGTGAGGGAGGGAGGGGCGTGCCGAGATGGGGCGGGGCGTGCCGGGATGGGGAGGGGCGCTCCCGGGAGGGAGGATCATACCGGGGAAGGGCGGAGCTTGCCGGCGTGGGGAGGGGGTACTCCGAGAAGGGCAAGGGGGTGCGCGCCGCAGGGACCGGAGGCGGGGTCTCCGGCTAGGGGCCCCGCGTGGGGACGGCGCGCTTCGAGAAGCAGGCGGGGACGCGCTCCAGGGCCGGAGTGGGCGCGCCGGGGGCGGCTCCTCCGGCCCAGACCCCGCCCCCGGCGGCCGCGCGCGGCTGGCAAGGCGGCGGAGGGCGCGCCGGGCGGGGGGCGTGGCCGCGCGCCCCGAGGGGGCGTCCTCCGGGCGGGGCGGGCCGCGGCCGCCCCCGCGGGCTCCGGTGCGTCAGGGCGCGTCAGGCGGGGCGGGGCGGGGCGGGCCGAGCGCGGGCGGCGGCGGCGGCGGCGCGCGCCGGCCTCCTCCTCCTCCTCCGCCTCCCGCACTCCAGCAGCCGCCGCCGGCCGGACGGGCACCGCTCCCGCCGCCTCCTTTCAGCCCGCTCGGCCCACGCCGCGCGCCCTTGCCCGGCATGTCGGCGGCCGTGGCGTGCGTGGATTACTTCGCTGCCGACGTGCTCATGGCCATCTCCTCGGGCGCCGTGGTGCACCGCGGGCGGCCGGGCCCCGAGGGCGCGGGCCCCGCCGCCGGCTTGGAGGTGCGCGCGCCGCGCCGCGAGGCCGCTCCGCCCGGGCCCCCGGGCCCGCCACCGCCGCCCCCCGCCGCCTCCGGCCCGGGCCCCGCCGCCGCCGCCGCCGCCGCCGCGCCCCACCTGCTGGCCGCCAGCATCCTGGCCGACCTGCGCAGCGGGCCCGGCGCCGCCCCGGGGGGCGCCTCGCCTGCCTCCTCCTCCTCGGCCACCTCGTCCCCGTCCTCTGGCCGCGCCCCCGGCGCCGCGCCCGCCGCCGCCAAGAGCCACCACTGTCCCTTCCCAGGCTGCGCCAAGGCGTACTACAAGTCCTCACACCTCAAGTCGCACCTGCGGACACACACAGGTGAGCCCCGTTCTCCTGGCCCGCGCGCGCGGTCTCCTGCGCCCCTTCCCCCTCCGGGACCCCAAAACTGCGTGGCGCGTGGGGGGCGGGGAGGGGGGCGCGCCCGGGCCGCCGCCGCGCCGGCCGGGAGGGCGGGGCCTCGGTGGGTGGGGCGCGCGCAGGGGGCGTGGCGGCCACGCGGTCGGGCGGCGCGCGGTTGGCGGGCGAGACGGTGGTGGCTGCAGGCGCTCGCGGGGCGCGCGGCGCGACGGGGTCCGTGGGCGGAATCGGGGCTCCCGGACCGTCCCCTCCCCCCTCGGCTTCGTTTCCCTTTTATTTCCTGTCGCGTTCGTGTCTGGGGAGTGGATGCCGTGGTTGGCGCACGCAGCTCTGAGATGGTTCTGTCTTCCCTTCTCCTGCCTCAGTTTCCCTATTTGTAGAGAGGGAGGAGGAGCTGCGTCGCCGCCTCCGGGGTGGCAGCGACAATTCACCCCAGAGGGCAGCAGAGCGCCTGGCGCGGGGGCCGGGGTGGGAGGCGCCCCACACATTTTTTTTTTCCATATGAGTTTTAATAAGGCGGAGGGCGGGGCTGAGAGTGCGGGTCGAGGCCTGAGTCTGGATGCGGGAGTGGGGGGCGGATTTGAGAGGGGCCCTTCGAGGGAGTCAGGTCTCCTCACCGCGTTAGGGGGCAGGGTTGGGGGGAGGTCAGTGACACTTGTCATCTCTCAGTGCCCAGCTGGGGGTGAGGGGATGGCTAGGGGAATCAGGCGGGGGCACAGTCACCCTTACACTGTCACCCCCTCCCTCGTCCCCCTCGGGGTACCGCCCCCAGAATGCTCTCCAAGCTGGGAGTTTGGGTTGGGGGTCAGGGGAAGGTGGGTCTTGCTGGCTGGCCTGGGCTTGAGTATTGAGGGTGGTCTTCCCTTGGGGAAGGGCAGGGGAGCAGGGGGGGGGGGGGGGCATCTGGGTACAGGCGGTGAGGATGCACTTGGATTCCGGCTCTGCCACTTTCTAGCCCGTGACCTATGCTGGGGTTCAGTGTTTCATCTGTGGAAAGGGCGTGAGGAGTTCTGCCTTCTGAGGGTCATTGGGGGGGTCACGTGCAGCCGTGGCGCTGTGGACACACTCCTGTTGTGGAGAGAGTGTGAGAAAGCAGGGCTGGCCCTAGTGGTGTGGTGGGGATCCCATGTGGGCAGCCCCAGGCCCCTTGCAGGGCCTCCAATGCCAGGCACCCTCCTCCCTGCTCTTCGCGCTCTCCGTCTCCTGCGCAGTCCCCATCCCTGTCCACGGGGACCTAGAGGCTCTGCCCCACTTGTGAGCACAAGACAGGATATGCAGCCAGGGCCGACTTGGGGTGGGGTCTGCATTTCCTCCTGGGGCCACCGTCCTTCCCTGAGCAGCCACTAGGTGTTACCCACATATGAAGGCAGTGAGGTCTGTGGGTCTGTGGGCAGGACGTCTGGGGTCCATGAAGATGGAGAGGCGCCTCTCTGGGGACCAGAGGGGAGATTCCGCTCTGGGTGTGGAGCTGGGGTCTGAGCAGGTCCCTGGCTCATTCTAAGTGAGTTTGCCTGTCTGAACAGCAGGGGTGCTGTAGTGGAGAGATTGTCCAGAGAGGGACCCCGTTTCTCCCACTCTTGTGCTCCTACACCTGTCCTGTCACCAGCCCTAGGTCACTGTTGGATGGTGAGGCCCCAAGGGCCTTTTGGACCCCCCCCAGTGTACTGATTTGGTTTTTCTTCTTTTCTGGGTCAGTTGGAGGGGGCAGCCAGGCCACCTCCCACCACAGGTCCCAAGAGACAGTCTCCAGGGCATCCTGGAGTCCTTCGGAGCCTCCATATGCCCCCAAGCAGTGGTGGCCGCCTCTCTAGGCCGGCAGGGGGCGGGGGGCACAGCAGGATGTCAGTATTGCCATCCACGTTTTAAATGAGAAATTTAGGTTCACAAGGCCCAGCCAGGGTCAGGGGGAGTGTCCCAGTGAAGGGTGCGAGTAGTGGGTGGGGCCGGGCAGGGTGCCATCCCTGATGGATCCCTAGCTCCAGTGGGAGCTGTGACTCTGGGTGTCCTGTCTCAAAGCCCTCCTTATAATATGGCCTGGGAACCCAGAGGGCACAGCTCCTGGACGGACCGACGGCTCCTGAGATTGGAAATCCCTGGCTTAGGCACCCTTGGTGTTCTGTCTCCCGAGGGTTTCGGACACCTGTGTGCTTGAGACTGCTTGTTCAGTGTGTCTCCGTGCCCCCCCGCCCCGGACCACAAAGCCCAGCTTAGTGGCTGTGCAGAGAGAGGCCTTTAGCTTTCCTGGCTCCTAGTAGAGGGCGACGCCGCTGTTATGCCTGGCTTGGGGGTGGGGAAGCCAGGCTTGCCCCGGCTGTCCCAACCAAGGCTAGCTTGGTGTTGCCCTTTGCCAGGGATGGGCCTGGGGACAGATGTGATGAGGAATAGTAATTACAAGTCAGCTGGGCCATCCCCAGAGGGCCTTTGGGAGAGAATCCCGCCTTCCCCTGCTTTGCCTGAGGATCAGTCTTCCTCCCTGTAAAGAGAATCCCAATCCCAGCCTAGCTCCATTTTACAGAGAAGCAGACTGAGGCACGGAGCAGGATCCTGGCCAGAGTTGAGTGTGGTACCCCCATCATCCCTGCTCCGCTTGGCATAGGGGGTGGTGAGGCTGGGAGGGCCACCCAGCTGCAGGGGCAGGGCTGTCCCGTGGTCCCCTGGGTCTGGCCTACAGCCCCAGCATGGAGCTCTCCTGTGTGGGGTGGGGAAGGACTTTGGAAGCTTCAGGAGAAGTTGACGCCGTTGCTATGGATACGGAGAGTGAGAGGAGAGATGGGGCGGGGGCGGGAGGAGAGACTGGCTGTCTACTCCTTGCTCTCCCAGCCTCCATATCCGGACTGTTCCCCTGCCCCAGAGTCCCTGGTGCCGAGCAGGCGGTGAGCTGTGCCCCTGCTGGGGTCTCGGGCTCCTTCCTGGCAAGAGGGAGCTCAGATCCAGAAGTGGAGCTTCTAGGCCCTTCCCCAGGGCACCGCGGACACCATTCTCTAGGGGTGTCCTGGGCACCGTGGGGGTTTCAGCAGCATCCCTGGTCGTACCCACTCGATGCCAGAAACATCCCCAGTTGTGACAGTGACACGTGTCCCCTGGGGGAGTTGCAGGATCACCCCCAGGTGAGAACCCCAGTTTTACTCTAAAATCCTGTCCCCTTAAGTTTGAGGAATATTAGGGGCGCCTGGGTGGCTCGGTCGTTGGGCGTCTGCCTTCGGCTCAGGTCATGGTCCCAGGGTCCTGGGATCGAGCCCCGCATCGGGCTCCCTGCTCTGCGGGAAGCCTGCTTCTCCCTCTCCCACTCCCCCTGCTTGTGTTCCCTCTCTCACTGTGTCTCTCACTGTCAAATAAATATCTTTTAAAAAAAAAAAAGTTTGAGGAATATTAGTGAGCATCTAGCGTGTGCAGGGTACTGTGGGGACATCCCAGTCCCTGTGCTCTGACACCCTGGACCCTTGGGAGGGGGGTGACAGCAGCAGTGATGGAGGAAGAGGCCCCTCAGCTGACACCATGGGGTCCTGTGGGGCAGGAAGGGGTGTGTCCCAGGAGAGGGGACCGCACCCTGGCTGCAGGGGATGGGGACAAGGGACTTGGGGTGTGAGTTTTGAGGATGAGGTGGAGGTGTGAGGTGGGGGTCAGGGCAGGTGAAGGGTTCCATTTAATCCCAAGGGCAGGGTGGAGAGTGGGCAGGAAGGCAGGCCCGGCTTTGCAGAGGAAAATCCGTTTATGGAGCAGGGATTAGGGTCCCGCGAGAGGGGTTGAGGAGGGCAGGCTGCCCGCATGGGAGCGAGGGGTGGGCCAGCCCACAGACTGGGTGCAAGTGAGAAGCCCCGGGACACAGAGAGTAGGAGGTGGCTAGGGTGAACCCTAGTTTTTCTGAGTAGCCCAAGGGGGCAGGGTGGGGGTGGTGGTATTCTTGGCTGAAGAGGCCCCCAGGGGAGAGGCACATGGGGAAACTGAGGCCCAGAGGGGAAGTAGCCACCACCCTCCCAGGGCCGAGAGGACAGCAGAGCTTCCCCCCCCTTCCCCAGGCAGAGCCGTGAGCTCCTCTGAGGATGGGGGTGGGGGGGTGTCAGGAGACTGGTGGCTTATGGGGGGCAGGGTAGGGCAATGCCAAGCCTGAGGGGGGCGGGAGTGGCCAGTGAGCTCCACCTGGCTCCCCCGTCCCACGGGGGGGAGAGCTGCTGGAACTGGCTTCAGGTGCTGGTGCTGTGACCAGGCAGTGGGGGAGGTCCCCCAACATTGTGGGGGGTGATAACCACCCGCCACCCAGGCTCCCTGATAAAGGTGGCCCAGATGGCCCGGGAGCTGGCAGATGATACCAGTGCAAGGAGCTGGCCTCCCTCGGAGGGAGGGCGGGGAGTGGGGGCCGCCCTGACTTTAACCCTCGCCCAGTGCTCTTCCAGAACAGCAGGGCTCCCGATGACACATGCTGTGGGGAGGGGAGGCTGTGAGAGTTGTTACCCCTCACCCCCAGGCACGAAGAGCCCCCAGGCCAAACGGGCCAGTCTGGGTGGGAAGCGAGCCACAGCAGTGTGGGTCTTCAGGGAGGAAGGAGGGATGTGGGGCTGCGGGGGGCCGGCCTTTTAAATAAATGGTAGTGATAGCACCTCCCTGGGCGGGTGGGGGGTGGACAAGGTGACGAACACACCATTAGCTGCTGCTGCAGCCCGCAGCCTGAGCCTGACTCTCCGGACCCGTGGTCTCCCCGCAGAGTATGAAGTGTGCACGGCATGTATGTGGGGCCTGTGCCGGCAGCTTGACGGTCAGGTGAGGGGGCAGATCTCACACCTAGGAGATGCTAAGCACAAGGATAGAGAAGCCGAGAAAGGGGACAGTGGAGTGCACCAGTTAGGTAAGGAAAAGCCAATATTAGGGGTGACGGTATACAGGGAAAGGGCAGAGTGACGTGGGGAGAGATTCCAGGCAGCGGGAACATGGTGGGTGAGGATTAGTGAGTGGGGCTGCAGAGAAGTCGAGGGAGGGTGAGGGGTCAAGGTAAACTCTTTCAGCTTTGATCTTGGGTCAGGGAGTAGCTCTGGGAGGTTGTAGGGCAGAGCACAGACTGGGTGGCTCAGCCACAAGCTGATGGGCTACTGCACTAGTCCAGGCAAGAGCTGGGTCTGGAGATATTCTGAAGGGGTTAGGGATGGGATTTGCTGCCAGGTGCCAAGCAGGCCAAGATGAGGGATGGAGATGGCCAGGAGATGCCTGTCTAAGCTCTGGTGGCAACAACAGAGCAGTTGAACGGGGAAACCTACAAGAGGAGTGGGGGATGTGGGGGTGGGTAGGTGGTAAGCCTTGGGTTTGGAGGGGCAGGGCCCAGGGGGGTATTTAAAATCACAGCACGGGGCCGCCTGGCTGGCTCAGTCGATGGAGCATGTGACTCTTGATCTCAGGGTTGTGAGTTCGAGCCCCACAATGGGTGTGGAGATTACTTCAAAACTAAGAAATAAAATCAGACTAGTGGAGCTTCCCATAGGCAGCGGACTTTGTAAAGCCATCAGAGTAGCCAGCTGGAGGTGGACCCCATGCCCTGCTTTCCAGACCTCACCTTCAACCTCTCCCCTTTTCTGCTGCACCTTCACAACTGTTCTTTGGGTTATTTTTTTTTTTTTTTTTAAAGATTCTATTTATTTATTTGACAGAGAGAGACACAGTGAGAGAGGGAACACAGGGGGAGTGGGAGAGGGAGAAGCAGGCTTCCTGCGGAGCAGGGAGCCCGATGCGGGGCTCGATCCCAGGACCCTGGGACCATGACCTGAGCCGAAGGCAGACGCTCAACGACTGAGCCACCCAAGCGCCCCATTTGGCTTCTTTCTGGACTACTCGGGGCGTCTCCGGGAAGCCCCTGGCGCTCCCTGCCATGGGCTGCAGCCCAGCCTTCCCTAGCTCTCCAGGAATTCTCCGTCACCTGGGCCCCTCCCCCCTGCCTATACCCAGTGGGTGGGCATTTGTGCAAGGGTCAGCTGCCCGACACACCTCTGTCCCTACCCCAGGGATGACTCAGGAGGTCATGGTGAAGGTTAGTTGTCAGAGCCCCGGGCTTTGGCCCCTGTCCCATGAAGTCCAGGCGGCCAAGCTGTCTTGGCCCAGGGACCATCTTCACATTACCCTCTATCGGGTCTCCAGGACCTCTTGGCCTCCATTTTTCTGAGCCAGCATGACACTGTGGTGACTCCAACTGTCCCCAGGTCACCCCAGCCCGGCCCAAGTCAAAAGGTCATGTCCACCGGCTCCCCGCCCACCACATCTTCTCCCGCCCGGGGTCCAGTCCGCTCCGGAGCGGCCGGCAGCGGCTAAGCGCCCCCCACCCTGGCTAGTGGACCGCGGGAGGCTGGCAGGGCCTGCTGTCTTGCCGGCATTCGCCCATCGTTGTGGGGGCGGGAAGCCTGCGCACCCGAGTCCCCGCCACCCACGTGTGCACGTGAGCTCCCCAGCAACTGGGTGTGGGGCGGGGCTGGCCGGCACGGAGCCGGCAAGTCGACCCCAACCCCCCCCCCCCGTCCGCCGCCCCCGCCCTAGCGGGAGCGGGACCACGTGAGCGAGGCCGGCTGGGCTGTGGATGTCCCTGCCGCCACCGAGCTACGAGCTACGTGCGGCAGCTGTGTTCCCGGCGGCAGCACGCGCCCTGCCCCAGTGCGCGCTGGCACCGCTCTTGCAACCTGCTTATTGCAAAGTGGAACTGCGGGGAGGAGGGGAGGCTGGGAGGCGGGTACCAGTCCCGCCACCGCCCGAAATGGGGAAGTGAGCCAACTGCGGGGCGCGCCAGCAGCGGGATGGCCCCCCCTTCCCTTCTGCTTTTCCCCGCCTGCGCCCTGCAAGATGGCGACAGGACTGCATGCCCCTCGGAGGGGCATCGCTCCCCCAGGCACCGGGTCTGGCCTAGAGCCAGCAGCCCCGCCCCCCAAACCGGACTCCCTTCCCCCAGACTGCAACCCTGGGGGCCTGTCACATCCAAGCACTCCACCGTCCGGGTGGGGCGGGGGTCCTTTCCCAGGCTGTTTTGAGCTCCGTGGTTCTGTAGAGGATGTCTGTGCTGAGATCCCTCCCCCTGCCTTTGGGATTGTTCCAGGGAAGGGTGCAGCCCCAGAGATTTGCGGTCTGCGAGGTCTTGGGTACACATGTGTACCCCCCCTCCCCCCGGGGTAGGTGACTCTGGCACACCTGGATTCACAGCCTTCCGGGGCATGCCCGCCTGCAGCTGTGAGAAACCCACAAGAAATCTTCATGGGGGGGCTTGCTGGACCCACCTCCTCCTTTGGTTTTGGGGGTGGCCGGCAAGAAGGGATGGGGGAGGGGAGGTTTTAGTCTAGCTCTCTGCTGGGCCACGGGTGATGGTAGGAGCCCCCTCTGCCTCTCCTGACTCCTACCTCCTCCCAGCCCTTCACCCCAGGACAGTCCCTTAGCTTTCAGAGCAGAGATGTTCCTGGCTCCCCCCACAGCCACACGCCTGTCCCGTGGTCCTTCCTGCCGGCTC
This sequence comes from Halichoerus grypus, assembly GCF_964656455.1. Lineage (NCBI taxonomy): Eukaryota > Metazoa > Chordata > Mammalia > Carnivora > Phocidae > Halichoerus > Halichoerus grypus. Next base: position 215,375,406 of record NC_135712.1, read on the forward strand.
CTGGTTACCTCTCCTCTGCACTGGGCCACCGTCGGTCCTGTTTGGGGGGCCTTTCTCAGACCCCAGGCCATGCACCCCTCTTTGGGTGTGTTCCCCGACACAGGGTCAGCCTGAATCACCACAGTGCCCAGCCTGGGCCCGGTGTGTAACCCAGGAGGTGACCACCCTGACCCCGCCGTGGCTGCCCCCGAGGCCAGCCCTCTCCCTTTGTACCCGGAGCTCCATCCAGTGCCACAAAGGGTGTCACAGGGGTGTGGGCGCCACGGCCCACGTGCCCACATTCTATCCACACCCCCACCACACACGCACCCTCCAGAACTCCTGGACGAAACAAGGCTGGGAGTCCAGGGTCCCAGGTACCCGGCGCAGGGCGCAGGGGTGCAAGCTCCGGGATCCTCACGGCCCCTTGGCGTGGCGGGGATCCACGGTGGACCCAGCCTAAAGGTGGGGCCCTCGGCGCTCCCGGGAGATGCTGACCATGCTCGCTGGGGGTCGGGCTGAACCGTTCTGGGGCCGACACCCCAGACCGGAGGGGTGGGTGCGGACGGGCGCTTGGGGCTGGCGGCGGCTGGTCGGGGCAGGATGGGCGAGGCCAGCCTGGGAGGTGGGAGGGGTCTGCGGAGGAAGTTGCCGGGTGGCGGCCCGCCCCTCCCCTCCCCTCCCCGTCCGTTCCGCGGGGGCGGGGTGAGGCCGGTGGCCACGACCTCCAGGCCCTCTCCTTCCCGGCGGCGCTGTGACCTGCGGGGGGGCCGTCTCTGCCAGGGCCTCGTGCCCTTCCCCACCCTCTGCCGGGCTGTGGGGCTGCAGGTGGCCCTGGGGGGCCCTTCACATGTCCCTCTCCCTCTAGAGGGGCCACAAGGGTAGGTGGGTGGACCGGGCATGGGAATCTGCCCAGACACCACCCCACACAACACCGACTTTGCGCCCCGGATGGTCATTTTCAAAAGGTGAGGGTTACTGGGGTCGCGAGCACCTGGGAGCCTCTGGTATGTCCCCCCCCCCCCAGCGGAGGTGGGGACAGGACCCATTTGCATAGGGAGAAGCCCCTGCAAAGCCCAGCATGCCTTGGGAGCGGGCGCGCGCGCGCGCGCGTGCATGCGTGTGTGTGTGTGTGTGTGTGTGTGTGTGTGTTCTGTACACCAGGAGATCTGTCTCCCAGGCTGTGCCGGGGGAGTGGGGGCGGGCCTGGTAGAGCTCAGCCTCTGCGGGTTCTACTTTTAACCCACGGAAACTGCTGCTGGAATTACTACAAGTTCCTAGGAAATAAAGGGCAGGAGCGTTCATTAGGGGCTTCGTGAGATGAGTGGGGGTGTTCTTTGCACATTTACACGTTTTAAATTCACACCCAGAATCCCGCCTCTAGAACCAGGTGGGCGCGTGGGGAGACCAATGACCAGGATCCTGTGGGTGTCCCCCAGCGCTGACTGTCTGTCTGTCCTCTGTCCCCTGTGCCCAGGCGAACGCCCCTTTGCCTGCGACTGGCCGGGCTGCGACAAGAAGTTCGCGCGCTCCGACGAGCTGGCCCGCCACCACCGGACGCACACCGGCGAGAAGCGCTTTCCCTGCCCGCTCTGCTCCAAGCGCTTCACCCGGAGCGACCACCTGACCAAGCACGCGCGCCGCCACCCCGGCTTCCGCCCGGAACTGCTCCGGCGCCCGGGCGCCCGCAGCACCTCGCCCAGCGACTCGCTGCCCTGCAGTCTGGCGGGCAGCCCCGCGCCCAGCCCCGCGCCCAGCCCGGCCCCCTCTGGCCTGTAGGGCCCTAGTCCAGCCCACCCTGCCGCACCCCTGCTGGGCCTGGGCATGGAGCACCAGCAAAACGCCTGCTGTCCGCAGCCAGGGGCGGGCCACGGACGACAGCCAGCGTCCCCGACACTGGACCGGGGGTGGCCCTTGGGAGGGGTGGCTGGGGCCCGCGTCTGTAAATAGCCATGTTGGATAACTCTCTTCCCATGTGTTAAACAGGAACCCCAGGTGGGCGGCCAGCAGGCGCTCCCCTACCCGCATGGCCACCTCCCTGCTTTGGAGAGGGTGGATCTGGGGGGAGCGGCCCAGGAAAGGGGCACCTGACCAGTGCTCAGACTCTGCCCCCCCAGCCCCCCTCTCCAGGTTGGGATGATGTGTGCAAAGAGCCATAGATGAACCAGGGGTTACCCCGGCACCCCCCCCCACCCTGCCCGGGGCCCCTCACCCCACTGAAAGCCATTGGAGATGTTCAGGGAACTGGGGTGCGGCCCCAGCCGCCCCCATCCGGGTACTCAATCTCAGGTGTCCACAGGTTCTGCCCTGCCATCCAGCTCCCCAGCAGTGGGGGCAGGGTGGAAAGGGGGGAGGCAGGGAGGGGGGAAGGCAGTAGGGTCCAGGTTTTGCTCCTAAGACTGGGATAGGGAGGGAGAGAAACGGGTTCTTCCAAAGAACATTTTGACTCACATGGAGGGGAGGTGGGTAACAGGCTGCAGTTGGGGCAAAGGCCTCCTTATTTATTTTCCTCTGTCTCTGCTGGTGGGAAGGAGGGGGGCAGTGAGCTGCCCCTCTCTGGGTGGGTGTGTGAGTGTGTGAGTGAGGACTGCTCCTGTCAGTCGAGTCCCCAACTTTGGCCTTCCACAGCATCGTGTGACAATCAGTCAATCCCTCCTGTTTGGGACCATGACAGCCATTGAGCATAAGGCACCCCTTCCCTGCAGGTGGAGGTGTGGGGGCCGGCTCCATCCTGCCACCAGCCCTTCTTCCCGGCAGGTACCCCTGGTCACATGGCCCCTGGACCAGAGGTTGGGGTCCTGCTTGCGAGGCAGGAAGCATGAGGGCTGACGCCTGCACCCCATGGGATAGCTCGTTTTTTTGGACCGGGTAGAATATTTTTTCAGGCACCAATCCCTTTCTTGACCTGGGCCCCATGGGTGGTCCGTTGTCCTCAGGGGGTGTGGGTGTTGGGGGAAGGTCTGCGTGATCTGAACTTAGGGTAGGGAGGGGTAGGTGCTGTGCGCTCTCCTGGCGTATTCCCGCTGTGGCTTTGGTTGGGTTTCATTTTGGACAGGGACTGAGGACCCCCGCCCTAGAATGGGAGAGGACCCAGGCTCCCTGTCCCAAGACCCTGAAAGGACCTGTGTCCCACTGTTGGCTGCAGGAGGTTTGTGACACCTATGTGTGTTCCAGAACCTTCCTGTCTCCCCATCGGGGGCTGGGGTTTTGGATGGCGTTGTTGTGGACCAGACCCGGCCTGGCAGGATCCAGGGATGGGTCCTGGGGGTCCTGGGGAGGAGGCCAGGGAAGCCCTTTTGGAGCTGGACTGGGAAGGGTATTCTCGCTCAGCCTCTGGGCGGATCCTTGCCGGGCTGGTCCATCTGTACCCTAAACCCTCCTTTCCAGCAGTGTTGGTGAAATGCCTTAGTCTGTGGGGGCAGGCTGGGGTCCCATTTTCCCCGTGTCTTTATGGACGTCCTCTTGATTGTCCCATCCCTGGCTGGTGCCTCTCCACAGGAGGTGGACTGTGGGTCTGAGGGCCCAGGAAGCTGAGGACTCCTCCCTGGCCCCTCCCCAGTGTCCAGGGGCCTGGAGAGACCTGTGCCCCTCCTCCCCCAAGGAGCTCGAGGTCATTGGGACCTGGTTCCAGCCACTTAGCTGTGGCATCTCAAGGATGGGGTAAGGGGGGAGGGCCCCGAGGGACTTGTGCTTTCAGGGGGCGCCCCCACTTCCCCCTGTCCTGCCTGGCCTCTTCCTTGTATTTAATTAAACAAGCCCTTTTTTAAACCCGACTCTGGTGCCTGTGTGGTTTTTCCCACCTCTGGCCTCCAGCCGGCCAGCCGAGTGCCCGTGTCCCACTCAACAGTGTAGCCCCCAGGTCACCAGCCTCCTGCCGGGGGCCCTGAAAAGACCCCACTAGCTGGGACACGAGACAACGCGCCCTCAGCCCTACGGCCTGGGGAGGGGGCTGCCGCCCCGCGTCACGCACGCCTCGCGCAGCTGCGCCCCCTCCTTCCCGCTCCGTTACCCGGCAACGGAGGCGCGGTGACACGGCGCCCGGGGGCGTCCGGCGCCCGCCCCCTTCCGGCTCCGGGAGCTGGGGGTGGCCGTGCCCCTGGGGCTGCTGGTGGGCGTGACAGCGCTCGTCCCCAGAGGGTCCCCGGGCCCCGCTGTCCCCGCGCCGCGCCGGGCTCGCGTGCCCAGCGGGTCTGCTCACGTATCGCACGCCTGCCGTCCGCCAGCTGCCGATTGGAGGGGACCGGGCGGGGGAGCCGCTTCGGGAGGAGGGCTCAGCGGCCCCGGGAGCATTGAGAAGTTGGTGAGGGTCTTGAACCCCTTTCCTAGGAAATAGATGCCCAGATTCCCGCGGTCTCCAGAGCCCCGAAGGCGGGTGTGGCTCCGGTGGGGGCGCACAGACCCTCCCCAGGGGCTTCCCCGATTCCGCCCCGGGGAAGGCGAAGGCCCCGCCATCTGGTGGCCGCCCCTGGCACTGCACCGCCGGCTCCCGCCGAGCCCTCCCCGGGGTCCTGCCCCTGCGGCCGCGCAGGTCGCCACAAGCTGGGCAGGGGGCCCTCGTCCTTACTCGAGGACGGCCTCCCTGTTGCATCCCCCTAGCCCCTGCTTCACTTTGTCCCCTTTCTACTGGCTTCTGCCCCGCAGGCTCGCAGACATTGCTCCTTGGACCCCCATCCCACTGTCCCCCTCCGGCTCCAGCTGGCTTTTCTGCCCCTTTGGGCAGAGTCCCTGGAATTCGGGGTCCACGCACGCAGCCCCTCCCGCCTGTCTCTCTTGGACACCATCCCACGTGCTCTGAACTGTTCGAGATGTCCCCTCCTGCCTTGGGGACGCTCCCTGGTCGTGAGGCCTCGGGGACCCCTGACCCTCCCGGATCGCTCGCACCCCGGGCTCAGGGCCCCCTCTCGCTTTGCTCCTTGTACGCTCACGTCCCCTTATGTGCCGACGACGCTCCCTGGTCGGACCTCCACTCGGACCCTCGATGTGCCCACTCCCCCCGCCAGGCTGCCCAGTCCCACCTCCCCTTCAGGCATCGGCACCTCCATCTTTCCAGGTGGCAGGCCAAAATCCTTGGGGTCACCCTTGACCTTCACTCTGTCTCTACCCACGTCCATTCCATCCGGAAATCTCCCTGGAGTTCTATCTTCAAAGCACATCCCAAATCGGCCCACTTCCACCCCGTCCTGTGTCTCCACTTAGTCCACCCCATCATCGCCCACCCGGACCGGGGCAGCCCCCTCCACCATGGCCTCCCGGTCGCCCTACAGTCCGTCCCCCCCTCAGTGGCCACCAGAGGGCGCCAGTGAGCACCGAATCAGGCCCCGCCCCCCTCTGCTCACAGCCCTCTGGGGCTCCCACCTCCCTGGGGGAAAAGCCCAAGTCCTCACCAATGTCCCCAAGGCCCTGCACGACCTGCCCCCGTCCCCTCCCTGCTCTCCACTCCTCCCTTTCTCCCCCTTGCCCACTCTGCTCCAGCCACGCGGACCTCCTCTCTGTTCCTCCAACATGCCTGCCCAGTGCTGCCCCAGGGCCTTTGCACAGACTGTGCCCTCTGCCTGGAATGCCCTTCCCCCTCTACTTTCTTCAGAACTGCTCAAATCCCAGCTTCTTCAGAGGACTACATGGACCACCTCTTCTCTCAGCCTCATACCCTGTTCTACTCCCCCCCACCCCAGCACTTAGATCACGCTATCTCGGGGCGCCTTTGGCTCGGGTCATGATCCCGGAGTCCTGGGATCGAGTCCCGCATCGGGCTCCCTGCTCAGCGGGGAGTCTGCTCCTCCCTCTGACCCTCCTCCCTCTTGTGTTCTCTCTCTCTCTCTCTCTCTCTCAAATAAATAAATAAAATCTTTAAAAAAAATCATGCTATCTCATTTCCTTATTTCCTGTTCTCTGTCTGTCTCCCCCACCGGGAGCACCACCCCCACCAGGGTGGGGGTCTTTCCCCCGTTCAGCAGTGTTTCTAGCCGTGTGTCTGGCGCATAACAGGCACTTGGTGAATATTTGCTAAATGGATGCCTAAGGCCAGTGAGCCTGGATAGAGACTAGGTGGGCTTCACCTCACACACCTTGTCAGGTCAATGCAGGGGCCCGCCTTTCTGTTCTTGGTGATGACAGGCGTTGAGGGACCCCTGCATGAGGGGCCCGGTCCGGTGGCTGAGGTGGGGAGAGCAGTAGGCTGGGAGGGGGTCCCGCGTGTGCTCACAGGGGTCCGTGGCAATCACCAGCTGGTGGACCGAGGGTGACCTACTGTTCACACAGAGCCTGGGATTTGCAGGTTTTTGGTGACATCTCCCCACGTTTTAAACATGGGCAACAGACAAATTTACATCATTTGAAAAACTCCTACTAAAAAAAAAAACAACCCTGGTGCTCAAACACACACACCGAAAACAAACACATGCGTGTCCACAGCCGCACAGTCCACGATGCCCAGATGCCCTTCGACAGAGGGACGGACACACAAAACGGACACACACGGGCATGGCACTTGGCCGCAACCAGGAGCGAGGCGCCCACACGCGCTGCCCCGGGGACGGACTCCGAGCCCACGACGGTCAGGGAGGGAGCCAGACACGGAGGCCACACGGGGTGTGAGTCCACGTGGGTGACACGTCCAGAACAGGCTCATCCACGGACGGGAAGGGGCCTCGTGGGGGCCAGGGGGGCTGGGGAGGGGATAGCTAGTGGGGACGGGGCTTCTTTCTGGCTTCAGAATATTCTGCAGTTACATAGAGGTGATGGTTGCACAGAAGAGTGAATGTACAGAATGCCCCTGAATTTTCACTTCTAAAATGATTAATTATGGGGGCGCCTGACTGGCTCAGTCAGTGGAGCATGTGACTCTTGATCTCAGGGAAATGAGTTCAAGTCCCACCTGGGGTGTAGAGATTACTTAAAAATAAAATCTTAAATAAAATAAAATGATTAATTTTGTTAATGTAAATTTCCCCTAAATAAAAAAGGAAAAATCCACTGCATGGAATAAAACAGAGGGGAGATGGGCGCCTGGGTGGCTCAGTCGTTAAGCGTCTGCCTTCGGCTCAGGTCATGATCCCAGGGTCCTGGGATCGAGCTCCGCATCGGGCTCCCTGCTCAGCGGGAAGCCTGCTTCTCCCTCTCCCACTCCCCCTGCTTGTGTTCCCTCTCTCACTGTCTCTCTCTCTGTTAAAAAATAAATAAAAAATCTTTTAAAAAAACCAAAAAACAAAACGGAGGGGAGGATCTGCCCAGGACGCCCTGTGGGAGCTGCCTCCCGTCTGTCTCTGCTGCATTTCTCATTTTCATCACTAAAGTCTTACCCCAGGTGGCACGCATTAAATGCAGTTTTCTGCCCCCATTAGAATGGAGGGCAGATTCATTCCTTCACATTGATCCATTTTACAGATATGTGTTGTAGATTCTGTGTCCAGCTGGGTCCTAACCCTGAGATCCCTGGGTTGATGAGGGTGGAATGCAGGCAGGTGTGAATAAAATCCCTACATTGTTGGGAGAATGGGAAGGTTTGTGAGGCTGCCATGGTGGGAAATCCCCAGGGAGAGATGTGACTGTCAAGCGGAGAAACCCACCTGCATCCTTCACTGCTTCCAACCCTCCATGGCTCCCCATCGCCCTCCTGGTTTGGACAACAAGGACCCTCACACATTCACAGCCTCCAGTTGTCTCCTGCCTGGATGCCTGCTCAAGAAAGAGTCGCGTGCAGGGGCACCTGGGTGGCTCAGTCGGTGAAGCATCTGTCTCGGGCTCAGGTCATGATCCCAGGGTCCTCAGATGGAGCCCTGTGTCCGGCTCCTTGCTCAGAGGGGAGCCTGCTTCTCCCTCTCCCTCTGCCCCTCCCCCTGCTCATGCTCTCTCTCTCTCTCAAACAAATAAATAAAATCTTAAAAAAGAGAGAGAGAGAAAGAGTCCCATGCCTAGAAACCCGCCTGCAATATTGTATGCACCCTTGTTAACACTTACTGCATTTCAAACCAGGGACTCTCAGGGTTTCAAACCCTGAGTGCACTCAACTCAGGGTCACAGAGGCAAGGGCTCTCTGCCCTCAGGACACACTGGCTAGCCAGGAGACAGACTTTGGACAAAAACTGAGATTGTGTCCTCTGGAGAGTCATCTCTGACCCTCCTCATCCCACCTGCCCTCCATTGCTGTACTTCTTAGTTAATTAATTTGTAATTGTGGTAAAAATACATAACATAAAATGTTCCATTTTTAACTCTTTCTAAGCACACAGCTCAGTGGCATGAAGCACACTCGCCCTGTCGTGCGACCACCCCCACCCTCCGTCTCCAGAACGTTCCATCTCCCCATACAGAGACTCTGTCCCCGTGAAGCACGGACTCCCCACCCCCTGCCCCAGCCCCGGCTCCCACCCTCTCCTCTCTGTCTCTGTGGACAGGACTCCTCTGGGGACCTCCTGGGAGTGGGGTCCTGTGGGGTGTGTCCTTCAGGGTCTGGCTCCTCTCGCTGAGCCCAGTGTCCTCGGGGTCCCTCCACGTCGTGGCAGGTGTCAGGGCCCCTTCCTTTCTTCTTCAGGCTGAATAATGACGTTCCATTACATGGATATACCACATTCTGTGTATCTACTCATCCGTTGCTAGATATGGGCTGTTCCCACCTCTTGGCTACCGTGAATCCTGCTGCTGCGAACAGGGGTGAGCAACTATCTCTTCAGGACCCTGCTTCCCATTCTTTTGGATATACACCCAGAAGTGGGATTGCTGGGTCATAAGGTAGGTGTACTTTGAACTTTTTGAGGAACCACCATACAGTTTTCCAGAGTGGCTGCACCATTTTTTAAAATTTTTTATTGTTACGTTAATCACCATACATTACATCATTAGTTTTAGATATAGTGTTCCATGATTCATTGTTTGAGCATAACACCCAGTGCTCCATGCAGAACGTGCCCTCCTCAATACCCATCACCAGGCTAACCCATCCTCCCACCCCCCTCCCCTCTAGAACCCTCAGTTTGTTTCTCAGAGTCCATCGTCTCTCATGGTTCGTCTCCCCCTCCGATTTCCCGCCTTCATTCTCCCCCTCCTGCTATCTTCTTCTTTTTTTTTTCTTAACATATATTGCATTATTTGTTTCAGAGGTACAGGTCTGTGATTCAACAGTCTTGCACAATTCACAGCGCTCACCATAGCACATACCCTCCCCAGTGTCTATCACCCAGTCACCCCATCCCTCCCACCCCACCCCCCACTCCAGCAACCCTCAGTTTGTTTCCTGAGATAAAGAATTCCTCATATCAGTGAGGTCATATGATACATGTCTTTCTCTGATTGACTTATTTTGCTCAGCATAATTCCAGTTCCATCCATGTAGTTGCAAATGGCAAGATCTCATTCCTTTTGACGGCTGCATAATATTCCATTGTATATATATACCACTTCTTCTTTATCCATTCATCTGTCGATGGACATCTTGGCTCTTTCCACAGTTTGGCCACTGTGGACATTGCCGCTATAAACATCGGGGTGCACGTACCCCTTCGGATCCCTACATTTGTATCTTTGGGGTAAATACCCAGTAGAGGCTGCACCATTTTGTAATCCCATCAACATGCAATGGGTCAGTCTTACAATTTTTTTATTTTTTATTTTTTTTAAAGATTTTATTTATTTATTTGACAGAGAGAGGCACAGCGAGAAAGGGAACACAAGCAGGGGGAGTGGGAGAGGGAGAAGCAGGCTTCCCGCGGAGCAGGGAGCCCGATGCGGGGCTCGATCCCAGGACCCTGGGACCATGACCTGAGCCGAAGGCAGACGCCCAACGACTGAGCCACCCAGGCGCCCCAATTTTTTTTTTTTTTTTAAAGTAAACTGCATGCCCAAAGCTCGAACTCACTACCCCGGGATCAAGAGTCGCAGGTTCTACGACTGAGCCAGCCAGACGCCCCATTCTCCTAATTTTTCATTACGATGTTGGCCTCCCCCGCCCCCCCCGCCCCCCGCTGTTGAGCCTCCCCTCGCCCCACCCCACCGACCCTCACTTGTCTGGTTCTACGCAGGTTCACCCAGGGCAGGTCCCGGCAGACAGCAGGCACTCGGTGTCGCGGGAACACTCGAGCGAACGAGGATTCCCGCGGTGGGCATCACACTGCCCACAAGCACGCATTGACAGCCAAGCGGACCCCAGGGCAGAGGTGAGGTCCCGGGAAGACGCGCCCGCAAGACTCGCCTCGTCCAGCAGGGGGCACTTCAGGGCAACATGCTAATAAAACGCCAATTAAAAGCAAGTGCACGACCGGGGGTCCTGAGGGATTTTTTTTTTTCTGATCAGGCGCGCGGTGGACAGCCCAGGCGCCGTCGGGGCCTCGGGCTCAAGATGGCTCTGCTGCCGCTTCGGAGGGCCGGGCGGCGGCGCCGGCGAAGCTCCCGGAGGCTGCAGGCCGGGCCGCCCGCGTCCTCCGTCCGTCCTCCCGCGGCCGCCTGTCCCGGCCCTTGCGTCCGCGACGCGCCTCGGTCCCTCGAGGGCCGGCGTTTCTGGTCAGGCGCGCCGCGGCCAGCCGCTCCCGAGGTCCCTTGCGGCGGCGTCCCGGGGGCCTGCGGGGGCCTCGGAGCAAGATGGCGGCGGCGGGGTCCGTGAGGCGCGGGCGGCGGCGACCGCGGCGCCAGTGAGCGGCCCGGGGGCCCGGGCGGCTCCGGGCCGGGGTCCCGCTTCGGGACGGACCATGCTACGCTCCACCGGTTTCTTCCGGGCCATCGACTGCCCCTACTGGGCTGGGGCGCCGGGGGGGCCCTGCCGGCGGCCCTACTGCCACTTCCGGCACCGCGGGGCCCGGGGCCCCGGCGCTCTTGGCGGCGGCGGAGCGGCGCCCCCCGCAGCAGGTAATGCCCGAGCAGGGCTCGGCTCCCCGGCCCAGGCCTAGACGCCCCCACTGGGGCCTTCCCGGCGCCCGGTGCTCGGCCCCGTGCCCTCGCCACACGCTGGTGGGCGTCGTCTCCCCAGCCGGGACCGGGACCGCCCAGCCCCGGGCCCGGCGCACGGCGCGGGATGTCGGCGAGCCTCCGTTTCCGGGAGCATACGATGTAAACGACGAGGGCCACGCCGTCCTAGAGCTGTCGCGAGCGTGGAGTGAGCAGCGCCGGCCGAGGGCTGCGCGCCGCTGACACCGGGCGGCAGGCCCCGAGCTCCCCGGTGGGGGAGCCCTTCCCGCCGCTCCCCCGGCCCCCGGTGCTTGCGGCGGGTCTGGTTGTGGCCGCGCTGTTGCCCCTCCGCGTCTCCGGTAGCGGCCCCCGCTGTCTGCAGGCGTGCGGTTGGGAGGGTCCCGGAGCACCTACTGCGTGTCAGGCGCGACTGGACGGGGAGTAAGTCCAGCCCGAGTGATGGACGGGAGGGGGACTAGGCTTGCAGGGAGTGAGCTCCTTTCCGTTGCGCGGAGGATGTTGATGGGCCGCACGTCGTGTGCTCGTGGTGACTGTCCTTGTTACGGCGGAGTTGGTGGAAGCTGGGAGGAATCGGGCAGGCTGCTTGTAGGAGGCGTGGGGTTTGAGCTGAGGTTTTGAGAGCGGGGGGAAGAAGGACGTCACAGGGAAAGGCTCGGAGGGAGGGTTAAGGGGTGGCATTCCTTCTGAGGGAAGCTCGGGCTCCCACTGGTGACCTCCGTCCTTCGGGACCGGCTCCCCCTTTCCATCAGACCCAGACCCCCTCATTTGGTCTCAGTGTCGAATTTCCTCTGTGTCTTTCCCCGTAAAAAATGATCGTTTCAGAACCTTCTTCAAAAGAGGAGTGTGCTGGCTAGAGTTAAGTAATAGGCCTGTTTTTCCATTTTGTCAGGAAAAGACAAGTAGGATTTTCTAATTTCTCACATGAGTCCGCTTAGCTCTGTGGCACCTGCAGCTCTGCAGCCAGCCCGACGCAAGCGTTCGCTGTCTGGTTGCACACCCGTGCTGGGCGCGGCCGCCGGGAACCTGCTGCGGAGGAGAACACACACGTGTGCCCGCTGGCACCTTAGCCTCAGGTCGTGCTCCTCCCAGCTCCAGCGGGGCCGCGGAGGTGGGGGGCACACGGGAGCCGGCGCCCGGCTCTGCTGTGGAAGCGCAGCGTCTTGACTCCGTTTATCTATCTCTTGGTACTGTGTGCAGTGCTTTGCAAGGAGCCCCGATTTCTGGGTTCCTCACGGTTAGTCCAGGGAGGGCAGGACCACACCCTTATGCCACTGACGGGGGGACTTGCCCCAAGTCCACATGCTGCCTTTCAGCCTTCTGAACTCTGGGGTGTTGATTTCTCGCCTCATGTGTTCTTCCCACGGTAAGTCACTTTTTACATTTCTTTCTGCCTCACAGATGCCCAGTTAGTTTCCCAAAGGATCATTTTTGGGAACCTGTTTGGTGATGTAGTTCTGTCTGCCCTGCTTGCGGTGGGAAAAATGCAACTGCCTACCCCTTTTCCCAGTAGGTCTGCATTTTCCTTTTGCAGGAAAGGAAAGGAAGGGGGGAGGCCTGCTTTGGGGTGGAACACTGCTTCCCCTGCAGAGGGGCAGGGTCACATCCCAGCTCAGCCTCTTTCTTGCTGTGGAGCCTCTCTGACCCTCTGTTTCCTTTTCTGCGGCATGCTTATGGGGTTGCTGCCCTCTGAGGAGGCCAGGGGAGAGTGTGTGCCTCGTCCTTTCCCTCCCTTTCAGCTTCCTCTGCTCCAGATTTTGACAAGCCCTGTTCCCTTTTGGCTGGAAGAGGCTGCAGCAGTCCAGATGTGCACGGCCCAAGCAGAGGTGCTCTGGCAAGGGTGGGCTAGGCCAGCTCTGCTTGGACTCATTTTTAAGCAACAAAGTTGCTAAGGTGCTGGGTGGGAGCCGCCTGCAGGTGGGCTGTGGGGTCCCTGTGAGGCCCAGCACCTCTGGTCTTGGGCCAATGGGCACCTGAGCCTTTCGGCAGAGTCTGAGGCCCGTGAGGGGGCTGGGCCGGGGATCCTGTTGCTTCCAGCCCTGCAGATCCAGCCCCACGCCCAGCCCACCCCATGTGGGCTTTAGGACTCCCACTTCCAGGCTCGGGTGTGGTATTGTCCAGTTGTGGCAGCACACGCTCGGGCAGGCTCTCTAGGACTCTCAATGGTAGGGATGATTGTCCCCATTTTACAGATGAGCAAACTGAGGCCCAGAGATGGGGAGCCACTCCTGTGTGCGCACAGCCGGTAAGTGGGGGATGGGATTGAGTCTGGGCAGTCAGGCCCTTGCCGCACTCCCCGCCTTCCTGCAGTGCGCGCTGCCCAGCACCTGTGTGTCCCCCCCACACACCAGGGCACCCACTGTGTGTCAGGCTCGGCGCTGTGCCTTGGGGGTGGCGGGGAACAGCGAGACCTGGGAAGGACGGAATTGCAGGACTTGAGCGCTGAGACCTGAGAACAGGCTGGAAGGCAGGAGTGGTCATGGCTGTGTGGTGGGGGCAGCCCTCCCCTGGGCCTCACATGAGGCCCTTGAGGGCCCTTTATGGTCTGGAGAGCAAGCGCTGCTTCTCGGGGAACGGAGGCAGAGAAATAAGCACTTCCCCGCAGACGGTGCGATTTATTTCCCCTGTGAGCTGCCTCAGAGCTGGAGGGCCACAGCCGCAGGAACAGGCAGCCCCCGGGGGATGACTGTACCGAGCAGGCCCATGGCCATGCTGCCTCTCAGCTGCTCCCTCTTTGGGCAGGGTGCCATCGGGTTTCATTTGGGGGCGACTTCCCACCATCCCGTGATGGTATTTTCTGAGATGGAATGGAAGTGTGGTCTCCTGCATCCAGCACTTTCTCATTACAAGTGAATGCTGGGGAGATTTCTCTCCCCGATACTGAGAAAGAACGGATTCTGAGAAAAGGTCAGCAGAAAGCAGCATTGCCTTCGTGTCTGGAGGCCTGGCCAGGGTATGCAAGGAGCCTGGAGTGCCTTTGCTAGCTGGGGGGCAGTGGGGCCTCCTGCTTAGTCTGGGCGGCGCAGGGGGGTGGGGGGGAGCTCTGAAGCTGGTTGGAGGAATAGTAGAAACTGGACATTGGGGCCCGTTGGGGCCAGTCATGCTCTGGGTGGGGAGCATCGTGGGCGCTGTAAGGCACTGAGCACATCCACCTGCTCCGTGCCAGGAGCACCCCCAGTCGTGACACCTCCTACCCCGGTTGTGACAACAGATGTCCCTAGACATCGCCTGGTGTCTCTTGGTCATAGGCTGTTTCTTGCAGAGGCCACTTTCTAAGCGTCCCCCCTGCCCCTCCCAAGATGCCGCAGCCCCCAGGGACCCAGCCTTGCAGGCCTCCCAGAGGAGACGCCTTCAGCCCCGCTGGTGGTGGTTCTATTGTCTTGTTGCTCTTGGTTTTCTGTCAGGATGGGATTAGAGGCGAGGTGCTGGGGTTTGCAAAGCACCAAATTCACCACTGACACCAGGCTGCGTCACCGTTGTGGTTTTGGGCAGAGTCCCAGCTGGTGAAGCCCACATGTTGCCTCTGTTCAAAGCACCTTTCTTCACGACTCGGAGTAACAAAAACATTGGACAATACTGACAAGTCAGAGGAAACGTGTTTTGGAAGTTGCCCCGAGTCCTGCATCTGCCTGCATGCTGGGCTCCCTCCCGGCCTCCCACAGAAGAGGCTTTGTGGCTTTTGTACGTCGTCAAGATCCCGCTGCACTGATTAAGTTGGACTCTGTTTTCTGAGGCGAGAGGCCATCCTGGGACTGTGCCCCCGGCTTCCTGTACCTGGCAGCCCCTCCGGATGACCTGAGACCCTTAAAAAATCCTGCCTTCTTGCCCTGATCTAGGCTTGAGCCACACACGAATAGCTGCGGTGGGTATCTGAAAGTGTTTCTGCTCCGCATTAGCAGAGCAGTGGGTCTCTCCCTGAGGTCCTGCCCCAGGGGATGCTGAGCAGTGTCTGGGGAAGCTTGTGGTTGTCAATTCAGGGGTTCTCCTGGTGCCGAGTGGGTGGGGGCCAGGGATGCTGTTCAGCCCCCCACAGTGCCCAGAGTGCCCCTTCCCCTACATACACAGATTCATCCAGCCCCGAACGTCCGTGGTGCCAAGTGAGATTGGGGAACCTGATCGGCACCCAGCCCCTGGGCAGGGTTGGTGGGGACAGCCAAGCCAGCTGAGGGGAGCTCGGGGCCTGTGCGTGGTGCTTGAGCATGCCCCCACCCGAGTTCTCCAGGGGTCCAGAGGAGAGGTGCAAGCGTCATGGCTGGCTTTCAGCCCTCGCAGGGGGAGTGCAGCCCCAAATGAAGGCATTCTGGCTTCACTTTCTGTTGTGCAGAGAGCCTATCCTGGGGGGTGGCCTGGCCTCCACCTGGTCAGCATTACCGCCCGTGCCTCAGCCCTTCTGTGAAATGGGTAATGACTTGGGCCCTCAGTGGACAGCGTCATGGGAACGTTCTTTGTCCCCTCCCGCTTCATTGTCCCCTCCCGCTCCCTCTGCACTCAGGGTCCCCTTTACAGAGCCATGCTTGGTGCTGCCGAGGTGGGCGTGCAGGATTCTTTCAGCTCTGCGTGCCTGTGCAGTGGGGAGGCCGGTTGGTGTGATCTGATTCACAACCAAGAACTGGATGCTAAGAGGGAAACAAAGAGCCGGAGGAGGCGCTCAGGTCACTGGAGCTGGGAACCATCCGGGCGGATCGCAGGGGGTTGTGGAAGGGTCTCCTGGCTGCCTGCTCTTCTCCTCCATGATAAGCTGCATCCTCCAGAGTTTGTGCCGTGGTTGGCTGGTGCCTTTTGAGGAAGCAGGCATGCGTGCTTGTCATTTGAGGGCCTTTGGTCTGTCGGCTTCCCCTAAGTATTGAGGTCTTCTGGAAATGGCCATGCGGAGGGCCTGGCCACGGCAGGCTGCATGGGGGCAGGCAGGAGTGGAAGCCGAGGAGCACCTCTGGGGGAACTGCCCTCGCGCTCGTGGCTTTCATTTGCTAATGGAAAACAGGGTGGGAAGCTGCTTAGGGTGCCCAGGACTTGGGTGCTCTGAGGGTGGGGCTTGGCTGTTTCACAAGCCGTGGTCTTGGCCTGGACCCGTGTTTACACGCAGGTACCCCTGGGCCTTGGTGTCTTCTGGATTGTCTGAATTCGGCATGTACCTGTGGGCTGGCGCAGGGTGTGGGAGGCACTTTGGAAGCTGAGGATGGGTGTCCCCAAGCACAGATATGGGCTGGGGTCCAGGAGAGAGAGCAGTTGGCCCTGGGGTTGCAGAGACATCAGGCAAGTGTCCCCAAGCAAGTGGTTCCTGAGCTGGGCTTTGAAGGATGAGTAGAAGTTTGCCTGGTGGCTGGAAGCAGGGGTAGGGGTGGGGGGATGATAATCCGGGATTGGGGCTGGGAGACAGGGCAGTGGAAGGCCTGGAATGTTCTCTTGTGTAGTTTGGAGGGACTGGGGGTAGGGGGGAAGGGAGGTTGCTCCCCAGCATTGCTGCCACCCCCAGCGGCTCCAGCAGGGGTCACTGTTGTCACGCTGACTCGTGATGGTCCTTCTGGAGGCTGCTGCAGTCTGGCCAGTCCACCCCAGACGCGGCGATAGAGGGCTGTGCTCGGAGCCGGTTGGCTTTCCTGTGTGGCTGCTGGGGGCTGTCTGTGTGTGTCTGGGGGAGTGGGTGCGCTCAAGGCACAGGGGGCCTGTGGCCCTCGGTCAATATTTCTTTCATTCACTCACTCCACGAACCGTTGCAGACGTTTGTGCTGGCCAGCTCACTTGTGGCCGGGGTGTAGAGGGGAGCCAGGCGGTCAGCATGTTGAGCTGCTGGACAGCAGGGGACAGGAGGGGCAAGGCCCAGGAGGTGACAGGGAGGGCTCGTCTGAGTGGTACTGGGACTGCATGCACTCCAGGCCCGTCCTGGTCATGCTTGTCCCTGTGTGTCCTAGAGGCCAGATCTGTCCCCTCCCAGTTGATGCGCACACATCACAGTTGTTTGTCCTGAGAGATCTGTGTCCCCTTCTCCAGTAAAGTGGCCTGGAGAGCCCTCAAAGGGCAGGAATGTGGGTACTATTCCAGGAGATGGACCTGAAAGCCCTGGGGCCCCCCTCCCCATGCACCCGTGCCCCAGCATTGTGCTGGATATCTAGGGAAGAGAATAGGCCTGTCCGAGCAGCTCAGTGCAACCGGTTCTGCAGGGAGGATCTTGGAGGGCTGCCTGGAGGAGTCGCTGAGACAGAGGCCATCAGGCTCTGGGCAGGAAGCTGGTCTCAAGTATGAAGGAGGGGTGGGGGCTGGCCCACCTGGAAAGCCTGCCCTCGTCACTCCTCCGCAGCATCTACCTTTGGGGTCAAGTAATAAAAGCCACTGATGCTCACGTGTGACCTTGGTATGTGGGCTCTTTCTTGGGGGACACAGCTGGCTCCCCTGTCTTGGCTCCACAGTCCAGGAATGGCCGTGAGAGGTGTGGCTTTCCTTCTCCCCACCCCCCGCTTTACCCTGAGGATGCTTCGGTGTTCCTAGGCCTCCGGCCGCCCAGGGCACCTCCTAGGAGCCTCCGTTGTGGAGGAAGGTGACCCCCAGGATACCCACTGGCACCGTGTTTGGGGAGTTGGAAGTGTACCAGGGCCAGAGTGAGAGAACTCTTGAAATTTTCTGTGTTGGGGCTATGAAAGCGATGTGGTGCCCCTGACGGGTGATGAGGGCAGCAGAAAGCAGACCCCTCCAGCTGCCCCAGGGGAGGCCCACTGCAGCCTGACCCCAGCCTGATCCCTCCGCTGCTCTTCTCTGTATTTCTGAGTGCTCTTTGTGTTTTTATCCTGTCCTGGAGGCTTCCCTCCAGGAAGTAGTTTTGCGGCATAGCTGAGCTCCCCTCATCTTTACAAGGGCCAGCAGGCTCGGCGTTGGGCTGACTCTCGTCCCGGTCCTCCTGGGACCAGGCCTTAGGGGTGGGGCAGCCCAGGAGCGGTGTGGCCAGTGATGCCCAGAGAGAGCCCAGTTAGGTGGTGGTCCCAGGGCTGGCTAGGGCCCTCTTTTCTTTCCTCTACCCTGGAGCCCTTGCACTTGCTTCTGGGGTGGGGGCTTTAGAGCTGAGGGGAGAGGGCAGCGAGGGGCTGTCCAGGGCTCGGAGCTTTGAGCCAGTGTGTGGAGCTGTCCAGCATCATCAGTCTGCCCTGGGGGTGGAGGTGGACCTGGACCCCAGGCCCTGCTCCCCCCGGCACAGCCCAGCCTCCTTCCTCATCAGGCACATAGCAGGTGTCCCCCCACATGCACTCTTGAGCACCTGCTCCTGTCGGCTGTTGCTCTTCTCTTCCTAGGTGTCTGGGGTGCCCCAGGCAGCCCCAGGACTCTCCCCTCTGCTCCAGAACAAGTGAATGGCCAGGTACTTTCACCCTGGGCTTCAGGCTCCTGCGCCATCCAGTGGGCATTTGGATGTCCCTGAGTGGGGCGTGAGGGCATCTTACCCTGGGGGTGGGTAGGAAGGCCCTCAGGAATAGAGACTCTAGGCCTGCAGGGGAGTAGTGATGGCCAGCTCTTCTGAGGACCTGGGGGGCTGTTCTGCCCCCCCATTGGGGGGTGGCCAGAAAAGCCAAAAGGGAGGGGTGGGTGCTCAGACCTTCTGAGCCCCAGTTGGCTCTGCCCCCCATTCCAGCCAAGCCAGGGCTGGTGGGTAGCTGGTGTGCTTTCTACCACCGTGGTCTTACCCGGGGGCATTCTGCCCTTCTCCTTGCACGGCCTCTGCGCCATACGCAGCTCCCGGAGCCCGGGTGGGTTTGGTCTCTCTGCTGACTAGCCCTGCTGTCCTGCTTATCTCCAGGGCCGCAGGGCTGTCTCCTCCCTGTGTCCTGCTGCCCCCACGCAGGGTCTGGAGGCCCTGGCTGCCCATGGGGTTGGAGGAGAATTCTGCTGAGGTCTTATCAGAGCACGGAAGCCACAGTGGGACCACTGTGCAGCTGTGCTTATCGTCTTCAGACCTTGGGCAGCGCAGGAGGAGGGCGGGGGCGACAGCCAGCCCCTTGGCAGAGAAGGTCGGTCAGCAGCGCCAGGACTCCTTTCCGGGTCAGGGAGGACCCAGGCTCTGCGGTCAGCCCTCTCACCGGCTGGGTGAAGCTTAGGGAGCAGCCTGGCCGGCCAGGGCTCGGCCTCCTTATCTGTGGAGTGGGCAGACTCGGGGCAGGACGATTGTGAGGGAAGGCCTGAGTGCCTCCTGGGGTTCATGGTGGGGCTGGAGGACCTCCCCCAGTGGGGCCTCTGCGCTTGGCTGTCTTGTTAATTCCACATGCCTTTGTGGGAGGGTGCGTGGCATTCTCTGGAGCCGGGGTGCGGTGGGAGCAGAGGCACAGATGGGGCCCAGGATAGGGTGTTTCCCGGCAGAGGGGAGGTTGGGAGGGATCGGAGGCGGCTGCCCAGGACTCAGGAAGCAGCGCTGCCCTGTCTGTGGCCCACTCAGCCCCTTGTGGTCTCCACAGTGACCCTTGCCCAGCTCCGGATGGGTTTTTGCACTCAGGGACCCAGGGCCCCGCACAGTGGGGGTTTGGCCTTTCCTTGTGGGGTCGGGGAAGCAGACCTGGTATCCACCGTGCTGGAAGCCTGTCCCAGAAGTGGGCCGTCAGAAAGAGTGGCAGGACGCCAGAGCCAGGGGAGGGCAGCTCTCTCCTTCAGCAGGGCAGGTCCTGGTGGGTGTGCGGCCTTGGTGGGCACAGAACCAAGGCTCAAACGCCTGAGGGGAAGGCTGGGCCTAGGTGGGCTGGCGGTAGGGTGTGGGTATGGGAAGGGGTATTTGGTGACTTTTTCCTTTTCCAAAAAACAGCCTAATTAATCTTGTTTACCGAATGCATGCTTACCAGGTGCAAACCCCCGAGGGAACTGCCCCTTGGCTTCCATCCAAATGAATTTCCTGATAATTAGAAGGTGCCTTCCAGGGTGCCCCATGGTCCTTCCTGAGCTCTCTGGGTGCCACCTACCCAGAGCCTTCTGATGTGCTCCCACGGGCAGGTGGGCAGCGTCCCTGGGGCACCCTGCCGCTTGTAAAACATTTTCTTGGGGAGCTTCTCGGTTCCGATAGGCCCAGTGAGGTCCTGGCCCTCCGAAGCAGGGTAGGGCAGGGGCTAGGTGCCAGGAAGGTCCCCCCTAGAAGCCTCAGGTAACCTTGGCTGGGGCTCAGCGGGCCTCTGTCTGCAGGGACCAAACTCTGGGCCCCATGTGTTCACTTTTAAGCCACAAGGTTGTAACAGAGTTCCTGGCAGCTGTGCTGGAAGCTTCCAGACCTGTCTGGAGCCCCTCAGGCTGCTGACACTGTCGCATGGTACCAGTGGGGGACCTGAGGCCTCAGGGGGCAGGGGTTGGCCTTGACCTTCTTAGGCCCACTGAGGGCGGTTTCTTCCGCTTTGTGGTTGGGGAGGCAGCCTCCAGCGGGGGCTGAAAACGCTCCACGTGGGCAGAGCTTCGGGGATGCTCATATCAAGGGGCTGGGTGCTTGGACTGGGCTCAGCCGGGAGCTGCAGCCCCTTCAGAGTCTGAGCTGCTGGGACCCCTTCCCATCTGAGAGGCCAGGCTACCTGAGGCTAGTGGGGGTGGAGCGGTGGGGCTGCCCTTAGGATGCCGCCACAGGCTCTGGGGTGGGAAGAAGACAGCCTTCCTCCTCGCGCCTCTGCCTCAGACCCCCCCACTCCCCCCGAGTTAACAAGGCAGCCTTCGGGCCTCTGCAGGCCCTCCTCTCTCCCTCCTTTGGGGTCTCCACCTAAGCACAGATTGACTTTGGGGAAAACCCTCCCTTTCAAAATGTGAAGTGGCCTGAAGTCCAAACTCTGACCTAATTACTTTGAAGCAGGGCTGAGGGGCTCCTTCCTGGCTGGTGTGCGTATTGTTGTATGTATGTATGTATATATGTATGTACGTATTTATTTACTTATTATTAGAGTGCGCGCACGAGCATGAGCAGGGGGAGGGGCAGAGAGGCAGAGGGAGAAGCAGACTCCCCACTGAGCAGGGAGCCCGATGCGGGGCTCAATCCCAGGACCCTGGGATCATGACCTGAGCCGAAGGCAGACGCTTAACTGACTGAGCCACCCAGGCGCCCCCAGATGTGCATATTGTTTGTAGCCCTTCTCCCTGGTGAGGGGTAGGGAAAGACCCCCATCTGTTCATCCCCAACCAGCCCCTGGGGGAGGGGTATTCCCATGAGGGGGGCTGGGCTGGATGTCCCCTTGAGATCCGCCAGTCAAGCCCCTCAGTGGACATGCCTGGTAAGTGCCCCCCCAGCTTGTGGCCTGTCTGGGCCTCTCTCTGCTGGCAGCCAGGACTTCTGAGGCATTGGCTCCTTTCTGTTTACTCAGGCGGAGTTGAGCTGGAGGGGGTCTCCCATTGGTGCCTTCGGACTGGTTGTGGGTCAGGGTGGGCAGGGAGGGTGGCCCTCCACCTCTGACCAGGGGTGGGTGTGCGTTCTGTCCCCGGGCTCCCCACCCCATATCCGGGAGTTTTCAGCTGTGAGAGAGGGCACGAACTGACCGCCCCCCTAGGGCCCTAGCTCGGCGGTGGTGGGTGTTGGACTTTGCCTCCCTGGCTCGGACCCACAGTCCTGGCGCTCCTTGGTGGTCTGAAGCATCACTTTTTCTAAATATAATCAAAACCTAGATTCCAGGTTAAATGCCAGACAACACACCCACAATGATCCCTTCCTTCCCTCGGGCCCCAGGCAGAGGCCCAACCACCAGGCCCTGCAAAGCCTCCTCTCCTGAAGGCTGGTGGCCAGCCACGATTTTCTTTACCCTGTGCTCTCGCTCCGCAATGTTGCTGGGAGTGTCCTGGGGCTACAGAAACACGTCACCGCAACCTGGGTGCCTTAAGGCAACAGACTCCTCATCTGACAGTTCTGGAGGACAGAGGTCCAGAATACGTCCCCCTGGGCTAACGCTGGGTGTGGGCAGGGCTGGCTCCTTCTGGAGGTTCCAGGGGAGACGCGGCTGTTACTCTGCCAACTGCAGGGCAGGAGATCTAGCCAGGTTCTCTTTCAGGACTTTCTAGAATCATCTCTGATAAGATTTCTAAAAAATTGTTATTTGAATATAGTTGACACACAATGTTATATTAGTTTCAGGCATACAACTTAGTGATTTGAAAAGTTCATACGTGGGCAGCTGGGTGGCTCAGTCAGCATCTGCCTTCGGCTCAGGTCATGATCCCAGGGTCCTGGGATCGAGTCCCGCATCCGGCTCCCGGCTCAGCGGGGAGTCTGCTTCTCCCTCTCCCTCTGCCTCCTTCCTCTGCCTCCTCCTCCTTCTGCCGCTCCCCCTGCTTGTGCGCGTGCTCATGCTGTCAAATAAATGAAATCGTGAAAAAAAAAAAGTTTATACATTAGGTTATTTTTTTTTTTTTTTAAACAGATTTTAAAATTTCAGATAGGAGAGTGCCTGGGTAGCTCGGTTGGTTAAGCGTCTGCCTTCAGCTCAGGTCATGATCCTGGAGTCTAGGGATCGAGTCCCGTGTTGGGCTCCTTGCTTGGTGGGAAGCCTGCTCCTTCCTCTGCCCATCACCTCGCTTGTGCTTTCACTCTCTCTCAGATAAATAAATAAAGTCTTTAAAATAAAATTTCAGACGGAATTTCTAATGATGAGCTCTTTAAATTCTGGAATATTTGAACATGGTATATTTGAATATGCTATGTTATTCCTTTCTTGGAACATTGGGCTTTGTTTGTTTATATTTTATTTAGTTTCTGTTCTTCTGTCTGTACGTGAGTCTCCTAGGAGTTTTTGCAGACAGTGGTTTCTTTGGTTGTGCTGGGCTCGGAGCTTAGGCCCTGGAACGCGGTACCTAACCGGAATTATCTATCCCACAGCCGCTGGTGGAGGTGGGGACTCTTCAGGTCAACGTAAACATTACAAGGTCAGGACACCAGGCCGGCTCCGTAGGAAGAGCGTGCGCCTCCTGATCTCAGAGTCGTGAGTTCAAGCTCCGTGTCCGGTGTAGAGGTTACTAAGAAAACGATAATAAACTTTTAAACAACAACAACATTAAGAGGACGTAGGCTTTGTTGTCCACCCCATTTGGTGTTTTCAGAATGCGATTTGAACATACCATACTTTTCTTTTTTTATCCCGTGGGACGGTGGCGTGGCAAGCCTTCTGCCTCCCCTTTTCCTTAGGAGCACTGTGGGGCTCCCCAGCGTGGGCGTCCGTGTTCTGGCATCTGCACGGCCCCGTGGACTTCACTGTAGGGAGTCCTACAGGGGACACCTCAGGGGTGGCCCTCTGCTCCCCGCTTTCCCAGGCCCTGGCCCTGGGGAGCCTGCACATTCCTGCCCCGCCCAGGGCCGCGTCTGTGCCCTGCCTGGCTGGCAGGCCCTCCGTGCACACCGTCCCAGCTCCGGCCTTCAGGAAGTAGCCTGCTGCGGCTTCGCTGTGGGCTGGGCCCACGGACTCCCATTCTCGCCTCAGCTCCCGGATTGCACTTGTCCAGTCCGTCAAGTCTCCATCCGCTCCGTTGTGCCGGTTGGACGACCCGTGCTGGGAGGTCTGGGGACCAAGTGGCCGTGCCTCGGGGGCCCGGTTCTGCTTCCTCACTGCGCCTGTCAGTCGATGCAGGATAGGGCCTGCATGGGGAGTGGGGCGCGCTCCGGAAACCTTGACCTGCTGGCAGATCGTCCCTGGGGCTTTGCCGGAGGCCCAGCCCCCAGTTGGTTCTGGTTCTCTGCTGGTCCGACGCCTCTTCCCCTGCTGGCCTTGGGGGTGAGGCCCAGACTGAGGCAGTGGCCAGCGTTGGCTCGTGCGCCTGTGCTTTAATGGGCCCATTCACTGCTCTTTTCCCCCACTTCCCATTTCAGGGCTTGGTTATGATCCGTACAACCCCGAGCTGCCCAAGCCCCCTGTGCAGAGGGAGAATGGAGCCCTGGTCAGAGGGGATGAGCCCCGCTCGGACATCCTGGAGCTGGAGCTGGTCAATCAGGCCATTGAGGCCGTGCGCTCGGAGGTGGAGCTCGAGCAGCGGCGGTACCAGGAGCTCCTGGAGACGGCCCGAGAGCACAGCTCCGCCGAGGCCCCCGCCGTGGCGCCCCGAGGCCCTGCCGCTTGCCCTGCCGCTGGCCTGGACGAGGACGCCTTTCCACTGTCCTTTGATTACAACCCTGGTGGCCGCCCTGGCCTCTTAAGCCCTGATGCCAGCTACCAGCCCACTCCTCTGGCCGCCGCCGCCGAGGCAGGCAGCAAGTACTCGCTGGCCTCTCTGGATCGGGCGCAGGGCCATGGCGGAGGGGGTGGCAGCACCCTGGAGTACGTCCCCAAGGCTGTGAGCCAGCCCCAGCGATACGGCCGCCCCGTCCCCAGCAGCAAGTACGTGTTGGACGACTCCAAGCCATCCACGGACCTGGAGTACGACCCACTGTCCAACTTCTCCGCCCGGCTGCTCAGCAGGGCCAGTTCCAAGGACGACAGGGCCCCCAAGAGGCCCAGGGGCTCCCGGGGTAGTGAACCCTACACGCCCGCCCTCAAGAAGCCCTGCGACCCCTTTGCTGGCTGCGACGCCAGGTTCTCAGACTCGGATGATGATGCCGCCGCAGCTCTGCCTGACGTGCCCATCACCACCAGCCCCCCGAGGTCCCAGGCGGGCCCCGAGAGCAAGGCCCCCGGGCAGCCAGGCTCCAGGGAGAGCCAGGACGCTGAGGAGGGCGGCCTGCGGGAGACCAAGGAGATGGCAGTGCAGTATGACGTGGAGGACCTCGGGCAGTCCCCCAAGGGTCCCGGGGGGACACCCGTGGCCAAGCCCAGCTCCCCGGCCAGGGCCTCCCGGGAGCCCGGCGGCTCCAAGCAGGGAAGACCCAAGAAGAAGAAAAGTGGGGCACTGCCTGCCCCTGGCCACAAGGACGGCGTCCGGAAGAAGGACAGGGGCAAAGACGGAGAGCGTGGGAGGCCAGCCGGGAAGCCCTGTGCAGACAGGAGGGGCCCACAGGCTGGCAGCCCCCGGCATAGGGCCGAGCAGCCCGAAGGGACCAAGAAAAAGCCATCTTCGGCCACCCTGGTGGCCAGCTCAGGGAAAAGCCGGCCCGACCGCGGGGGTGTCCACCAGCTGCCAAACAGGCCCGGCGGGAAGACCGTGTCGGGGAAGCTGGCCGAGCGGAAGGCCCGCTCGCTGGACGAGGGTGCCTCCCGGGACCCCCCCAAGCTGCAGAAGCGGGCCCTGAGCCACGCAGACCTCTTCGGGGACGAGAGCGAGGATGAAGGCCCGGGGCCCGCGGCGCCCCCCGCCGCCCCGCCCCACCTCAGCTCCACCTCGGACTCCGACTCCGACTCGGACTCGGACAGCAGCCTGGGCTATTCAGCGGCTCAGGGGCCGCGCAAGCGCCTCAAGGCCCCCCCGCCCGCCCGGCCCGCCCCCGCCTCCCCCTCCTCATGCTCCTCTTCCTCCTCGTCATCCTCCTCTGGGGTGGGCGGGAGCGTGGACTACGCTGCTCTGGAGAAGGAGGTCGACTTTGACTCCGACCCCATGGAGGAGTGTCTGCGCATCTTCAACGAGTCCACCAGTGTCAAGACGGAGGACAGGGGCCGGCTGGCCCGGCAGGTGAGCCGCCTCCACAGGGCCTGTGGCTGCAGTGGGGGCGCTCCCGTCCTTCCTCGGTCAGGAGCCCTTGGGGACTGCCTGCGGACCCCCCCGCCCCCCAGCTTGCCTTGTCCACAAAGAGGAGGCTTGAGGCCCACCCGGCAGACTCCCGGGGCGGTGTTCTGAGATCCACAGAGACCAGGCAGAGTTGTGCAGTGCATTGCCCACCTCTCCCTCCTCCCCCTGTCCCCTCCCTCTCTCCTCCGTCCCCCCCAAACCCGGGCTAGCCCCAGCCTTTCTGGGTCGGCCGGCCAGTGTCCTCAAGTCGGCCACCAGAGGGAGCTTGCTTTTCCACAAAGCTCAGAAAACTGCGGCTTCTGGGAGGGTCGCAGGGTCCCTCCCGGGCAGCCCTGTCCTTCACTGCCCTGCTCTGTTCACAGACCTTCCAGGGGGTGCGGGTCAGATTTCTCCACCTGGTTCCTGTGTTTCTGAGCTGCCCCGCGTGAGCGGGCGAGGGAGGGGACCAGGAGGCAGTGGTCTGGGTGGGAGGCCACTTTGGCTCAGGCCCGTGTCGCACTTGGGGCCGGGGTGTGTCTGCAGGAGATGTGCTGGGGGGCCTGTTTCCTCACCTGTGAGTGGGCGGGGGTTGGAGGTGAGGGCCCCACATCGTGTCTCAAGACCTGGGAGCCCCTCCCTCGAGTGCGTCACTGCCTTCCCACCTCACCCCGTCTCAGGTCTGGGAGCCCGCTGCATTGGTGTGGGAGGTGAGGCCCGAGAGGGAGCCTCGCTGAGGGACGGATGTGTGTTTCAGCCCCCCAAGGAAGAGAAAATCGAAGACAAGGGGCATTCGGGTTTGACCACTCTGTTCCCTGGGCAGAAGAGGAGAATTTCTCATCTCTCCAAGCAAGGCAAGGAGGTAAGAGTCTGCTTCTGGGTCCTGGGTAGAAGCTGGTAGGAGAGAGGCCCCTGTCTGCGAAACCGGATCCCCGTGTTCCCCGGCCGACGAGCTCCTGTGTCCTGGCACAGAAGTGCCTGGAGCCCGCCTCCGGTCTTCAGGCTGCGCTCCGTACTGGGGGAGTCGGCCACAGCGCAGGAAGGGCGACGTGAGGGGCGGCTCCAGAGCGGCCGTCCTCCAGCAGGGTCACACAGCACGGTTTGGCGCTGGCTGGGAGATGTGCCGTGTGATCCCAGAGAGGTGGCCCAACCTTTCTGAGCTGGTATCCA
The DNA here is from genome assembly GCF_964656455.1 of Halichoerus grypus. Lineage (NCBI taxonomy): Eukaryota > Metazoa > Chordata > Mammalia > Carnivora > Phocidae > Halichoerus > Halichoerus grypus. The sequence continues at coordinate 215,401,989 of NC_135712.1, forward strand.
CCGTGAAGACAGGGAAAGTGGTTGGTGGCTGAGGCAGCTAGCATAGGAGACTGGGGCAGAGGCTGGGGCTCCCGGCCAAGCACCTGGGAGCTCTGGTTGATTCAGTCGCTGGAGCCCTCCCCTGGTGAAGCTGGAGGCTAGAGAGAATTGAAACAAGCGGGATTGGATTGGTGTGCTAATCCAATCAGGGGGCCCAGGGATTCCCACCCACGTAGTGGGTGTGCCTCTTATCAGGGCCAAAGGCACGGCCTGGGCCTTCTGAAGGCAGAAGCCGAGAGAGCAGGGCCACGGAGGTGCTCCACTCCGGGACGGCGAGGCAACATGAGCTTGAGGCCCAACATGTTGAGCTCCTTGGTTCCCGCCTGGGTATCCAAGAGCTCAGAAGGCCCCAGGGCAGCTGGACATGCCCAGGCCCTGGAGCCCCGGCCTTCCTGCCCATGGCTGTACTGTCAGTTTTTTGCCCCACGTGGCCTGCTCTGGGTGTCCCCAACCTACAGCCACACCCTGGAATTTGTCATCACCCAGGCAGAGCCTGTGAGGAGAGGCCCAGCTCCCCCGGCCCGGCCTCCCACCGCCCAGGAGGTATGCTATCGGCGGGCCCAGCAGGCCCAGAGGGACTCTGCTACCTGGCTCCAGGCTACCCAGCAGCCGGCTGAGAAGCCCTCTTCCATCCATATCTCAGCCCCTGGCGAGAAGAGGAGGATCGCCCATGTTCCCAACCCCCGTCTGGCTGCCGGTAAGTCCCAGGGCACAGGGGTTGGGCGTGATAGGAGGGGCCCAAGGCCAGGCTCCACTTCTGCCAGCGATGGTGGCCTTGGACAGGGCCCAGCCGGGGCCTCAGCATGCTTGTCTGTGAGATGGGGATCAGGGTCTCTCCGACCGGTAGCAGGCGGGCCTGGTGCAGTGCCCAGCGGCTCTGGGCCTTTCCTGGCTTTGGTGCTGGGCTGCTGGCTGTGGAGAGTCGGAGGGGTGTCTTCTCCTATCCCTTGTCTATCAGACCCAGAGCCTCCCTCTGAGGCCCTGACCCAGAGGTCTCCCTGTGACTCTCCCTCTGTCCCTGCCCCTGGTCTTTGTGTCCTTGCCTCCCCCGGGCTCCTGGGGTATTGGAGGCGGGTGGCCCGGTGGGGGCCGGTCTGAGCGTGGGCACCGGGCCCTAGACAGCGATGCCAGAACAGGGAGCTGGCTGCAGGGTTGTGTGTGGGGTGGGGCACCTGGCTCCTGTCCAGGTGTGGCTGGAGGCACTCAGCTGACCTGGGGGGCTCAGGGCAGTCTTGCCCCCTCCTCCTGCTCTGAGGGGCACGCTCCACACTGCGGAAGCCTGGTCACGCCTCCGAGGTCCGACAGGTGGGACATTCGGTGGGTGTCTCTGGGTCAGCGGTGTCTGGAGCAGAGGAAATGGGAGGGGGGCTCAGGAGGGCTTGTTCAGATGCAGTCAGCCTCTCTGGGGGAGGCCCCTGCCGTCTGACCAGCTCCCAGGGGACTCCCTTGCTGCTATTCCAATACCCCCTTGATTAACTGGGGCCTGAGGGGCGGCCCCATGAGGTAGTCCTACAAATGCAGGCGCCCGTAGCCACCGCTGCTTTTCCCTGGTGCCGGAAACCTTCTTCAGCATAAGCTGTTGCATTCTGATCCTTCCCCGCCCCGGAACCCCCCGGTTAGAACCCGATGGCGAGGGGTGTTGGCTGAGGTTCTTGAGCAGCGGGAAGGGCAAGGACCCTGAACCGCATGGGGCCCGGGACGTGGCTCTCTCACAAACCCACAGCTTCTGCCCGCAGCCGAGTCGCACGGGTCGGTCCTGGCACACGGCCCTCGCCATACACGCTGGGGGTGGCGTCAGCCCGCGGGGAGTCCGGCATTTGTAGGCACTGGGGCCACCTCCCTGAGCGGCCGTGGGACCCACCTGAGGTCTCAGGAGTCCCGTCCGATGCTCCGGGGGCTGGGTTTCCTTTCCACGTGTGCCCAGGTGCTGCCTGAGAAGTCTGTCTAAACGAACCTAAGAGCTGTCTTTCCATCCCTGAAAAGCGCACGTTTTCTGCCCCGTCAGCAGAGGCTGACCCTGGTGTCCGATGGGCCACAGCCGGCTCGTGGTGCCAGCGTCCTTCCCAGGAGGCCGGGGACCCGGGCCCTCTGCTCTCCGTATCTGCTCCCGTTCATTTGTCACGGCCGGGCCCGAGAGCAGGGCTGGTCTGAGGCCCCGTGCACGCGTGCACCCAGCCCGCCTCCCCTAGCCCCCGCCGCCTGCCTGGAGCCCTCGGAAACGGCCCCACAGGCGGGTGCCCTCCTCCCTGGGGGATGGGGGGGAGGCAGGAGACTGTTTGGTTTGTGACCTCATCAAAGGGAGAGGCAGAACACAGGCCACGGCGGGCAGGCCGGCTGGTCACAATGACCGGGCCGGGGACATCCTATATTCTCTGGTCCTCAGCCCAGGAGCCAGGGCCTTTCCTCCCTCATACGTCAATGCCTCGGAGTTGGGGGTCGGAACATGTGGCAAAGGCTCCCCACGTGCCCTGCCACTCGCCGGACCACCCCGGCGGCGACGTTGCCTGAGCCGGCCTCCAAAGCCCCATTTGTGTTTCCCCCTTCTCGATGGACTTGCCCGAAAGCAGATAGAACCTAATGCCATTCCGCAGCCCGTGTCCCACAGCCCGGCCCTTCCCCCTGTGCTCCGAGATGCACGTCCTGCTGGCGCTGAATGACCGCGGCTGCTTGGTGCTCTGCAGCTCGGTGATGGGCGTGCTCTGCTCCCGCACTCACGGACCCTGTGCCCCGCCAGCCCCCACAGGTACCAAGAGGGCCCTCGCCGCCAGCAGCAGCCAGCCTCCCAGTGGCCCCGAGCCGGGCAGCCAGCCCCTGAAGGCGCGTACGTTGTCGGGCATGGCGTCCAAGACCACCACCACCGTCACCCCCAAGCGCGTTGCCCACAGCCCATCCTTACAGGTGAGTGTCCTGCTCCCCGCGGGAGCCTCCCCTGCCCACTCCCTCAGCTCCCCCATCGCTCGGGGCAGCTGCGGTTCAGAGACACTGAGCGGGGGGCACAGGTGCTTCCTCCTCCCCACCTGCCCTCAGTTTCTCCTCTGTCCACACTGCTGGGGTGGTCTGTTGGTGCTGATGAGCCAGCGGCCACCCTCCTGGTCACCGGAGCCCAGAGTTCCCAGCAGGGTCCACTGCGTGTGTGATGCCCCGTGGGTTTGAGAAATGGCGTCAGAGGCCCAGGCTGGGACATGCCACCTCCAACGGGTCTGTCTTCCCTAGAGTTTAAAGAAGCCCGTTATCCCCAAAGAGTTTGGGGGCAAAGTCCCCACGGTCATCCGTCAGCGGTATCTGAACCTGTTCATGGAGGAGTGTCTCAAGTTCTGCTCTTCAAACCAGGAAGCCGTAGAGCAGGTGTGTGACCCTGGCAGGCGGCCGCTGACCGCAGGCTGGCCGGGTCCTAGGCTGAGGGGCTGCTCCCGGGCCCCAAGCCCAGGACCCCAGGCCTGAACAGCACGTCTGTCCCCAGGCACTGAACGAGGAGAAGGTGGCCTACGACCGCAGCCCCAGCAAGAACATCTACTTGAATGTCGCCGTGAACACCCTCAAGAAGCTGCGGGGCCTGGTCCCCAGCTCCGCGCCCGGTCTCAACAGTAAATTGGGCGGGGGGAGAGGGGGTGGCCGGGGAGTTCACGTCTGGAAGAGTCAGCTTTGTGCCTTGAGCGCAGGACCCCAGGCTCCCCAGGCGAGGGAGCGGGAGCGTGGGGCCCCGGCCGGCTGGCTCTTTGCCGCTCGGAGCGTGGGGACTGTCGGACAGAAGGCCGCGGGAAACGCTTGGTGGGGCTGGCGGCCGGTCGGCAGGCTTCTGCGGACGATGATGCCGGCCCCACGGCCTCACCAGCGCCTCCTCTCGCTAGTAACCACCCTCCTTGGCTAGCTGGCGCTCTCGAGCCGAGGGGCCCCGCTCATGGGACGGCCTCGTCAGAGGCGCAGCTCCCGGGGCCTGCTCCGCACGCTCAGCTCCGGGAGGACGTTTCTTTCCTGCCTCCGAATGCACATTGATCCGTCAGTGCGCACACCGCCCCACTCTCCTGCTCCCGCCTCCGCCCCCACAGCTCCTGCGGGCAGCGTCCACGGAGCCCCCGGAGGCCCTTAGGTCGTCCCCGTCCCTTAGGACCACCACCCGCAGCTGCTTCCAGAGGAGTTAAGGTGGGGGCAGGGTGGCTGCCCCCAGGTCACAGGCGGTCAGGCCTCTCCTGACTGGGTGCTGAGGAGCCGGCCAGGGGACAGGCCACCACGGAGGGCAGGGGTGCACCCGGGAGTCTGAGCGTACTGTACCCTCCCCCCACTTCCAGAAACCGGCGGCCGGAGGGTCGTGTCCCATGAGATGGTGCTGGGGGGCAAGTTGGCCACCAAGACCAGCTTCTCGCTCAGCCGCCCGAGCAGCCCCCGGGTGGAGGATCTGAAAGGTGAGCCCGGTCCCTCCAGCGGTCCGGCCGGGCCACTCGGGGGCTCAGCGGTGGCTCCTGTGGCAGCATTCCCGCCCCGCCCCCGCCAGGCCTGCTCGCCTGCCCGGCCCTCCCCGGCCTTGCTGTGGGATGACCGCCTGTCCCGGTTGTCCCCAGGGGTCGCCCTGTATGGCCGCCTCAAGGAGTATCTGCTCACCGAGGACCAGCTCAAAGAGAATGGCTACCCCTTCCCGCACCCCGAGCGGCCAGGGGGCGCCGTCATCTTCACGGCTGAGGAGAAGAAGCCCAAGGACGGTGAGTGGGCTCGAGCACCCATGCTTGGGGGGCGGCTCGCGGAGGGCCTCTGGGTAGAGGGGGCGCGAAGGTGAGCAAGGGACAGACGCAGGGGGCTCGGGGCCTGATGCCTCGGCCGTGCGGCTGCCTCACAGCGTCCTGCAGAATCTGCTGCCGCTGTGGTGCCGAGTACCTCGTGTCCCCGTCGGGCCGCTGTGTGCGGGAGGAGGAGTGCTACTACCACTGGGGGCGGCTCCGCCGGAACCGAGGTGAGCCCCCCGCGCCCCCAAGGAAGGAGGCTGGAAGTGCCCGCCTCACGGGGCCCGCCCTCCTCTGCTGGGAAGCCTCTGCCCGGGCCGTCGGGTGCCAGCGTCGTGCGTGGGAGGCGTGGGGCGGGCCGCCTGGGGGCCCCCGGCCCTGACCGCCACCTCCCTTCCAGTGGCTGGGGGCTGGGAGACTCAGTACACGTGCTGCTCGGCCGCCATCGGCTCCACCGGCTGCCAGGTCGCCAAGGTAGGTCCCCCGGGCGCTGCTCGGCGCTTCCCCGCCTGGCCGGAGAGGAGCGCGGCTGGGCCGGAGCCCTGACCCCCTTCCCTGTCCTGTCATCCGTGTGCCTCTGGCAGTGGCCTTGGAAAGGGGGGCATCCCCTGGCCCCCGCCCGGCCCGAGCCCACGCCGGGCCCACCGGCCTTCCCGTCTCACTTGCAGCAACACGTGCAGGACGGCCGGAAGGAGAACCTCGAAGGCTTCGTGAAGACTTTCGATAAAGAACTTTCGGAAGATGCTCACCCAGGGGTCTTCGCCCTCGACTGTGAAATGGTGAGTTGCGTGCCGCGCGTGCTCGTGGCGGCCGGGCACCCGCACCCGCAGCTTGGAGCCGGCGTGGGTCTCAGGATAGAGCAGGTGAGGGGAAGAGCCGCGGGCAGCGGCGGGTGCCGGCCTCGCTCTGGCTCGGGCTGTGAGAGCGGGCTTTCCCCCCCGCCAAGCAGAAGCTCTGGCTTCGGCGCTCGGCTCGCCCCAGGCGCGCTGACGACACGGCTGCGTTTACTCGGGACTGGCGTACGCACCAGGGGGCTGCTGGGGCTTAGTGAGGGCACCCCGGGTTCACGCCTGCTCCGGCTCCCAGAGGAGCCCCCGGGAGCTCCCCCAGAGCTCGGGGTGGGGCGGGCGCGTTGTCACATGAGCCCTCCCGGCCGCGCAGTCCTACACCACGTACGGCCTGGAGCTGACGCGCGTCACGGTGGTGGACACGGACATGCAGGTGGTTTACGACACCTTCGTCAAGCCAGACAACGAGATCGTTGACTACAACACCAGGTGCGGCCCCGACCCCCCACTCCCCGCCCGGCTCCGGGCTCGGGAACCCCAGATCCCACTCTAGCTACCCTCAGGCCCCAACTCTGCCCACCGCAGGTTTTCAGGGGTGACCGAGGCTGACCTCGCCGACACGAGCATCTCGCTCCGGGACGTCCAGGCCGTCCTGCTGAGCATGTTCAGTGCCGACACCGTCCTCATCGGACACAGCCTGGAGAGCGACCTGCTGGCCTTGAAGGTACCGCCCGCCCCGGGCTCCGCTTGCCGGGGGTCCTGGGAGGGTGGCCGGGGCTGTCCTGGGCCCGGGGCCCTCAGCAGGGTGGGGGGAGGGGCAGGAGTTGGGTGGTCCGACCCCGGGCACCTTCCTACCCTGGCTCCCTGGGGCCTTGGCCCCTGCGGTCTCTGCCCAGCCGCCCGCCCGCAGGTCATCCACAGCACCGTGGTGGACACGTCCGTGCTCTTCCCGCACCGCCTGGGCCTCCCCTACAAGCGCTCCCTGCGGAACCTCATGGCTGACTACCTCAGACAGATCATCCAGGACAACGGTGAGCCGGCGGGCGGTGGGCGGCGGGGCCGGGCCTGGGGGGCGCGCCCACCCTCACGCACCCCCTCCCGCTGTGCAGTGGACGGGCACAGCTCCAGCGAGGACGCCAGCGCCTGCATGCACCTGGTGATCTGGAAGATCCGAGAAGACGCCAAGACCAAGCGGTGACCGCTGCCGCCTGCCCGCCTTCCCCGCAGCCCCGGCCCGGCCTCTACCCCAGGCCTCTTCCAAAACAGTGCAATAAATCTCGAGAGCTAACCCTGTCCACGTCGCCAAGACATGGAAACAGAGAGAGCGGGACGAGCCGGCGGCACGAGAGCCCCACGCCGAGACCACCTGGAGCCCTGCCCCCCACCCGGCCCCTTGCGCCGCCCCCGCCTTCTGTCCTCTGGAGACCGCTGCTGACTCCCGGAGGAGGCCGGGACAGACCCCCCCTGGCCCCCCCGTGGGCCCCGCTGCGTCCCTGGCAGCCAGACCTCCTGCCCCTCCTCCTGCCGGGCAGGCTTTTCGTGGGTGTGTTTGAGACAGGGGTTTTTTTTTATTTTGTATTGTTATTTTTATTATTTGTAATTTAAACTTGACGACTCGCACAGTTGTCTTTTCCCCGCCTGGAGAAGCAAGACCCTGGTGCTGCCTTCCCTGTTGGGGGCGGGGGAGGGGGAGAAGTTGGGGGGCCGGGAGCCGACAAGCTGTCCCCTTGGCAGCCACCAGGACCGAGAGTCCAGCCTGGCCTGGGCCAGACGGGTGGGAACTGGCCTCCCCGAACCCACCTGGACTCCGTGACCTCTGGGAACCAAGCCAGCCCCCCTGTCACCCCCCAGGGCCTCGCCTTCCGGACCCCTCCAGGGCCCATCAGCCTCTGGACCCTGTCTTCCTGCCAGAGCCCCACCCTCCCCAGGGGCTGTGTGTAAAGGCCTGCAGCCTCCCCAGGGCCCTGAGCCCCTCTCCCCCAACCCGAGGCAGGGACGGAATAAATGTTTGTATGGATTTTAGCTTGCGTGGCGTCTGGTGGTGTTCTTGGTGCCAGGTGAGCCCCGCGGTCAGCACCTGTGCCCCTAACCGGGAAGCAGCACACCCTTGTTCATCTTTCTGAGAACCGTCCCCGGGCCTGCCAGCCTGGCCTGGGGATGCAGACCTGGAGCCCTGGGGGCCTGGGCCCCTGGGGGTGCTGTGATGGTGGAGGCAGTAACCATGTCCTGTGAGTGGGGTCCACCTTGCTGGCCCGGGGGGTGGGGGGCTGGGCGTGGAGGGTCCCGGTGGGACCCGGAGAGCCACTGTGCCTTGCATGTCTGAGAAGCTTCCATGGAAAGGGAAGGGTGGCCGCTCACCGCCGTGTGCCTGTTTGCTGCTCCCAGGACATGCTTGTGTGCACAACGCCCAGCGATGGAATTGGCGGCTTTGTGAATTATGGTGCCTCTCGGGGGTGGAAGGGCCAGGGCTGCTCGGGTCTCCACCTTTAGTTCATTTATAATGGGAAGTGAAGCCAGAAATAACCTCGTGGAGGGGCAGGTACCGGAGTGCCCTAGGTCTGGAGGCAGGAACACACAGGTGCTGGAGGGAGGGCTGCCTGGAGGAGGCCCCCTGCATCTCTGTCAAGCTTCTGCTGCAGGCCCAGAGAGCAGGGTCCCAGGCTGAGGACACAGCAGCCTCTGCCCCCAAGGTGTCCTGGGCCATCGCTGCCAAGGACTGGTTGCCTCTGGATCCTGGGGGGCCCTCCAGGGGGAGTGTTGACCCAGCCACTGTTGTGTCCCCCTGACGTTCTTGTGACCGTCTGACTTTCTCCCACCTCTTCTGTAAATAAGTAGTTGTTTCCTAAATAAATGGCACGGCCAGTTTCTGTGTTTTTGTTTTTGTTTGGAGAGGGGGCAGCGGGAGAGAGAGAATCTCAAGCAGGCTCCATGCCTGGCGCGGAGCCCGACGCAGCGCTTGGATCCCAGGACCCTGAGGTCAAGACCTGAGCTGAAATCAAGAGTCGGACCCTTCACTGACTGAGCCACCCAGGTGCCCCCTGTTTCTGCCTCCCCAGAGCATACCGAGCCCCCCAGGGAGACCGGGAGGAGGAGTGCAAGCTTTCAGCTGGCCGAAGATGCTGACTCTTGGAGGCTGCAGGGCCTTTGCAAATCCCAGGGAGGGAATGGGGTTCGCGGACCCAGCAAAGTCCCTCCTAAAGACTATTAGAACAATTTGTGCAAGCGCCCCCCCCCCCCCGCCCGCCGCCGCCACCACCACCCCAGGGTCTTTCCCATTAACCACGGGGACGGGGCTGGGTGTTTGTTGAGTGAATGAATAAATGGGAGGTTTACCTGCTCTCCCCTCCCCAGGCCAAGGAGGGTGTGCAGACCAGGCTTCCAAGGAACAAGGAGTAGGGGGGTTGCTGCCCTGATGGGGGAGGTCACATCCTCTGTGCTGTTCTCACCACACCATCACTCACTCATTCATTCACCCAACATTTGCTCACAGGTGTTGCTATGAAGGGCTCCAGGCCCCAGGCAGAGACGGGAGGCTGGGGCATGGAATCAGGTGCAGGTCCCAGGTCTGTTGGATCAGGAATGCGCCAGAGGGAGGGATCCCAGGACTAAGAGGGAAGGGTGGTGAGGGTGGGAAAGTGCAGAAAAGGCGGGAAAGTACCAACTACCTTCCTAATTTTCACACTTCAGACGGTTTCTAAAAGTGAAAATAGGAAAGACAGCGCTCAATCATCTCTTCTGCCTGCCCAAGTTTGCCCCTTCCCTTGAACCCCACTCAGGGAGGCCCTAGAGTCAGCAGCCCCTCCCGCCCTGGCTCAAGTTGCCCACCTCTGGGGCCTGGCGATGACCCTGCCTTATGGCTGTCTCCCACGCCTGTCACCTTCAGGAAGGCCCCCGGAGCCCTGGCCGCCCGCTGGGTGAGCACACACCGGGCCAGAACCTCGTGGGCTTCCTCTAACGTCCTCCCCAGCCCTGGCCCAATACTACACCTGCATGAAGGTGCTCATTAAACAGGTACAGGATGAGTGAGGGACAACCCAGGCACACAGCTTAGACCTGTGATCACCTGTGCGGCTTTCCTGTGTTCCTAGCCCCACTCTGGCCCCGTCCAACCATGGCCAGGTCCAATCCACCCTACCGAGACCCTGCTCCTAAATTACAGGTCCATTAGTACTCTGGGCCTGCTGTGCAAGGCCCCGCCCACTGACCCTCCCCAGCCTACCCCTACCTTGACACCCCTCAACTCCTTGCAAAGCCCCAACCCTGGATCTGGGCCCGCCCCTCCTCTGGCTGGCACCGCTGCAGAGACCGCCCCAGGCTCCACCTCTGCCCGGAGCCCCCTACCTGGCCCTCTCCGTAAGGCTCCGCCCCGCCTCGCCCGCCCCTCGGGGCCCGCCCATTTGCAGAACCCCGTCCCCAGGCGGCCCCCGCCCCGGCCAGGCTTACAAAGCCGCCCCGCCCCCTCCGGTACCATCATTTACATAACCCGCCCCCAGGGCTGCCTCCGGCCCCTCGGGCCCGCCCAGCTGTAGAAGGCCCCGCCCCCATGGCGGCCCTGGCCCCGCCCAGTTTTAGAAGCCCCCGCCCCCAGGGCCGCCCTGGGCCCGCCCCCTCCCGCGCCGCGCCCGTGCCGCCCGTTTCAGGCCGGTTGGCACCGGGCTAACAGCTGCGCCACGTCCGCCTCCCCGGCCACCCGCGGACCGCCCGGCCCGGCCCGCGCAGGTGAGCGGCGGCGCTCCCGCTGCTGTGCGTCCCCGGGCGCCCGCGCACCCTCTCTGGACTCCGCCCAGCCTGAGGGTGTGAGGTCGCGGCGGCCGCGGCGGGCGTCGCTGGAGGTTAGCGCGGGGCGGAGGCCAGTGGGGGAGCCGCAGCGCCCGGGGTCTTGTGGACCCAGGTCTCCCGTCCAGGGGGGCTCCGGCGTCTGGCCACCGCCGCTGCGGGATGCTCGAGGCTTCTGATGAGCTGGACGTGGGAAGGAAGGGGGAGCCAGCACTGGGGGAGGGGGCGTCTTCTGCCCCCACACGAACTGGGAGTGGATTCTGCCCTCCGGCCCCATCTGCCCCCGCTGGGTCTCCCCGGCCTCTGGGTCCCGCTTGGCTAAGCCTCGCTCACCCCGGGCCTCACTTTTCCTCATTTGGTGAATGGGCACTGGCCCAGCTCGGGCTCCCGGGAGCAGCGGAACCGGCTCTGAGCCAGGTCCTCCCCCTCGGGGCCTGGGGACGCTGTTGACTCAGAGGCCAGCCCTGAAAGTTTGACTTCAGCAGGCAGCCCGGACAGGGAGAGAAGCAGAGGAGAGAGGGGGGATCAGACCTGGGATGGGGGGCGCTCCAGGTGGAGGGGGAGCCCAGAGGAGGCACCTGAACGAGCGTGGACGGTCTGAGAAGTATGAGCTGAAACCAGAAGGGTGAGGAGGCACCGGCCGGGCTTTGGGCAGAGCTACTCGCGGTGGAAGAAACAGCCGGTCAGGGGCTCCGGGAGGCGGGGAGCTGCTGCGTGCTTGGGGGGGTGGAGGGTCACATGGGGAGCTGCTGAGGGTCCCCTGGTTAGACTCAAGTTCCTGGCATGGAAGGGCAACAGTCAAGCATGAGCTGGATGGTGGGAGCGTTCCAGGCTCGTAGAAGGCGCCGTGTCTGCCCCCATCTTCCCCATCGCGGTCAGCTGCCCCAGGACCACGCTCAGACCTCTCTGAATAGCTTGACCCTCATATACACCCTTCCAGATCTAACATATAACCGTGGGGCCCCACTTAGTCAGGCAACAAACACTGATGGAGCACCTAAGTGGGCTGAGCATGTGTGTGGTGCAGGGATTGGGGCGGGAGGGGGCGCAGGACGACCAGGGAAGGGGTGGGTGTGGGCATGCCGGGAGAGGTGATGGGGTGGGGAGCAGTGGCCAAGAGGGAACCCTTCCTCCTAGGGGTTGGGCTCTAATGTGGGAAGACGAGGCAGGTTGCTAGCTTGGGGGCCGCTGGATGTGAGGCCGTTGTAGGTTTGGGGGTCAGCCTGGGCCCCACTGGGCCTGAGGACACCCGGAGAAGGACACAGCCAGTGGCTGGTGGTCGTGGGAGGTGACACTTCAGAGGGCCCACTCTCAGACCGTGAGTCCCCAGGTGGGCAGAGAATGGGACGATGGTCCAGCAAGGGCTGGGCCCCTGGTGTGACTTTGGGCCCTCTCCCCACAGCCCCACCAGCATGGGCAGTCTCTCCTACCGAGAGGACTTTGAGGAGGAGAAGAACACAGGTGCGTGTCCTGAGTCTGGGCGAGGGGGCGAAGGGGCATCACAAAGTGTAGTGGCTGAGGTGGGGGGACTGAGGAGGCTCCCCCAAACCCACACAACAGGCCCAGTGTAGGGCTCTTGTTTGGTTATAAATAGTCCCAAACCTGATGACTGAATGCCAGATTGGGATTCAGGGCCTGCAGCCCATCACCTTGGAGCCCATCACTGGGCCTCAGTTTACCTCCTCTGTAGAATGAATGGGTGTAAATGGGTCTCCCAGAGCCTGTTCTTGTAGCCTAGGTGGTGGCCCAGGGTGGCCCAGGGTGGCCCAGCCTAGGGATTGGCCCAGGCCAGGGCCCACTCCTCGGATTCCCTCTGGCTCCTGGCAAGCTTCCTGGGGGTTCGGGGGGGGAGGCGGGGGCTGCAGGGGCCATCCCGTTTTTTTACTGGCTCCCTGGCCATGCGCTGAGTGTCCCCAGTGCTGGGTCCCCTGGGGGCCCATTAGCCCTCCGCTGGGGTGTCGTTAGCCTGTGTTTGTCCGCGGCCCTGCACGATGCCCTGCTCGCTCTGGCTTCAGCATTCACCTGGGAGGTAAAAGCCAACAGCAGGGCCCACAACAGCCAGTTCAAGAAGAAGAGCTTCCTGTGCTGGCAGAGGCAGAAGTATAAGGTGGGCAGCCCCGGTCTCACGGCTCCAGCCTCCCCCACAGCACCCGCACCCCCATGTTAACCCTGAGGGCTGGAGCCTCGCCACTGTGACGAGTTCGTAAGAACCCTTGAAAGTGCAGTACGTCCATGGGGCTCTACCCCAAACCCCTTGCATGTGTCTCACTCTAGGGAATACGGGGGCCGTGGCTCTGCCCCGTGGGTCTTCGCACCCAGTGGGGCTCAGAAATGCCAGCTTAAGGCTTGGCATTCAGCGGGCACTCAGTAAACTCGGGCTCAAGACCTTGCATTCGGCAGGTGTTCAGTCAATGCTGGTGGCAGCCAGAGGGCAGGCAGGGTAGGTGGGGGGGCCCCCTGGCCTGGGGTGCAATGCTGTGCCGGCTTTCATTCCAGAGCAATGTCATCTACACTGCCAAGTACAACGTCTTCTCCTTCTTGCCCTTGAACCTGTGTGAGCAGTTCTGCCGCATCTCCAACCTCTACTTCCTTTTTATCATCATTCTCCAGGTGTGGCAGGGTGGGGGCAGCCCCAGGGGTCAGTCCCCGCTCACGTTGCCTTCTCCAGGGGCCCTCCCTGACATCCCTTGCCCCAGGGTTCTGTAGACCCAGGGCAGTTTAACTGTGCTCTTGTCTGGGTGCTTAGTGGGTCAATGTCTGGCTCCCACACGCATCGCTGGGGCCCTGCTGCCCAGGGCGGGGCCTGGCACAGAGGGGTGCTCAATGTATGTTGAATGATGAAGGTGCATGCACGGCTCGTTCAGGTCCAAGGAGCTGACCCCAGAGGGCAAGGAGGAAGCAGGGGTCAAGAGCATATTCTCAGAACCTGCCGGGCCACTTCCCACTGCCTGGGTGGTCTGGGCATGGGCACCTCCCTCTCTCAGCGGGGGGGCAGTTTCCAGAGCACCCTGACCCTCACCCAGCATCTCATTCCGTTCTGAGTAAAGATCCAATAAAAACTTATTGAGCACCTACTGCGTGCGGGTCCTATGCTAGGCATCGGGGACCTGGCAGTGACCTTGACACCTGTTTTCAGGTGGCTTGGGGACTGGTGGGGTGACATCACACCACGTGGTGGGCACCAGTGATGGGGACAGGGACTCCCCACCCAGGCTGGTCTATGGGCCACTGGAGGAGCTGATGGGGAGGAGCAGGGTTACTGGGAGGGGAACAGTGAGCGTGAAGGCCCCGAGGAGGGAACAGCTTGGGCTGAGAGGGCTTCCTGGAGGAGGTGACATGGGAGCTGGGCATGGAGGGGAGGAGGAGTGTGCTGGGGAGAAGTTCTGGAGAAGGACCAGTCCTGAGGTTTGGCCCTGGGCTGAGGTGGTCAGCAGGTGGACCCAGGAAGCCAGGTTGGAAGGCTGGGGGTTGCTTGGTGGGAGGGCAGGGGGAGGCGGTCAGGGTGGTGCCTGGGGGACGGACTGGCATGACCCACCCGCCACGTCAGGGTTTCCCCGAGATCTCCACGCTGCCCTGGTTCAGTCTCTTTGCCCCGCTCATGGGCCTCCTCATCATCCGGGCCACCCGAGACCTGGTGGATGACATCGTAAGTGTGGTTGGGGGTGCGTGGCGCGGGGGCGGGTGTGGGGGGAGGGCACTCACACGGGTGGAAGCAGAATCTGCCTCCTGCTGCTGACGCCGCGCGCTCTGGACAGACGCCCATGTGGACGGCTTGCTCTGCACCTGGGCCCTTACCTGGGGGGCCTGGGGGCCTGGCTGGGGGTGGGGCCGTCCCTCTGACCCGCCCCCCCGTCAGCCCAGGGGCGACACAGAAGTGACAGGATCGTCAACAACAGGCCGTGCCAGATCCTGGTGGGGAGGAGGTGAGGCCCGTGACCCCGAGGGCGGTGGCGGGGGAGGGGGGTGCCACAGGGAGGAGTACCTGGTTGAGTCCCATGGGACCCGGCCTGCCCTTCCTAAGTGGCTACTGTCTCTCAAGCCTGGGATGGGCCCTGCGGTGGGGGCGGGGGCTGAGGGTCTAAAGGGGTGGGGGGGAGGGCCTGGAAGGGACCAGGTAGTGGGGGGTCAGCGAAGGCCGGCCCTCTGGCAGGACTGGGGGCGGGCAGCTGCCGGTGGGAGCCCTGCTCTTTGAGCTGGGGGTGGCCAAGGCTGGGCGTGGAGGGGCCCCCTCTCACACCCGCCACCGCCCCCACCACCGCAGCTTCCTGTGGAAGAAATGGGCGAACCTGCATGTGGGAGACGTGGTGTGTCTGCACAGAGACAACATCGTCCCGGTGAGTGGGCGGGCTCCAGGGGGGGGCGGCTTCCTGCTCCGTTGCCTCTTGCCCCCTGGCAGTGCTGTTTCCTCTGACCCCCTCCCCACCCAGGCCGACCTGCTCTTGCTGGCCAGCTCGGAGCCCAGCAGTCTGTGCTACGTGGAGACCGCAGACATTGATGGGTGAGCAGGGGCTCATCACTAGGGCTTTAGGGCTCTGGGTGCAAGACCTTCCCCGACGGCCGGAGAGTTGGCACGGCGAGCCCACTTGGACGTTCTGGTCATTCGCCCCATGAACACTCGTGGGGCGCCTGCAAGCCGGCAGGGCCAGTAAGATTAGCCCCGAGCAAGGGACCCCCCTTCACGCCGACGTTCCCGGAGGCCCCAGTGTGCTCCGCGTGCGGCCACGCTGAACGCGGGAAGTGAGGCAAGGCCCTGCCCTCTGGGCCTCAGCCTCCCGGTGGGCAGCTGGCACACAGTAGGTGATTAGCTCCCCATCTCATCACCAGGGAGACCAACTTGAAGTTCAGGCAGGCCCCGCTGGTCACCCACCTCGAGCTGACCAATATAAGGAACATGGCTTCCTTCCAAGGTGAGAGTCAGCAGACCCGTTTGCGCCTCCTGGGCCTCCATCTGCCCCTCTGTGCAGTGGGTGCAAAAGTTCCCCACCTTGCTGGGCTTGGGGGACGGCTATGGGGTGTCTAGGGGGTGTTGGGGGCCAGGACGGCCTTTAAGAGGTGGGCTTGCCCCGGGCCTGTTTCTCGTCCTCTCAAACGACGCAAGCGCTGGGCGTTCCCTGTTGTCTACAGCACGAAGGGCAGCATTTTATCCGGCATTACGTCCTACTTGTAGCGCACGGCCGCTGAAAGCCAAACACGTTTGGCTGTTTAATCGAAAAGGCAGTCTGTGGACGCGGGCTAACGACCTACGTACGGGTGGCAAAGCCCACGGGACAGGGAGTCCTTGACGTTTCTTATTTTCTGCCTGGAAAGCAAGACGTTCCGTAGCTGTGGACACAGTTGGTGTTCGTCGTGCCCCAGGGGAGGCTTGATTTTTTTCCTGGCTTGTTGCAAAGGCACATCGCTGCAGTGGGTCCTGGAGCAGAATCTGTGTCCTGTGCTGGTTGCCTGTCTGTCACGATATCCAGGGAAAAGGCTGGCTTGTGTGGAGGGCGGCCGCACGGGTCCCGACCCCTCCCTCTAGGCCTCCACCTGCCCCAGCTGCCCCAGGGAGGGCTCCTGCAAGGCGTGGCCCCACCTGGCAGAGGAGGAGCCTGGGCTGGAGAGGTGCCGGGAGGAGCGGGCTCGCCCCTTGGCTCCCCTGCCCCCCCGCCAGGCCTGCCATTTCTACATTGGGACAAACCCAGGCTCTCGGCGCCAGAGCAGGCCTGTGGCCCCCCGGCTCGCTCCCTCCCAGGGCCCCAGCCCACACCTCATTGTCATTTTGACCCTGCCCCGGGCCAGCCTGTGACCCCGAGTGTAGTTTCTCAAACAGAAGTGGGGCTGGAGATACCCACTCACTGTGCGGTGGTGGCAGGAAGAGTGCCCTGCATTTGTCCCCTGTGGTGGCAGGGTGCTGGATGTAGGTGTCCTTTCCTTCTTCCCCTCCTCAAAGGTTTCCTGAGCACCTCCTGTATGCCAGGGGCGGGCTGGGCTCTGGGGCCTCCGTGTGACCGAGACGAGGCTGGCGCCTTCTCCCACGGAGCTCACAGACATCAGGGACACCAGCCCCAGTGACATGCCGGGGTCATACCCATGAGCGGGGGCTCCACGGGGAGGGCTTGTCTGAGGAGCCGTGAGGCCAGTGGGGCGGGTGTGGGCCGGGGCAGGCCCCGTGACGGTGGCCCCCTGCTTGGGTGGCCCAGCCCAGCCGAGCCCTTGGCTCCCTGACCGCCCACTGGCCCACAGGCAAGGTGGTGTGCGAGGAGCCCAACAGCCGGATGCACCACTTTGTGGGGTGCTTGGAGTGGGGCGGCAGGAAGCACCCCCTGGACAGCGGCAACGTGCTTCTGCGCGGCTGCAGGGTCCGGAACACGGACACCTGCTACGGGATGGTCATCTATGCTGGTACGGCCACCGGGCTGTGCGGGGGGCGGTGGGGGCTCCGCAGTCACGGGCAGGAGGTCCCCGGCCGGGCCCGGCGGAGCCAGCAAGCACCCTCATTGCGGCTGGAGAAGGGAGTGTCGTGTGCCGGTGGACGGACGTGGGGGCGGCTGGAGGGGAAGGGGGCGGCGAG
This sequence comes from Halichoerus grypus, assembly GCF_964656455.1. Lineage (NCBI taxonomy): Eukaryota > Metazoa > Chordata > Mammalia > Carnivora > Phocidae > Halichoerus > Halichoerus grypus. Next base: position 215,418,854 of record NC_135712.1, read on the forward strand.
CAGATGGACGGGCGCAGGGGTGAGTGGACGCAAACCCTGCAGGTTTCGACACCAAGATCATGAAGAACTGCGGCAAGATCCATCTGAAGAGAACCAAGATAGACCATCTGATGAACAGGCTGGTGATGCTGGTGAGGGGCCCCTGCCCTGGGCGCCGGGGAGGGGGCGGGAGGGGGAGGGGACGCCCCTGCTGTGCGGGCCGCGCAGCCTGATCCCAGGACAGGCCTGTGGGCCAGAGTCTTCCTGTGAGGTAACAGTCAGGTAGGAATGTCCTTAGGAAGTAAATGTTGATCTGGATGTTCTCCAGACGTGCAGGAGGCAATGAAATGCTCGCCTCCCTTCCACTGACAGTTAATGGTCCTTAACTTTTGGCTTAATTAACTTTATCTCCTTTGAAGTTATCATAATAATCATTTAATAGCAGCCACAAGGCCTGATGAGAGCCGCCTGCAGGCCCCCCTGCACCCCCTTGCATCCCCTGGCCCCAGCCCCCTCTGCTGGGCCCGTGGACAGGGCTGGCTGGGGAGGGGGCCGTCCTCGCGGCCCTGCGGGTGGGTCCCCGGGGTGTCCGTGTGCCGCCCGGGGCTCCCTACCTGCTCCCGCTCCACCGCCACCCTCCCTCCCCGCAGATCTTCGTGTCCCTGGTGCTGATCTCCCTGGCACTGAGCTTCGGCTTTTGGCTCAAGGAGAAGGAGTTCAAGGCCAAGCACCACTACGTGCCCTCCGGGCACCTGCACAGCGTGGCCACCGAGACCTTCCTCATCTTCTGGGGCTTCCTCATCCTGCTGAGCGTCATGCTGCCCATGGCCATGTTCATCATGTGAGTCCGGCCGCCCCACCCCCCGCCCTTCTGTCAGAGTGGGGGCATCGGGCGTGACCGGCGTGCGTTGCAGGGTCGAATTCATCTACCTGGGGAACAGCATGTTCATCAACTGGGATGTGCAGATGTACTCTGCGCCGCGGGACGAGCCCGCCAAGGCGCGCAGCACCAGCCTCAACGACCAGCTGGGCCAGGTGGAGTACATCTTCTCGGACAAGACCGGCACCCTCACCCAGAACGTCATGACCTTCAAGAAATGCTGCATCGGGGGTGTCATCTACGGTGGGTCCCCTGCCCCCTGCAGCGCCCAGGAGTCTGCCCTGCCTCCGGGCCGGCGGAGCGTGCTGGGGGCCTCGGGCGGGCAGCTACGGACGCGGGTGTCCACTGTCCTCACACCTGCCCCACGGCGGGACAGGACTCTTCTTTGGGTTTTCACAAACAAACCTTCCGCGTGGACACTCATCAGCATTTCCAGGTGTCACGAGAGAAGTCTTTCTCGGTTTCCTCCCAGTCGTTTGGAAACCAGAAAGCCACCGTCAGCTCAGAGACCACACAAACAGTGGTGCGCGGGGCCTCATCCGTCCTTGTCGTAAACTAGGGCACGTGGAGACCAGGGGGTGAAAGAGGGCCCGCCCGGGTGGTACGGGGGAGACAGGAATGGGCCCATGCCCTCCTGGAAACTCCACCCCACCCTCAGCCAGGGCCCGAGGGGCGATAGGGAGCAGCGGGGTCTGTGGCGAACAGCATCTACCCCCAGCCGGGTCTTCTGATGTTTCTAGAAGGGCTGAGGACCCAGGTTTTTATGTGGAACCACCAATTTTTCCAAAGTAGGCAGCGAAGTCCAAGTTGTAAGAAGATAACCATGAAGAGATCAAACACAGTGCACGCTCCGTGAGGCTGAGTTCTGCCCTTGGCTGTCCTCTGGGACCCCCAGGAGCTGTGGCTGCCTCTTGGCCTCCTTTGTGCGGAAGGCAGAGCTGAGGCTGGGGGTCCTTGGTTGCTTGGGGTGTCGGGTCCAGAGCCCCAGGCCCAGCTTGTCCGCTGTATCCAGTGGCCCCAGGAAGCCTGACAGTGGGGATTGGGGGCTGTGGGATCCCCGTGGGTCCAGGAGAGCTGAGGCCTGATGGGGGGGGTCTTTCCCCAGGCCCGGATGAAGAGGAGGAGACCCCACGTAAGGTGAGCCCTTGCCACCCTGCAGTGCTGGACAGTGGGGGGCAGGGGCGATCAGGGACGCGCCCACAACCCACCTGCCCCTCACCCCGCCACACAGGAGAACCCCTACCTCTGGAACAAATTTGCCGATGGGAAGTTTCTTTACCGAAACGCGAAGCTCATGTGCGCCGTTCGGGACAATGAGGACAAGATGGTGCGGGAGTTTTGGCGCCTGCTGGCCATCTGCCACACCGTGATGGTGCAGGAGAAGGACAGTGAGTGCGGCCACCCTCGTCCCGCCTGGGAGGGTGCTCAGGCCCCGGGGCCCCTGGCATGCTCCCCTGGCCTTAGAGATTGCCCAGCCCCATCACCAGGGCTCCTCTCACTGTCCCAAGCCCTGCCTCTTCTGGATCTCGGGGTGTCCAGGCCTGTGACTCGAGATCTGTTCTTGCTGGGAGGGAGAGGCCCTTCAGACCGGGGCCCAAGCACCCCCCTTCTTTTACGGGGCTGAGAGGTCATACCAGCCCAGGAGACCACCGTCCCGTAAACGTCTGCTGACTGTCTACTGGGTCCATTTCCTCCCCCGTGCTCTGGAGATGGAAGTGGGACCCGCCATAGATGAGTGGCGGGTCCTGATGGAGGGCAAGCTCCAGGGAAGGCGCCCTCCCACCCCATGGTTCCCTCTCTGACCAGACCAGCTGGTGTACCAGGCCGCATCCCCCGATGAGGAGGCGCTGGTCACGGCGGCCCGGAATTTCGGCTACGTGTTCCTGGCGCGCACACAGGACAGCATCACGGTGATGGAGCTGGGGGAGGAACGGGTGTACCAGGTCTTGGCCATGATGGACTTCAACAGCATACGCAAGCGCATGTCAGTGCTGGGTAAGTGCCCGTGCAGGGGAGAGTGTGGTGGGCCGGCAGGGTAGAGCGTGTGGGCAGCCAGGCCTCTCCCTCTGCAGTCCGCAACCCCGAGGGCTCCATCTACCTCTACACCAAGGGCGCTGACGTGGTCATCTTTGAACGCTTGCGCAAGAAAGGCATGAAAGAGTGGACCACAGAGGAGGCCTTGGCTGTGAGTCCCTGTGGGAGGAGAGGCTGTGGGGGGCAGGGGGCAGGAGGTGAGGGCACAGGGACAGGGAGAGGGGGAAGAGGAGGAGAGTGTGCAGAGAAAGGGCACGCACCAAGGCTGGCCGTGTACAGTTGTCCAGGTTGTGCACTGCACAACCCCCCGTGTCTGCGCACGCGCGCACACACACACCAACACACACGGCTGGGAAGGAGCTGAACTCTAAGCTGTATCTGTCCAGAGGGGACATCTTTTTCTAAGTCACACAAGGACACCCTGTGGTTGGACTTTGGCCCTGGACACTGCCCCCCTTCTCCTAGCCAGGCCTGGGTTCTAAGACATGCTCAGCCCTCCTTGCCTCAAGTCTTTTGCTCCATGGGTGACGCCCAAATTCCTCCACCCAGCTGTTGAGGCTCTATCTGTCTGTCTCCTACTGGTCTCTCTAGCCTGGTATCTCCTTGCCCCCAGGGGATTTTCCAGGACCCCAATTTCTGGCTTGCAATTTGCCCCATGCTCAGATGATGCCTCAAGACCTTTGTACATATAACCCCTCTGCTTGGAATGCCTTCCTCCACTCTGTCACTCAGGATCTTCTGGTCCTCAAGCCTCAGATGCAAGATCACCTCCAAGGAGATTTTCCTGCCCCAACCATAACATAGGGCTGTCATGTCATGTCCGGCGTCCTCTCTCTGGCCCAGCCCTGACCCTATAGGGCTTCCTAAGGGCTTTGCTAGGTCTCCAGCATCACCTAGCCCAGGGGCCAATGGGGGTGTTTATGGAAAGAAAGTCCTGCGTCCCTCCACTTGGAGCTTCCCACAGTGCCCTGCTCTGCTGGGAGTGGGGGGTGGTGTGGAACTCTGCTGGAGGAGGGAGTTGGGTGGCCGGCCTCTGATCTCTGACTCTGAGCTGGGGAAATGCATACAGAATAATGACACGGAGTCCAGGAGCTCGGCAAGATGGCTTGGCTCAGCTGCTTTGTAGAACAAATAGGTAAACTGAGGCACAAGAGCAGCGAAGGCCTGTCTGGTTCTTCGGATGTGCAAGGAACCCCTGTTGTGCCCAAGCCCGGCCTTTCAGACCCACCTCCAGTCAAGAACAAAAGCGAGACCTGGGGCTGCCCACTGGGGCAGAAAACCTGGGGCAGGGTGGGGGGTGGGTAGGCAGAAAGTAAGGAGCCATGAGGAGTACCTTCCTTGGGGTGTCCCAGAGGTGAGTGGGTGTTCTCCTGGGGGGCCTGGAGACGGAGTCCCACATGATCCTTACTGTTCCCGCCCCACCCCCAAGAGGCCCCTTGAGAAGTGAGGCAGAGTGTGGGGTCCAGACATTCCTAAGTCGAGGGACCAGAGGGAGGGTCCGGGGCTGCAGGGGCCCTGACTGGGGAAGGGAGGGTCTTTGGAACAGCTAGAAGTTGCCATGCGAAGCGAAGGGAGGTGTTCCTGGCAGGAAGAAGGGCAGGGGCAGAGGTGTGGAGGCCAGACAGAGCTGAGCATGGTGGGGGGGGGGAGCTAGGCGGTGGTCGGGGGTCAAGGTTTGGGGGACCCAAGCGGGGAGAAGGGCTGGAGGAGTGTCAGGGAGGCAGGGTGTTTGGTGACAAGGTGGTGCCAGGGCCCACCCACCCAGCCCCCCGCCGCCAGTCCTTTGCTGAGCAGACCCTGCGGACCCTGTGCCTGGCCTACAAGGAGGTGGACGAGGATGTGTACCAGGAGTGGTGTCAGCGGCACCAGGAGGCCGGCATCCTGCTGCAGAACCGGGCCCACGCCCTGCACCAGGTGTACGAGGAGATGGAGCAGGGCCTCCAGGTGTGCAGAGCCCGGAGGGCGGGGGCCCCGGCACCCCCCCCCCGCCAGGGAGCCGAGTCCCCACTCAGTCTGCCTCCTGCCCCCTGCACCCCACCCCCCAGCTGCTGGGAGTCACGGCCATTGAGGACAGACTCCAGGACGGCGTCTGCGACACGATCAAGTGTCTCAAGCAGGGGAGTATCAAAGTGTGGGTACTCACAGGGGATAAGCAAGGTGGGTCCCAGGGCGGCCACGCCCAGCGCAGAGAGAAGGGGGATGGGTGGGAGAGAGCTCCTCACCTGCCTGTTGCGCCACCAACAGCCTGTCCCACGTGCCCGGGCTCGGCATTGCCCTCCACCTTGCCCCGGGAGGGGAGAAATGGGAACCATTCAAAATGCTGGGGTCTCCCCGCCCCCCGACACCTCCTTGGGGTGGGTTGGCACTGTGCTGAGCACTTCCTGAGCGTTTGGCCCTTGTTACGCCTGTGTGATAGATGGGCCAAGCAGGGCTCCAAGAACTCTGGGGCGCATGCTGGAGGTTGCCCAGGGACTTGGGTCCTGTGAGCCCCGAATCTCCTCCTTTCCCCTGCGGGTTCTTTGGGGCCCCCTGGCCGTGTGTGCCAGCAGGGCTGCGTTAGGACTTACGTGCGCACCAGGCGTATACACACAAAATACTTAAAATGACATTTGCAGCTGACAAATATCCAAGCCGGATTATCTTTTTTCTTTTCTTTTTTTTCTTCCGATTTTAAAAGAAATTAAGTCATTTTTGTGGGTTCTCAGAAGTGCCCATGGGGCCTAGGCATGCCATGTGCAATGACCCCTTGGCCCTGGCCACCAGACTCCCTTCCTCCAAGAGCCTCGCTGGCCAGAGGACCAAAGTGGGGGCCCTTTTGCTCAGAGCTGCCGCCAAAAAATCAGGGCTGGCTGTCATTGGCTGGCCCGAGTCACGTGCCTTATTCTGACCCAATCCTCATGGCCAGGGGGCGGGGCATGCTGATGTGATTGTGGGGGCCTGGGTCTACCCAGCAGGGTGGGTGTGGCCCCCGCGGGGGGCGGGGCTGCCGCTGTGTTGAACCGGGCTGGTTTGCAGAGACAGCGGTGAACATCGGTTTTGCGTGCCACCTGCTCTCGGACAGCATGCTCATCCTGGAGGAGACGGAGATAGTGTAAGGGGGGGAGGGGCGGGGCGGGGGTTGCACCCATGCTCATTCTGGAGAAGGAGATCGTGTAAGGGGGGGAGGGGCGGGGGGGCGCGGGTCGCACCCGTGGCCCAAGAGTGGCTCCCGGGGTCTGCAGAGGGCCCTTAGTCTCTGCCTGGCTGGACTCCCACGGCGGGGGGCCAGGTCCAGCCGGGAAGGGGGTGGAGGGAAGCCTGTGCCCGCCGGCGCGGCTGAGCCCCCGCTGGGCCCCCACAGTCGCATCCTGGAAGCCTACTGGGAGACCAACAGCAACGTGCGGGGTGGCAAGGGCCGTCGGAAGAAGAGGTTCCTGCCACAGGTCAAGATGGCCATGGTCATTAGCGGGGAGTTCCTGGTCAGTGTCCGCTCAGGGCCGCCGGCAGAGCCCCTGGTACTGGGGAGGGGGCTGGGAGGAGCAGCAGAGAGATGGTTCTCGGAGGGGCCAGAGCAAGGGAGGGTCGCGGTCAAGTCCAGCCTGGCGCTGGGACGCGAGGCCGGGAGGAGGGCCGGCTGGGGCGCTCCCGGAGCGGAGGCGTGCACGCAGAGTGACGCGCCCCCTGCCCCCGGTGGCCAGGACCAGCTGCTGCTGTCCCTGCGCAAGGAGCCCCGAGCGCTGGTCCACAAGGTGAACAGGGACGCGGACGAGTCCTGGCAGGAGCCCGACGAGCAGAGGACGGACTTCCTGCGGGCGCGGCGCATATCCCTGATGTGGCGGACCCTCGGCATCCAGCTGAGGGGCACGGGCTTGGCGCCGCAGGTCACGGACTCCAACACCAGCGAGAGCCCCGACGTGCGGCGGGAGCGGGCCTTCGTGGAGCTGGCCTCCCAGTGCCAAGCGGTCATCTGCTGCCGGGTGACGCCCAAGCAGAAGGCTTTGATCGTGGCGCTGGTCAAGAAATACCAGCGCGTGGTGACCCTGGCCATCGGGGACGGCGCCAACGACATCAACATGATCAAGAGTGGGTGGTAGGCAGCAGGCGGGGGGGGGGGGGGCAGCCGGCTGGGGGCGGCCGGGCTGACAGGCTGCGTGTGCCCCGCAGCTGCGGACATCGGCGTGGGGCTGGCGGGGCAGGAGGGCACGCAGGCAGTGCGGAGCAGCGACTACGTGCTGGCCCAGTTCTGCTTCCTGAAGCGGCTGCTGCTGGTGCACGGGCGCTGGTCCTACATGCGGGTCTGCAAGTTCCTGCGCTACTTCATCTACAAGACGGTGGCCTGCATGATGGTCCAGATCTGGTTCGCCTTCTACAGCGGCTTCACCGCCCAGGTGTGCTTTCCATAGCCTCCGCCAGCGCGGCGGCCACTCCCAGCCTCCGTGCCCAGCATTCTCAGGGATATTTGGCAAACTGGAGCTCTGAAGTGAGGGCAGGGCAGATGCTCCGATGTCCATCCTTCCAGTGGGCAAGAGGGGAGAGCTAGGACCCCAGAGAAGAGAAGAGTGTGGGGGCTGGGTCCCTGACTACAAGGCTCTAGGCAGTATCATGGCGAAGATGAGAGGTGCTCTCTTGAGCTTTAAAAGGGTCCCAGGCCCTGATTTTTCCCTGCGGAAGGAAATCGTCTGCGAATAGCCAGCTGTGAGAGGGAGTGAGCTCCCTGTCACTGAAACCCAGGGGTTTGAGGGGGAGCTTTACAGAGGCACCCTAGATAAATATATATTGTTTGTTCATTTTACTTTTTATTTATAGATATTTTTCAGATGTTTCTGTAAGTGGAATTGTTTTCTTAATTTGCTTCGGGGATTGTTCCTTGCTGGTGTATAGAAACACGAGTGAGTTTTTGATTTTCGGTCTGTGCCCTGTAACTTTGCTGAATCTGTTTATTGGCTCTAGTAGCTTTCTTGTGGATCCTTTTGGGATTTTTCTGCATATAGAATTATGTCCTCTGCAAATAGAGATAGGTTTACTTCTTCCTTTTCTATTTGAATAGCATTTATTTCCTTTTCTTTCCTAATCGCTCTGGCTAGGACTTCCAGTGCAATGTTGAATAACAGTGTTGAAAGCAGGCTTCCTGTTTTGTTCTGGATCTTCGCAGGACAGCGTTTAGGTGTTTGGTTTTTTTCCCCCCACATTTGTTAACTGGAAGAACTGTTGCTTCTCCTCTGTTTATTTATTCAGTATTTACTTCTATCAGGGTAGACTCATGGGTATTTATTTTACTGTATACTTTGTTGCTCAGATTGTCCCTGATTTGTCCCGTTGACATGTGCCTGCCCCCCTCTGAGTACACCCCCCACCTTCTGGTGCCGTAGGAGGCTCCGCGCTCGTTTTGGATTTCCCTGCTGCAGCTCTGGAATCAGCCATTCCCGTAAGGAGTCCTGGCTCCTGGTAGTTAGATGCCAAGCTCTAAGTGCCAGGTGTGCTCGCAGGGACTGGGATGCTAGCAGATCCCTCTCTCAGTTGACAAGAGCGGCAAAGTGTACACGTATTGACCCCGTAGAGACACACACTGGATCTGTCTTGTCCGTATCTGTCCAGCCTCGTCTCTATGTTTGTGTATATTAAAAACTACGAGTTCACAGCAGTCCAGCTGATTCCAGTCCCACGGGACAAGGCTCAGCTTAGCCTTTTCCATGTACTCATTTGTGAGTCTTTTCTCCAACAGTGAGAAACTTCATTCTTGTAAAATTTCTTATTTTTAACTTTTTTGTTCAATACCAGAATGCACATAAGGTGGTTTTCAGAGCTGATGCTCATGTTCTGTTAACTGGATTGGATTCATCATCAGGAGAGCTACTTGTCCGTGAGGGCTCTTCCACATAGTGATCCCCCTAAACCTAAAATGACCCAAACCCCCCACATCCTCTAGCCATTTTCCCTCCTATATTTCTACATTGAAGCCATCCCATTAAAACAAGGACTCAGAGGTGCAGTTTTGCAATAATTGGACCCCGCTTTTCCTCTCTGCCTTTTATCTTCCAGCCTTCATCAAGCCTCATGTAGCCCAACCCTGGTTTAGCACCAACCTTCATTATAACTTGACCTCCCAGCTCACCTGGAAGCCTCCCCAGGGGTCCAGCTAGTTTGGGCGGGTCTCCTTGGGTAAAGACTTGTTTCTCTCTCTGGCCACTGGCCGGCTGAAGGCTGACCGTGTCCCCCTCCATCTCCTCCCCACCAGCCTCTGTATGAAGGCTGGTTCCTGGCCCTCTTCAACCTGTTCTACAGCACACTCCCCGTTCTCTACATTGGTCTCTTTGAGCAGGTGAGCAGATCCAGGCCTTGTCTCCTCCTTCCCTGGAGATGCTCCCATATCTGCCCTGCAATTCCCCCCCCGGGGGCCTGGCACGGGGGTGGGGCTGTCCCCAACTCCCCACCTGGTTCCAAGAGCCTGCCACTCCCCCCATGCCCCACCCCCAGGACGTGAGTGCCGAGCGGAGCCTGGAGCTGCCCGAGCTGTATATCGCAGGCCAGAAGGACGAGCTCTTTAACTACTGGGTCGTTCTCCAGGCCCTCGCCCACGGCACAGTCACCTCCCTGGTCAACTTCTTCGTGACCCTGTGGGTCAGCCACGACTTGGCCGGGCCTGTCAGCTTCAGCGATTATCAGTCTTTCGCTGTGGTCGTGGCCATGTCGGGCCTGCTGTCCATCACCATGGAGGTAGGCAGGGCCGCCAGCCTGTCGCACCCCAGGGGGGCCTTGGACACGAGCCACTGAGGTGTCCCCGCTCAGTGACCCTGCCAGGGGGCCTTAGCAGGTGGCCTTCGTGGACCCTGGGGACTCAGCCCCCACCCACTTCCATGGAGCCCTGCCCCGGGGTTCCTGGCACCACGCTGGCCTAATCCTCCCTCCCCTCTTCAGGTCATACTCATCATCAGGTACTGGACGGTCCTGTCCGTGCTGGCCATTTTCCTCAGTCTCTGCTTCTACGTGGTTGCAACTTGGGCCAGCCAGAGTTTCTGGCTCTTCCAAATCTCACCCAAGACCTTCCCATTTCTGTGTGAGCCCCCAGCAGGGAGCGGGGTGGCGGGCCCCGGAGAGGGGTGTATCCACGCCCGAGTGCCCCCGGTGCCCCCTCCGAGCCTCTGTGTTCTCAGCTGTGCAGGGGTGCCATGCAGGGGGGTTGGTGCCTTCTGGGCATCTGCACAAAGGTGTCCTGGGGGCAGAGGGAGAGGTGGGAGGTCGGGTGTCAGGAGGAGGGGGCACCCAGCAGGCTCTGGGGAGGCTCCACCTGGGGCCGGGCTGTGACCCTGACCCGTCACTAGATGCTGACCGTAACGTGCTGTCACACCCCTCCATCCTGCTGGTCATCCTGCTGAATGTGTCACTAAACACCCTGCCCACACTGGCCCTGCGTGTCATTTGCCAAGCCCTCAAGAAGGCAGGCCCCGAGGTGAGGGGGCTGGGGTCCCCATCGCACACTCCTGGGACCCCCTCAGCCGGAGCCTGTGCAGGGAGCAGAAACTCCAAGACACAGGGCTGGGGGTGGGAGGAATGGAGACCCAGGCACACACAGTGCCCTCAGGGGGACCAAATAACAGGCCCCAGGATCCACCCCCAGATGTTCGGGGCTTGGGGGTCCAGATGACAGAGCAACTTGGGAATGGTTTAGGGAAGCGAAGGGACTTAGAAGCACCCCAAGTGTCCATTGAAGGATGAACCGGTAAACACAGTGCGGTCCATCCCGACGCGGGAACACGCTCCAGCCTCAGGAAGGAAGGGACCCCGGCACCTGCTACGACGTGGGGGGACCTTGGGGATACTGGGCTCAGTGAGAGGAGCCAGACCCAGAAGGACACATCCCGCAGGACCCCACTCCCAGGAGGTCCCCAGAGGAGTCCCGTCCACACAGACAGAAAGGAGAGGGTGGGAGCCGGGGCTAGGGCAGGGGGTGGGGAGTCCATGCTTCGTGGGGACAGAGTCTCCATGTGGGGAAATGGAAAGTTCTGGAGATGGAGGGTGGGGGTGGTCGCAGGACAGGGTGAGTGTGCTTCATGACGCTGAGCTGTGTGCTTAGAGATGATTAATACGGTACATTTTGTGTTATGCATATTTTACTACAATGAAAAAAACCCAAACCTAGAAGGGAGGGTTGCAGCTGGGATGGGCCCTAGAATTGACTGGAATAATGGACCAAGACATGGCCAGAAACCTGCCACCTTCTGCCCCGCGGGCTGGACACACGGCTGTCCAGGTGCGCCTGGCCTGGCTTTGCCACCAGAGGGCACCCAAGGCCCCTGGTGGCTGGTCGGGGTTAGGTCCCGGGGAAGGACTCATGGGTTGGTCCAAAATCAGTCTCAGAGAGGACTCTTAATTGGCTCAACTCGGGTAGGGAAGGGTCAGTCGGTGGTGGCCAAGGAAGGGCTCTGAGTGGTGCCCGCTGGGGGCAGGTGAGCCGGGAGCAGCCAGCGGGGCGCCGCGGGAGCCTTGTGACCTTGGCTGTCCTCTGCTCTGCAGCAGGAGGAGGAGGCCCCGAGTGAGGAGGTGATCACGGGGGAGCCCGGGCGTTACCTGCACCGGGGGTCGCGCGGCCGGCGCTCCAGCTATGCCTTCTCCCACCACGAGGGCTACGCGGACCTCATCACTCAGGGCACCATCCTGCGGAAGGCGCCGGGGGTCAACAGCGACATGCTGGTTGACCAAACAATCCCATCTGAAGAGGAGCTGTCCCCAGGCATGAAGGAGTCGTTCCGGTTCTCCAGGAAGCTGTCCCTGCTGGGGAAGAAGAGGCACCCGCACCAGGGCAACGCGTCCTCGGGGGAGACGTCGCCGGTCTGCGCGGTGAGCTCGACGGCCCCGGCGGGCAGGCCGTGCTTCCCCGGCAAACGCGCGGCCGCCCCCGAGAACTGCCCGTCCGGGCACAGCCAGCCGGCGCCGCCGCGGGACCAGCGCGCCGCGTGGAGGTCCGCGCTCCGTTCCTGGAGGAGCCGGCCCTGCGGGCGGCAGGAGTCGCTGCAGCCGCCCGGGGAGCGCACGGCGCCGCCGCGCAGCCAGACCCTCCCGGCCGTGGGGCCGCCCGCACCCGCAGCCCCGGGAGCGTCCTCCGCGGACGCGCCCTCCCGCTCGGGCAGGAGGCTGTCGTCCCTGTAGTGGCCGCCGGTGCCCCGGGGCCGTGCACCTGCTCGCACGGGGCCGCCCCCGGAAGACGAGGCTCGGCGTCCTCTTCTTTGGCGAATAAACCGGGGTCCACCCTCCCCCCCGGGCTCCTCGAGGCTCCTTCTTTTCCTAAACTGGGGCGTCCTCGGTTCAGAAACCCGCACACTGACCTCTAGTGACCGGGCGCGGGATTTGCAGGAAGAGCCCCCGGCCCGGCCCCCAGCCCTTCTTCAGCCCGCGCCGGCTCCCGGGGGCTCCCGGGGGCCCTCCCAGGGCACGAGGTCAGGTCCAGCCCTGGGCCCTGCAGCCTCGTCCCCGACCACGCTGCCCCGGTGGCTTCCCCTCAAAGGAGCCACCTTCCGCTCCAGGCGACTCCCCCCGCCTCCCGGCGCCCCATTCCTGCCCCCCTGCACCGCCCCCCTTCCGCCAGCACACAAGTCCAGGTGAATGAGTAGAAAATAATTTATTGGAGAAAAACAAAACAACAAATCCAGCACAGCAATGGTTAACAATGACGATTTTTTTTTTTTTAACTTTTAAGCCTGTCACCTGAGGGTGGGAAGGCGAGGGCTTCTGTGCCCTCTAGCATTTGGGGGGGTGTCTCCCCAGAAAGCAGCCCTAGTGTTTAGTCTTGGTTAAACACTCAGGGCCACACGGCCACGTGGCCCTCCCTCATCCCTGGCTGCAGAGAATCCCCCCAAAGACCAGCCCTTGGGGGGCATGCCAGGGCCACAGCGGGGAGCCCAGGGATCTGGGGGGGGCGCTGGTGCGGCTCACACTGCTTTGGTTCCAGAAGTGGAATGGCCCAAATCCCAGGCAGTGCTGGGCTGGATGGGGGGGGGAGGTCCTGGAACATGCCTCCCCCCTCCCCTCCCCCCACCCGCCCTCCAGTCTGGGTCCTCCTTCCTTAAGGGTGAGGGGCTCCTTCTACTACCCCAACCCCCCCCTTCCTGGGGCCAGTCTTGGAAGCTCCCACTAGTGGGAGCTCAGCAGAAGTGCAGTCAGAGGTGGGGATACTGCCCCAGAGCCCCCTTTCATGGATAGTTTTGGGGAGCTCTCTGTTCTCTAGGGTCCTGACATGGGCTGGGAGGGAGGGCTCCACAGATGTGCACCCCCCCGCCCTACATCCCAGGCCAAAGGGTAACACATCCAGCCCAGGGTCAGGGAGGCTGAGGGTATGGGTGGAGTCTGGCTGAGTGCCTGCCTGGGGCTGGGGGTGTCTCAGGAGGGCCCTTGGGATCTCGGGAAGTTGGGGTACACCCTGGCCCCCACCACCCTGGGCGACAAGACTCGAATTGGCTGATTGTCTCTCTCCTCTGAACAAGACACTTGGGAATTCATGCTCGCGTGAAACCAGCTGGGTGGGGGTGGAGGGTCCGAGGTGGCAGCAACACCCACTTGCACCCAAGAACCAGGAGCAGGAGGCCCAGGATCCCCCACCCGGTTGGCACAGGCAGGTGGTGTGTGGGCACCGGGGGGTCTGGGTGCGGAGTCTGGGTCTGGGTCTGGGTGCGGAGGCCCTGCGGCCTCCTCCACCTTCCTGGCAGCCCGAGGCCTCGTCCCCCTCCCGCCGCCGGACACAGATCCTTAGAAAGGGGGGGAAGGAACACAGAGCAGGGAGAAGGAGCACCGACGGAACTCAGGCATGAAACACAACCATGCGACACGGAACCCCGGGGCTCTGACCCGGCCCGTCCCACCCCACCCCCCGCCCCACCCACCTAGCACATTAGTCATGCATCAAATCAAATTCCATTGTCTTTTTTTTTTTTGATTTTTCTTACTTTTTTTTCTTAAATTACATTTGAACACAGAACACACAGAATAATAAATACTCTTATAAGACATGACTCCAAAAAACGAGGAACAGAACACGCCAGAGAACAGAAAGGTACACTCTCTCTCTCTCTTCCTGTCTTTCCTAAAGGACTCGTTTGAGTAAGAAATCTGTAAACGCCGGTCCCGCGCGCCCCACCTCTCGCCCCCGCTGCCATGCCCTTGGCCTCTGTCCACCCGGTTCTCACTGCCCTGACATTCAATATGTCTCCCACGGAACTCTTCAAAGAAATGACATACCATTGTCTGCAAAATTATAATTTAACGGTATAAAGCTTCAAGTCACGTATTCCAAAAACTAGCTAAGGATTTTTTTTATCACATAAACTATACATTAAATATTTTGAGGTATTTCAGAGAAAATTGTCAAAGGCTCGAAGGAGCTGTGCCAGAGGTGTCATTCCCCGCATGGAGAATGGTCTTTGGTATGTGACAACCAGCCGGGTGTCAGGGAGAGCGGGGTGGGGCCGGGGGGCGCTGGGGGGGCCTGGGGGTCAGGGCCCCTGGAGGGGCTGGACTGGAGCTGGTGTGGGTGTGTGTGAGTGTTTGAAAGGGACCCCGGAATCCAGGGATGCTTCTGTGACCCGGGCTGGTCGTGCTCGACCCGATCTGATCACAGGTCACCATAGCTAGAAACTTCCACAACCAGAACGGTCCCAAGCCAATTCCTAACTATCCATCAGGGGACAGAACAGAGACCTCTGGCCTCTGATCCTTGGACCTTAAATGCTGGGAAGAGCAAGTGACTTACCCAGCATGGGGTGTCCCAGAAGCCCTGTCCCCTGCAAGCAGGCACCCCGTCCAATGGGGCCACGTGACAGTGAGAGGTGGAAGGAAGGGGTCTGGCCACCCAGACTCCAGCGCCCAGGACCACCCCAGAAAGGACAGCAGGGCGTGTGTGTGTGGGGGGGGGGGGTTGGTTGCTGAGCGGGAACAGGAACTCTTAGGATTCTGCCCTAACACCCAAAGGTTCTAGAAGCATCACTCAGATCGGTTGCTTAAAAAGCTGGGAGAATAGCGAGTCGATAAGGACAAGAGAACATTTCACACACATCTTTGGTTCCAGAAAAAGGCACTCATCGACCTCAGTATCCTCTCTCCCTCCCTCTCCTTCACTTCTCCCTCTCTCTCTCCCTGTCTCTCTCTTCCTCTCTCCCTCTCTCTCTCACTCTCTCTGTCCCTCCCACCCCTCCCTCCTCTCTCTCTCTCTTCTCCCTCCTTCCCTCTCTCTCTCTGTCTCTCTCTCTGTCTCTCTCTCTCTGTCGTTGCTGGGGAGCGGGGCACACCTGGAGGGCAGGGCCGGGCAGGCCCTGGGCCACACCTGGTCCCAGGCGAGGGAATTCCAGCATCCAGCACAGGTCCTTGGGGGGAATCTTTGGTATCAGGCGTGATTTATCCAATCACAGACAAGAACGTTTGAGTGAGGTAGCCTTTACCTGGGGGAGGGGGAGGGGCATTTCACTAGAAATGTCTTTTGCATTCTCAAGGGGGGAGGGGGTGACTACCTCCCTGGGAGGCAGTGGATGGGCGGGGTTTTGGGGGGTGAGTTTCCTTCTAGCCTCCAGATCTTGAACCGTGGGGAGGGGGGGTTCTCAGGATCCAGCTGCCGGCCAGCCTTGGAGGTCACCTTGGAGGTCACCAGGAAGGGAAGAGAGACGAGCAGGGGGGTGTGGGGGGTGCTCATCTTCATTTCTGACCTTTCCTTCTCCCTCGTCAATTTTTTTTTTTTTTTTTGGCAAAAAATGGAGCAAGCAGATTCCACCTTCTTCAGCATCTTCTTTATCCCTTTGGAGAGAGAGTTGCAAGCACAGGCTCGCCCCCTGCCTCCCCTTCAGGC
Organism: Halichoerus grypus; assembly: GCF_964656455.1. NCBI lineage: Eukaryota > Metazoa > Chordata > Mammalia > Carnivora > Phocidae > Halichoerus > Halichoerus grypus. The sequence continues at coordinate 215,434,549 of NC_135712.1, forward strand.
CCAGCGCGGCAGCCCTGAGCGCTGGGAGGTGGTGGGTGAGTTCCAGAAGGTTCCACGCAGGTGGCCACGCCATGGCCCCAGCACGCAGGGATTCCGGGTGGGTTCCCACGCTCTCTCTGTGCTGGTTTCTCCTCGTGGAATCTGGATGGGTTTTTTGGTTTTGTTTTTTCTGTTTCCCGGGGTCTGTCTCTCCCTGTGTGTCATCAAGGTGCCTAAAGGTAAAGTGAACTGACAGGGGGCGCCGGGAAGGAGGCGTCTGGAATGTACCCGCATGTTCGAGCTTGCCGCCCCCTCCAGTCTGGGGCGGGCTGGGGGAGGCTGCCCGCCTGGGGGCGCCGGCCGGCTCCGCTGCGACCCCTCCCCAGACGTTAAGGCAGGCGATTCTTGGCACAAGGAACCCTGGTGGCCGGGGGGCAGCTGGGTTCTCGGCTGTGGGGCGGTTCTGCCGGCGGAGGGGCTGGTCTTGGTGCGGGTGGGGCGCTGCAAGGACCCCCAGCCCGACGGGGGTTTTTGGCGACTTTGGAAGGGGGGGACCGCTGGGGAGGAGGGCTCCTCCGGCCTCCCTCCGTGGGGGCGGGGGCTGGCGAAGGAGGGGTTATTCTCAAAATTCCTTCTAATACCCGGTTTATATTTCTAGTATGTGCTTCTTGACCCGCTTTCGGGGACGACGCGGGAGCCCTGGTTTTGCCCGAGGCCCTCTGGGCGTCCTGAACGGAGGGAGGCGGGGAGCCCCTTCTGCCACCCCCTCCCCTCTGGGGGGTGGAGGGCTCCCTTTGGCCTGGAGGGGACGGGGTGGGGAGGAGGGGCCCTTCTTGTGCACTGGGCTGGGGGGGACGGGCTGCACCCCTCCAGCGCCCCCCCCGGGGCGGGACCGGGCCGGCGGGGGGGGCGGGGGGGCGGGGCGGGGGGGCGCGAGGGCTCAGGCCTTGGAGAAGGTGGCGGCGGCGCCGGCGGGGCCCGCGGGGGCGGCGCCCGGCTCCTCGGCCCAGCGGTTCATGCAGCGGCGCCGCGCGTTCATGAAGAAGTTGCTGACGGTGTTGAGCTCCAGGCCGAGCTGCTGCGAGATGGTGACCTGCATCTCCTTGGACGGCCGCTTGTTCTCCTTGAAGATGGCGATGAGCGTGCGCCGCTGCAGGTCGGTGAACACCAGGCGCTGCTTCTTGGGCTGAAGCGCGCGCTCCTTCTGCTGCTCCTGCTCCTTGCGCTTGCACGCTGCGGGCCGCCCGGCGCGCGGGACGGGAGACAAAGCGGGGACACGGCGTGAGCGCGGCTCCACGGGCCCGGCTCGCCCTCCTCGCCGCCCCCGGGGCCCCGACCCCGCGCTGCCGCGTCTCGCGGCCGCCGGGACGCTGCGGGACATTGTGTGCGAGCTCTGTGGCTCAGTTAGACGGCGTGGGAGAAGCCGTGAATTACCAGGTCCCTGGGGTGTGTCCCCGACCCCGGTAACCCCCCCACACACACCCCAATGACGGGAGTACCAGCCTGTGCCTCCTTTCCCGGGCTGTCGGTCAGGCCTGACCAGCTTAGGGACCCTGTGTCGTGAGGCTGACATGACGTAGCCCTGACTCGGGGACCCAGGCCTCCCACCCGCACCTCCACCCCAGGAGGCTGAGGCCCAGACCTGGCCTCCCTCAAGTGCCCAAGGGATCCTCTGGAGCTGGGAGGATCCAAGGAAGAGTGGGGGGATGCAGCACCGACCCCCCCACCTCCGCTGGGAGCAGAGAGAAGGCTGCAGGAGGCCGCCCCATCGCGCCCCACCCCCACCCTGGCTGGTGGATGCTTGCAAAGGGGAGTGGGCAGCACCTCAGGGCAGCTGAGCAGGACCCCAGGCTGCTCCGCGGGCCCCAGCTCCAAAGTGGACCCCTCTCCTCAATGCGGTGGAGCCAGGGGGTGGAAAAGATGAACTTCACCAGCCTGCACTGGCTCCCTCCCTCCAGGGGCTCTATCAGAGTCTCAGTTTCTCCACCAGGTATTAGTCAGGGGCTGCAGGAGGTGAAGAGCCTGCTCCCTCCTGCCTCCCCACCAACTCCTCACCCCAGCTAGTCTGTCACCACCCTCTGCTATACTAGCAGAACCCTGCACCCAGCCTGGTGACCCACTGAGACCACACACCAAACTGGCTTTGTTTGGGTTCCGGAAGAGTCTGAACCAGATGGCATGCCAGATCAATGTCCACACACATCTGTAAAAATAGATTACTCTTCCCTGTGCTGTGGCTCATTTCTCAGTGACAACGGGTTCTCCCAGGAGAACTGACACCCCACTTCACTCCCTGTCTCCCCCTGACCTGAAACACACAGCACTTCCAATGGGCTCTTTCAGGTTTTATGATTAAATAAGGGTGATGTTTGGAGATTACTGGACAGTTTAGAAAAGCCTCTAAGGAGAGAGAGAGAGAGAGAGGAGCGAGAGGGAGAGAGGGAGGGAGAGAGAGAAAGGGGGAAGGGGGACGAAGGGGGAGAGAAGGGAGAGGGAGAGAGAGAAGAGAGAGGGAGAATGAGAAAGGGGGGAAGGGGAGGGGAGGGAATAGAGAGAGAGGGAGAGAGAGATAGGAGACAAATGAGAAAAAACGTAGGAGGAGAGGGGGAGGACGCTCTTGGGAGAACCAAGTAACGGACAAAGCAGGCAAAGCTATAATGAATACTCTTGGAGGGGTAAGAGAAAAGTGCTATATCCATGAAACAAGAACAGGATGCTGTTCAATAAAAAGGACAATGAAAAGGGAAGACAGTACTCTTGAATTAAATATATAATCGCTGGAATAAATCAACGTAAGGACCGGAACACAGCGTTAAGCAAGTATCTCCGGAAATAGGACAAGGCAGATGCCAAGATGGGAAATGAGAGAAAGATGACAATAAAGGGTGGATTGGGCAGGCTGCCATCTGATTCAGAGGCAATCGAAAACTAGAGGAAGAGATTACCAAATAAATAATGAAAAAAAAAATCCATGTTTGAAGGACACGAGAGTCCGCTTAAAAGAGCCCATGAAGTGCTCAGCTCAATGGGTGAAAAAAGATACTCCCTGAGGCTCATCCTTGTGAGATTCCTGAGACCCAGAATAAAGAGAATAAAGTAAAAGCTCCCAGAAAGGAAAGCCAGACATCTGGGAGGGACTAAGGGTCAGAGTGGCTTTGGCTTCTCAAAAACTAGGAGATGGTGAACGAATGCCTTCAAAATTCTGAGGGAAATTCTATTCAGCTAGAATTGTATACCCAGCCAAACACCAAGCAGGAGGGTGGAATAAAGACAAAGTCAGACAAGTCAAAGTCTCCAAAAGTTAACTTCTGTGCACTCTTTCTCAGAAAACTCCTGGAGGATGTGTTTCACCAAAATGAGGAGGTAAATTAAAAAAGTAAAATGTGGGATTCAGGAAGTGTGACTTTCCTACCGGAAAAGGAGAGGATCCTCCAGATGATGGAGAGGGCAGAGCCTAGAAGACCATGGAACAGAGGCACTCAGGACATGGAGGGCAGCCCCATCCAGCACCAAGGGAAGTGGAAAGGGGACATGACCTAATATGTGTGGAAAATCCTATTGAGTTGGTTTGCATTTTGTTGGGGAGTGTGGGAAGAACCTGTGATAGGCAACTACTAACTCCTTGAAAAACAAACAGTTGCACAAGAAAGAAAAATGAAATCCTAGTACTCTATGTGGCTCAGATGTGGACAATATTCACTGAAAACATAATAATGTAATGCTGAATATTGATTTAAGCAAAAGACTGTATTCATAACAATACTGAGAAGCTGACAGTGGGAAAGGGTGTGGTATGGATATGGAAAGATGGTGAGGCAAAAGGAGGCAGATGAACAGTGCACCAGGCAGCCTTTTGTGTACAGAAGAGGGAAGCAAAAACATAAGCTCATATTTTGTCTGCATTAAGAAACATTGGAAAGGAGTGAGAGGACCGGTCCTGACCTCCCATCTCCTTGGAACTTGGCCACCCTGTTCAAGGGTCAAGGGTCAAGGGAGGGACAGAGTCCCCCATTCTTTCAAAGAGAAAGCTGAGTCTCCAGCATCCAGTCCAGGGTAAGAGTCAAGACTCAGCCCCAGGCCTTTAAATTTCAAAAGAGGCCCTTCTTGCCCACCGGTTGTAATCTTCAATTCATTAATTGATTCACTTGTTCCTTCATTCACTTAGTTTACTCACAAATACATCATACATTTACAGTAGGGACAAAGATACAAATGATCCTCAGAAAGCTCATAAGAGGGACACCTGGCTGGCTCAGTCAGTAGAGCATGCAACTCTCCATCTCAGGATCCTGAATTCAAGACCCACACCGGGCATAAACCTTACTTTAAAAAAAAAAGAAAAGAAAACAAAGAGAGCTCACAAGAGCTTTACATGTCAAGAGGCTTACATGTCTCTTATCTTTTAATCCTTATGATAATTTCATAAGGCAGGGATTGTTCTCCTTACTTACTCTGAGAAGGTAAGCCACTTGCCCAAGGTTGCCCAGCAAGTCCCAGCATGGGCAGGACAGGAACCACGGTGGACTGGCCCTGGCCCAGAATGGGAGGGAGGTAAGACATGGTTCGCCTCTCTCCCCCTACTTCCCCCTTCTCCAATCAAGTGCCTAATGGGGGCCCTAGAGGCAGGGGCTGGGGGAGGGGCCAGGCCAAGCAGAGTCATGAAAAAACTTCGTGTTTTGTCGATCACAGCAAAAAGAGGCTCCCCTCTCCCCCCTTCCCAGTGTTCAATCTAATTACAGCTCCTCACAGCCCCAATCGATCTGGGCTCCAGTCAGAGCTGTTTACCAGGAGCAGCTTTTGTCCTGGCTTCCATCCCCCACAGCCCCCCAGAGCCCAGCCTGGAGGCTCAGAGGTGTGAGTGCCAGTCGGGAGAGGCAGCCCAAATGCCCCCCATCAGCGAACCTGTCACCATCCCACCTTCCCCTCATCAGCATCCTGTCTGGTGCCCGAGATCACTCCCACCAGCCCACCACTGCAGTCCTTGTGTCACCTGGGCACCCCAAGAGGAGGACAGGTGGTGGGTATGAGCCCCTTTGCAGAAGTGAAAGCCCAGACTGGGAGAGAAGGGCTGGGGAGAGTGCCTGGAGGAGAAGGCTGGACTTACCCACAGTGCCAACCACCAGGCTCCTACTGCGACGCCACTGCTATGGCCACCTCTTCCACGAGGATCTCCACTGGGGACCGCCACTGTGGCTTCCACTCCATCATCTCCTCCACCGTCACCTCCCCCACCGCCTCTGCCACCACCTGCACCAATTCTACCATCACACCTCCTCCACCATCACCTTCTCCACCGGCAACCCTTCCACCTCCATCACCTCTTCCACCTCCTCACTGCATCACCCACCACTTGCACCAATTCTACCATCACACTTCCACCACCATTGCCTCCTCCACCATCGCCTCCTCCACCACCTGCACCAATTCTACCACCATTGCCTCCTCCACCATCGCCTCCCCACCACCTGCACCAATTCTACCATCACACCTCTTCACCATCGCCTCCTGCACCATCACCTCCCCCACAGCCTCCCCCACCCTGCACCAATTCTATCATCACACCTTCTTTACCATCGCCTCCTCCACCATCGCCTCCTCCACCACCTGCACCAATTCTACCACCATCGCCTCCTCCACCATCACCTCCCCCACCACCTGCGCCAATTCTACCATCACAGCTCCTCCATCAACGCCTCCTCCACCATCACCTCCCCCACCGCCTCCCTCATCACCTGCACCAATTCTATCACACTTCCACCACCATCGCCTCCTCCACCATCACCTCCTCCACCACCTGCACCAATTCTACCACCATCGCCTCCTCCACCATCGCCTTCCCCATCGCCTCCCCCACCACCTGCACCAATTCTACCATCACACCTTCTTCACCATCGCCTCCTCCCCCATCACCTCTCCCACCGCCTCCCCCACCACCTGCACCAATTCTACCATCACACCTCCTCCATCATCGCCTCCTCCACCGTCACCTCCCCCACCGCCTCCCTCACCACCTGCACCAATTCTACCATCACACCTCCTTCACCATTGCCTCTTCCACTGGCATCCCTTTCACCTCCATCGCCTCCTCCCCCATCACCTCCTGCACCGCCTCCACCACCACCTGCACGAATTCTACCATCACACCTCCTTCATCATCGCCTCCTCCACCATCGCCTTCCCCATCACCTCCTCCACCAACTGCACCAATTCTACCATCATCGCCTCCTCCCCCATCACCTCCCCCACCGCCTCCCCCACCACCTGCGCCAATTCTACCATCACCTCCTCCACCACCTGCACCAATTCTACCATCATCGCCTCCCCCATCACCTGCACCAATTCTACCATCATTGCCTCCCCCATCACCTGCACCAATTCTACCATCATCTCCTCCACCATCACCTCTCCCACCACCTCTACATCCCTTTCGTCAACATCTCCCATCACCTCCTCCCCCATAGCCTCCTCCCCATCACCTCCCCTATCACCTCTTCTCCCATCACCTCCCCCATTGCCTCCTCCTCCATCATCTTCACCACCATCACCTCCACCTGCATCGCTTCCTCTACTATCACTTCCACCTCCATCGCCTCCTCCACCACCTGCACCAATTCTACCAACACGGCCTCCTCCACCATCACCATCACTTCTGCCCCATCAACTCCTCCACCTCCACCTCTGTCATCTCCACCTCCACCACTGGCACCACCACCTCTTTCAACAGCATCACCTCCATTACCTGTGCATCCATCACCACACTGACACCACCTCTGTCCTCTCACCTCCTCTACCTGCAGCCCCACCATAATGACCTCCACTGCAATCACCTCCACATCACCTTTGTTTTTATGGCCACCCCTGCATCCCACCTCCTGTTTGCTTCACCTGCACCAGCACCTCCTCCAATATCCTCGTCTACACCGTGGAGCCCCATCACAGGGGCCACCTTATATATGCCCAGCACAGGAGGACTCGACCCTGAGTCCCTCACCAGAGGCTCCCAGCCTGTGGTTGGGGGGCAGGGAGTGGCCCCAGACACAGATCCTCACCAACAACCATGGTTGCCATGGTAGCTGGGAAGGAACCAGCTGGCTACCAGACATGCTCCGGGACCCTGGGCAAGTCAGCCCCCCCCCCAGGGCCTCAGGGTCCTCATTTGCAAAATAGGGACACTCTGCTTCCTTCACACATTCTTCATTGCACATCAGCTCCCCCTCCCCCACCCCCACCCTGTCACCTCTCTGCTCTCATCTCCTCTGCCCCCCTTTTCTTTTCTTTATTTTTGCATAGCATTACAATGATTCACCCACTCTATCCAGGGGCCCCCTCAAGTGTGGGTTTGGGTCCTCCCTCCATGCCTCCAGGGACTGAGAAGCTGATATTAAGAACCACTGATTCTGAGATGCTCTGATCTTAGAAAAACTGGTGTCCCTACCCATCCCACCTCTCTCAGTCTCTTTGGAGTCCAGGGATGAAGACGATCTAGTGCTGGGTCCCGGGTGGTCCCAGAGGCCCTGGAAAAAGATCACAGGTGGTCCAGAAGAGACTGAGAGCCCACTCCCAAGTCTGAACCCCTCATGGGTACCCAGCAAGTAAGCCAAGAAAGGCCCTGTCCAGCAGGCCAACCCCAGCCCACGGCAGGGCTCCAGGTAGGAGGGGCTGAGGCTCTGCTGGTCCATATCTAGGTGGGATCAAAAGTGAACTGGGGGGACCCTCAAGTTCCAGATGAAAACCCTTTCATTTTAGACCCCCTGGAACTTGCCTACATAACACCTCTCTTCTGCCTGCTTCTTACCTTCCTAGAAAGTTCTGGGGTCAACAGATCACCCCCTCTCACTGGTGCCCCTCCATGGGCCAAGAGGATGGTCAAACCCTGCTGAATTATTGCACGGTGCCTGCCCTCTGTGCCTCTGTTTCTTCAAATGGAAAATTGTCTTAATCGTGGTCTCTGCCTTGCCCAGCTACGGGAAGGGATTTAACCAGAAAAGTCTTGAATATCATGGTGGGGCTGAGATGAGGTTCTGAGATCCCATCTAGGGGTCACGTGGCCATAAAGTCCCCCCCACCCACCTCAGGTCTGGCCTCAAGCCTCTGCATCTCTCCCAAGATCTTCTGGGAGAGGGCAGAGATGGAGAAATTGAGGTAAGGTGTAGGGATTCCCCAGCCCGGGGAATCCTATACATCTCTCAAGGCCCAGGAGCAGGGACCCTTCCCCCAGGAAAGCCTTCTTTTCACCCCAGAAGAGTGGAGTCAAGCCTGAGCTGGAGTTCCTTCTGTTGCCCTACACAAAGTAGGTCCACAGGAGACAGCCTGCTGGGTGTGTTTGTGCAGTGATGACACTCCTGTGTGGGTGGTGGGCCAGTCAGGGGAGTGGGACCCCCGGAGCACCCTCAGCAGCGTGCACCCATCTGAAGTCAGGGAGGGAGCAGCTGCGACCTCACATTCAGTCACCCCTCAGTGGGTGGGAGAGAATCAGGGCTGCGTGGGGGAGAGCGGGGTCGCACCTGTTCACCCCCAACATCTTCCGATAGCTATGCTATTCCTTCTCTCTCTTACTCTCCTTCCTCCTCCTCCCCTGCTCCCCCTCCCCTTCCCTCTCCTCCTCCTCCCTCTTTCCCTTCTCCCATCCCCTCCCCCTCTTCCCTCTCTCCCTGCTCCCCCTCTTCACTTTCCCTCCTCTCCCTCCTCCTATCCCCTCTCCTTCCCATCCCTCTCCTTCCTCCCCTTCCTCCCCTTCACCCCATCCCCTCCCTCTCTCCCTGCTCCCCCTCCTCCCCTTCCCTCTCCTCCTCCCATCCACTCCTCCTCCTCTCCTTCCTCCCCCTCTCCCTCCTCCTATCCCCTCTCCTTCCTGTCCCTTTCCCTTCTCCTGCTCCTCCCCTTCCCTGCTCCCCCTCCTCCTTTGCCCTCCCCCTCCTCCCATCCCCTCCCCCTCCACCCTCTCTCCCTCCTCCCCCTCCTCCTATCCCTTCCCCCTCCTCCCCTTCCCTCTCCTCCTTCCATCCACTCCTCCTCCTCTCCCTCCTCCCATCCCTTGCCCCTCCTGTCCCTCTCCCTTCTCCCCCTCCTCCCCTTCCCTGCTCCCCCTCCTCCCTTCCCCTCTCCCTCCTCCCTCTCTCCCTCCTCCCCTTCCCTTTCCTCCTCCCATCCCCTCCTCCAGAGGTCCACTGTGGTCTGGGCCATGTAACCAGACAGCAGTGGGTGATTGGTGGGGAGGACTGCCCCTGCTGTGCCTGTCCTGGGCCATCCCTGGACTCCAGTGGGCTGACCAGGCAGGCATCTGTCTGTCCCCCCAATCCTATTGGGGGTGTCCATATGGGGGCTGTCACAAATGCCTGGCGAGGTGGAGGGCTATGTGTGATTGTGGCCCTGTGCGTGGGCTCTTGGCATGTGTAGCGGGCTTTGCTGCAGTTGGGGGGTGTCCATACATAAACCACAGGGGTGCGTAACCGGGACATCCTGTGACCCTAGCAAGAGTCGTCCACTCGATGGGCTGGAATGTGGGCAGTGGCATGGGTATGTGGAGGGGTGCTGGAGGGGAGAGCCCAGAGGGTGTGGCTGGGTCACCAGGTGGTGGAGGAAGACCCAGGGGCCAGCAGACATCTGCATGACAGGTAATTATTAGGCGGAAGCAGCGTGAAAAACTGGAGGTGTGATGTGCTGAGCCTGGGTGGCAGCAGATGTGCGTGGCACCCCCAGGGCAGCTCAGTGTCTGAGTGGGTGGGAGGCAGCCCAGGGACCATCTAGACCCTCAGGATGGCTCCTGTCTACCTGCCTGCTCCCGGGCTGCCCACCCACGCCTTCACCAGTCCCCGTCCGTGGAGACACGGGGCCTTGGCTCTATGGGCTCAGGGGCCTTGAACACACACTCTGGGCACACTGGTTTCCTGGTTTATCAGGCAAACACAGCGACCCCGTGATCCTGATCCTGATGTCCCTGTCTGTCAGCGGGAGGGAGAGTTCCTGTCGTGCAGGGGGCATGAGGATCTGAATGAGTGCCGCAGCGGGACCCTGGACCCATTCCTTTCTTCCTCGCTTGCTTCATACATTTATCCAGCACCTACTGGGTGCCAGGTGCTGGGGACAGCTGGGAGCAGGACAACCTCCCTTCACACAGCCACAGTCTGATGCCTAAGACATGTCACTCCAGTAATCCCACGGATAAGTGGAAAGCCAGGGCTGACTTGGTTCCAAAACAGGGCGCTGGCTGCCTGGCTCAGAGCAGGGAGGGGTGGAGGTGGCATATGAGTGGGGGCTGTGAGGGGGGAGATGTGAGCCCAGCTGGGTTCTAGGAGGCCTCCAGGTGGGGACAGGGCTAGGTATGCAGGTGGGCCTGGGCACCTAGCCCGGGTCTTAGATGGGAGGGGGAGTCTAGTGGTCTAGTGAAGCCCTGAGGACAAGAAGAATGAGCCAGACCGGCAGCAGGAGGGCTGGGTTTGACAGGGAAAGACAAGAGCTGGACTCTGGCGCCAGAATTCAGCAATGGGGGCACCTGTCTCTCAGTCTGTGCCGTGCCCAGGGCAACAACTAGGCCGCTCTGTGTGCCCTCTCCCCTGCTCCCCTGCACCCCTGCACCGAGCGCCTGTCCACCTGGCTACAGGATGGGGGGTGTGGGAGCAGGAGCGGGAGTGGCTGTCCCCTCCCCTCCGGCCACCTCCTGTGCTCAGCTTAGGCTTCCAGGAGCAGACAATTCAATACGGAGCCTGGTCTCCGGCTGGGATGATGACCGGTTTCCTTGGCGACGCGTCCCGCCCCAGCCACCAGCTGCCCAGACTGAGATGTGGGGAACACTGATGCCCCCACCCTGATGGCTTGTCCCCACTGGACTGAGCTGCCCTGAGCCTCCCCTGTGGCCTCCCCAGTCCAGAGATGGTGGATGACTTGCCCAAGGTCACACAGCGAGTCACTAAAAGGGGCCTGGAGTCCATACACTGACGCTCTTTATCTATACCCTGCACCCCTGGGGCAGCCTGAAAGGGGTTCCTATGATGGCGCTCAGAGTCATCTCCAAGGAGCCAGGTGCAGAGCCAGGCCCCTGTCCTCAGGCAAGGACCCTCAGTGGCCTCAGCAGCCCCTCCTCATCTGTCTTCACGGCCTGTCCCCTGTCCACTCGCTGCCCCTTCCTCTCTTTCCCCTCCCCTAATTGCCCTGGCACCTTGTTCCTCCAGCCAGCGCCTGGCCTTCGGGGGAGGCCTCACCTCCTCTCTCTACTGCTCCCCCAGATGGGCTTTTAATGGCCACGTTTTCAAATTAGTTCTGAGCCTTCCAAAGACTTATCAGGGAAATGCGTGTTTCCTCAGGGATTTGGGGCGCCTTTCCGGGGCTCCATCTGGAAGTTGTAGTGCCTGAGGCTGGGGAACTGGGGTGTCTAGGGGCAGCTCACACTTAGACTGTGAGCCGTGGAGACTCCCCCCCATTCAGACACCCTCCCACAGGGGCAAACTGAGTCAGTGCCCAATACACCTGTCCCCAACCTGCACACAGCGTTTATTTTTAAAAACCTATTAAGAAATCACAGTGGCCAGCAGTTGGAAATGGATTTGAAAAAGATGACCGGAAAGGAAACAGTGATAAGAAAAAAGAAAAGAGAGGCCAACCCAGAAAGGGGGGCATGACCCAGCACTTTAGTGATTAGGCAACTAATCAACACAGCAACTCACAGAACACGGTGCCCCGCGCCCAGTGTGGCCAGGTGGGGAGAAGGGCTGACCGGGGCGAACCATCTGGAACAGCCTGACTGTCCTCTGGCTAGGAGGTGGCCAGCAAAAGAGGGAAATGGCCCACGAGAATAGGACGTAGCCCGCAAAAATGATCCTGGAGGCACTCTCTTTCCTGATGTGGAATGTTCTGGGTGTCATGGAGAAGGAAGCAAAACAGAACCGACTTTCCACCACATTGTTTTAAACAGAGGAAAAGGAAAATAGAAGGAATGAGCACTTGTAGCTGCAGGGTTAGGAGCAGCCTCTCTGTAGAAGGACAAATAGAAACTGGGTTGCAGGAAGGAGGGTCATGGAGGACGCAGTCTTGTTCCACATAAATTTGGAACCAGGCGAATGTGTCCACCATTGAAAATAATAATACAGCGTTGTTTAAGGAGGCGGGCGGAGGGAGAGAGCAGCAGCTTTGTCGTGGCTCCGACTGCTTCTGGAGCCTGTTTCTTTATCCAATTCCTGCGCTCCCACTGGGCTGGGGATTCTAGTCTCCATTTGGGGAAACAGAGGGGCGCAGGGGCAAGCGACGAGTCCACGGTCACAGGCCTCAGACGTCATCTTTCCCCCGCCCCCCCAGGTTTTCCCTGGGCGCTCCCGCCCCAGTCCCGGGGAGTCCGCGCTCCGTGGTCCGCGCTCCCCGCGCTGCGCCCACGACGCCCGGAGCGCACAACCCAGCGCTCCCCGGCCGCCGCCGCCCTAGCGTGTGTGTCGTACAGGGGTCTGGGGTCTCCTCACGTCCCGCCAGGCTGCGGACGGCGAGTGCACTGCTGGCTCCTTTCGGGTTTAGGGGATCCGCACGCCCGCAGAGGACAGAGGTGCGGAATGCGGCACATCTCCGCGGCTGACCTCCCCGGCAATGCGGGGCGGCGTTCGCCTGGTGGGGGAAATTGAGGCACTGACGTCTCCCCCAACACCCGCGCGCAGATGCGCCTGACATTTGGAGAAGGGCTGACCCCTGCTGTCCCCGCATTCACCCTCCCCCATGACTGTAGTTGGATGCGACCCTTTCTCAACCCCCAAGCACTAGGGAGTAGAGCTGGTCAGTAACTGTCTAGATGCACGAGAGACAGGTGTTCCAGCAAGCCCAGCTGGGGGCGCATGGATGACCCAGTCGCCAGCACAGGTCTCGGGAGAGAGAAGGGGGTTCCTCCCGCGGTCCCGCCCGGCATGCCGCCTTGAATACGCCAGATCCAGATCTGAGCAAGAAGACGGATGGGGTTCCTGAGCCAGAGTCTGCGCCCCCGTTTGTCCTAGTGCGAATGTGTGCGTCCACACGGGCCTCCCGAGAACATCTCCACTTGCGTCCCAGTGCTCACCTACGTTTGCGACCCCTGCACGTCCCTTCCGCAGTCTGCGCCCCTCATGCGTGCATCTCCTTGTCCCTGTTTCCATCTGCTGCGGATCTATGACTTGTTGGGTCTAAAGGGCCCCCCTCCCCACATCTACCCAGGAGGCAAGAGTCCACAGGAAGAACGGTTTGGTTCTTAAGCGCACCGACCCCTACACCTACTTGGCAGGGGGGAAACTGAGGTCGCAGGTGCCCCGCACTACGCAAGGTCCCGTGGGTCTCCCAGACAGCCCCTGGCTCCTGGCCTAGCCTCTCCCCTCCCCCACTAGCGCTGCCTTCCTTATTGATCAAGGGCCATATTTAATTAAAAACTTGATTCAAACCAGCTTGAGCTCCCCTGGTTAAGCTGGGCTTGCTGCTACATACAAAGACGCAGGCCAGCCGCGGGGGCCCAGCATCCCTCCTTACAGCTACTCTGGGGCTTCCCCACCTCCTGTCCTTTGTCCTTAAGTGCCCACCAGCCAGAAGTTAGGGCATCTGTAGGCTGTGGGCAGGGAGTTTCCTCTACATCTTAGGGTCTATGGGGGGCTATGTGGCAGGATGCTAAGCAGAGGTGTGATGAGCTCCAAAGTGACCGTAAGAAGCCCCTTCTTACGATGCCCTGGAGAGGGCACCAGGAATGGGAGTGGAACCCGGAGCCCAGCGAGGAGGAGAAGGAGAGGGAGGCAGCACCAGAGGTGGGTCACTCAGACTAGAGTGGTGATGGCTGATAGAGAAACAGCACAGGCATGGGAGAGAAGGTAGGGAGGAGAGTGCCCAGTTCTGAGATGTTAGGCCAAGGGGGACTTCGGAATAAAGGAGTGGAAAACCAGCTTCAGCCCCTCACTGTGCAGACCCATTTATGTGCTTAACTGTGATGTGGGGGTGACTGTCCCTGTCTCGCAGACGGGAAGGGGTTATTGGGCTTGGGGCTCAGGGAGGGCTGGAAATGCAATGCTGAGCTCAGGATTACCCTGAGGGCCAGCTTGAGTAAGGGGGTGGTTGGCCAGGAAAAGCAGAGGCAGGGATGTTGGTGGCTCTGAGTTGGATGGGAGGAAGCTGGGACCTGGTCCCCACACGGTCTCCCTGGGGGGCTCAAGTGGGCCCATGATCCTGTCACCCTCAGAGGAGCCCAGCCCCCACTGTTCACCTGCCTGAGGGTCATCCAAGCTGCTTCTAAACTGGAACTTGCCATAACCTTGAGAGACATCCTCCTGTCCTTGGCCTCAGTCTCCTGAAGCCTCTTCCAGCCTTTGTCCCTGATGGACCACCTGCCTGGCATGTCCCCCTATTTGCAGGAGGTGGGAACCTGGGCATCTCAAGCCCTGCTTTCAGCCCCTCCAGACTCAGCCGAGCAGGGGCTGCAGTGCCCTGTTTGCTGCTGGGGAAGCTGAGTCTGTTCTCCCTCCTGCTGGAACTGGCCCCGTCTCACACCGTGTGTGGGGCTTTGGCAATTGCTTTCCTTTCTCTTGGCCTCAGCTTGCTGGTCTGTAAAGTGGGCACAAGAATCACATCCAGCTTCAATGGTCATTCCAGATGATTCCATCTCTTATTCCTGGTGGCTAAGCCAAGGAGAGGGGGGAGGGCTTCCAGCACCCCAGACAGCCCCCTCCCCATCTCGGAGTCTGCCCCTCCCCTCTGCCTCCCTGTCTGCATGGCAGGAGCACAGAATCACTGAACCTGGGCAGGGTCCTGGGTCTGTCCCATCCAGGTCTTGTGGCTTGGAAGGAGGGCCTGGTTTGGGGAGGGGCGACCCAGGGTCGCCCTGGGCATGTTGCAGAGCTCACAGGGCTGTGGTACACACAATTCCAGACCTGGTCTCCCTCACCCCATGCATCTCTGTGGGAGCCTGTGGTGTGTTCCCCCCGCCCAGACCCCTCCTGGACTCCCTGTCCACTCTCTATGCATCTCCCAGATCCCGGGCTGCTGTGGGGCCCCCCCGAAGATGAGGAGAAGTGCGTGTGGGGAGTGGTTAAGCAAGGTGGCCTCAAGGTGCAGGGTCTGTGAATGCACACGGAGGGTCTCCATAGGGAGCAGTTGATAAGAAAACCTCCACAAGCCCCTACTAGGTGGCATCTTATTCAGTCCATTTCTCAGATGAGGAAACTGAGTCTCAGAGGCTCACCCCTCACCCCACCAGTCAGTGAGGGAGCCCAGGTGAGGCCCAGGTTGTCAAGTCCCCTGCTGGGATGTCTTGGGGGGATCTGTAAGATGTGAGGGCTCCTTGCCGCTCAAGGTGAAGTTTTTACAGAGCGGCAGGGGTCCTTGGGTGGGTGCTTACAGAAGCCGCACGGCCAGCCCTCTCAGTGGGACTTGGTTGGACCTCATGGGCTGGGTCCCTTCATGCTCAGAAACCCCCGTCGCCCCCCCCACCCCGGTCTCGGAGGGTGGCTACAGAGTGGGGGCAGGGGCTGGGGCAGGCACTGCCTGCCTCACCCTGGGTGGAAGAGCTGGTTTGCCTTTTCCTGTCCTCTACTGTCCCCTCCAGACCCCCAGCCTGGCCGCATGCATCTCGGTTGCAGAAATGGTCCCCTCCTTGCCTCAGTTTCCCCATGCTGGTTTCCACCACCCCTCAGGGTTTTGGGCACGTGACTCACCAGTGAGGCAAGAAGGAGGACAATTGCCTCCATCTGATATTTATTATATATATTTTTCTGATCAGTTACAAAAAATACTTTTCCTCCAGAGTTGCAATTTAAACAATATTTGAAGATGGCCAAAGCTATCGACCAGCGGCAGTGATGAATTAGAGACGGTAATTCGAATTCATCGACCACCCCGCCCCAGCCGAGAGTCCCCCCACCCATCCCCCAGTCCCTGTCCCAGAATTCCTGTTTGAGCTAGAGCCAGAGAGGCTTCCAGGAGGAGGCAGCTAGCAAGCCTCACACTCCCAGGACCTTGGAATGGGGTGGGAAGCTGATGCCCCCGGTGGCAGTGGGGTTAGGGGGCTGCAGGATGGGCCTTGACCAGGCTAGCGGGTCCCAGAATCTCAGAATGTTAGACCCAGAACCTGGCTCCCACCCCCCCATTTTACAGATGGGTAAACTGAGGCACGGAGAGCAGACAGGCACCGGGCAGTGGGGTGGACCCTGAGGTCCACCTTGCCAGATTTCTCAGGCACTTCAGAGAAACAAAGACACCATCCCTTTCCCCCTGGGCCCCAGATGTGGGAAGGAGAGAGATGGGGAGCTGGGGAGGTGGGTGGGGAGAGACCCAGGCTGAGGGGACCCCACTCAGCTGCCCTCTGGGACTCTTGGCTCTTCTTTTCAGTGCCTTCCCTTCTCTGTCTCTGTCTCTCTCCCTGTCTCTCTTTGTCTTTCTGTTTCTGCTTTGGTTTCTCTTTCTGTCCCCATCTTTGTTTCTGTCTGTTTCTCTGTCTCTGGTTTTGTCTTTTCCTTTCTCTCTGTTTTTGTCACTCTGTCTCTCCCTACCTATCTCTGCCTCTCCGTGTCCATCTCTCTGCGTGTGTCCTCCTGTCTCCTGGCCCCAGCGCCCGCGGTCACCCGGGTGGTCCCGCCGGGAGAAGCGAGCGGGGAGGCCGGAGGCAGGCGAGCGCGGGCGGGACTGGGGCGCAGCGCCCGTCGAGGGGTGAGCAAGGGCGGGGCGGCGAGTCCTGCCGCGGAGGGCTGGGGGGGCGGGGAGCGGCGACCGGGGGCCCCTGGGGGCGCTTCAGGCGGCGCGTGCGGGGCGCAACGTTTGGGAGGGGGACGCGCCCCGCTGCCTGCCCCTAACCGCCGCGATTTGCCGCCACTTAACCGCTTTTCATTTGCGCAGCGACCGGAACTAAAGGCCTCTGAGCCGGCGGGCGCCTAATTAGCCCTCGCGCTCGGCCGGCCACCTCTGACTCCCAGGCCGAGCCCCGTGGTGTAGACGTGGCCCGGAGCGCGCGCGAGTTGCGGGGGGCGCCCAGGGCCGGGCGCGCGGAGCAGGCAGGTCGGTGGGGTCACCGTGTGGGCAGCGCCCGGAGGAGCAGAGGACAGGCGGCCGGTCCCCGAGGCGTTATCCCCAGCACCCCAGCGCCCTGCCCGAGGCCCGACCCCTGCGCTCACCCCTCCTTGTCCCCCTGTGCTCCTGAGACGGCCGCGGTTCGGACGTTCATTTTCCAAAAGGGGAAATCGAGGCGCACGGAGGTAAGACTGCTCGCCAGAGCCACAGAGGCCGGGGAGGCCCTGCTGGGACGCAAACGAGGTCTTAGTCTCCCCTCTTGCAGTTCTACCCGCAGCGGGAAGCGATGCCCCAAGTGCTCGAGCCGCAGGCCCCGCCCGGGGCTCCCGGGACTCCTCGCCTGCGGTCTGTCCTTCCATGCGCCCTGGCCGACCTTTGGGGGGGGACCCTGAAATGTGCGGCTGAATACGTGAATGGGCCCTTTAGTTCCTTAAGGTGACAGTGAGAAAAATGGAAAGTGATGTGTGTTCTTTCGGGTGCGCCCAAGCCGGACACCATGTGCCCTGAAATACATGCGCTGGGGAGGAGGCAGAAGGTGGATGCTATGGTCCAATGGTCCACGTGTTACGCCACGTGTCGGTCGCCACTTCGTGTCTGACACCTTGGAGCGAGGGCCGTGGCCAGAGCGTAGGGGGTGTGCTTTTCGGCGCTACCTGATGTCACCTACATCCCGCAGAACCGCTGTGGCTGCGTGTTGGCCTGACTGAGGGGCCCTGTGAGCACACCCATGTCACTGCGCGTGGGATGGGGAGCAGGACGGAACAGGTTTTGCCCTCACACGAGACCTGTCTAGGTTCCTAACACCATTTCTAGCATGTCACCTGCCACATAAGAAGGAAAATTTATTTTCCTGTTCCCTAAAGTGGAGAATCTAAGACGCCTATAGGAGGCTCAGCTAGTCGCCTCACTCTGCAGAAGGGGGAAACTGAGGCCATGTGTGAGTGCAGACTCCCCCACCCCCCACCTCACCCCCCCCCCCCGCGTTGTCCGGTATGCCTGGGGGAGACCCCTCTCCATCCCTCAAGGAGGCCCCTTCTCCCCAGCCCCCCCCCCCCCCCCCCCGTGGACTCCAGGCTCAAATCCTTCCCTGCCTCTGTGCTCCAGGGGCGCCTAGTTTGAGAGCCAGCCACTCCAGCTCCACTTGCCCCTGTGTGCAGAGAAGCGATCGATCCAGCGACGGAGCCGGTGACGGAGCCGGCTATTGTCCCCACGGCTGGGGCAGCCGCAGCCCCCTCCCCCTGCGGCCAGGGAAAGACACCCCCCTCCTGGTCAGGCCCATCGTGGGACAGTGGCAGGGGCTCTCCTGCACCCCCAGGCACCCAGGAGAAGGGGGCCTGGCCAGGCCCCCTCGCTGGGGGCAGGTGCGGACCCAGCTGTTGTCAGCTGGGATGGGGGGGAGGGAGCATGGTCCCCAGGGGGCCGGGGGCTGAGAGTCAGCCAGAGAGAGAGAGCCGGAGAGAGCTACGGGGAGTAGGAGAAAGAATGAGGAACAGGAGCAGAACCAGAGCAAGCGAAAAATAAATAGACACCAGTCTGTCCCGACAGACAGAGGTAGAAATGAGGGAAACACAGAACGGAAAAGCCAGGCCGCCAGGAGTGCGCGTACCCGAGCCAGAAGCAACCGCGCAGGGCGGGCGGCCGGCCGGGGTGTGAAGGCCTCCGGGCCGCGCGGGCGAGGGTCCCCCGGGCCGCCCCTCCCCCGCCCGTTCTCGGGTGACCTTTGCCAGCGGCCGGAGAGGGGGAGGGGGCTATTGATCGCTGAGGCCGAGCTACAAAGAAGCGCGCGCTGGGGCCGAGGGCTGAGCGCTGACCCGGCCCTGGCCGCCTCGGCGCGGGCGCCCGGTGCACGGTCCCGGCTCCCTGCCCAGAGCTGGGAGCGCAGCCGGGGGCTTTTCGGGAGGAGAGGAGTGGCTCCCGGAGCGGACAGCAGCGGCGCATCTGGGGCACAGCACCTCCCCCCGTCCCCCCCCAACACACACACAATGAGCGACCTTGCAGGTTGCTTCGGGGATCCTCCCCACAGTGTGAAAGGAACCAGGGTCCCCTCCCCGTTCCCGGAGGGGCCGGGCGGGCTGCTAAGGGTGGGGGGGGGGGGAAGGCGGCACAATCCCTTTCTCCCTTTCGGCCAAAGTACAGACGGGCAGGGGCACAGATCACACTCCAGCCTCCCGCCAGGGAGTCGTGAGCCAGCCGGCGGGGCTGGGGTGCCCCGCGGCCGCCCTGCTTGGTGCTGGGGAGCCCCGATCCGGAGCCCCGGGGTCAGGCGGTGTGCGCCGCGCTCCTACCTGCTAGGCGCAGCGCCGACATGCGCTGGAACTCGGGTTCCTGCAGCCACTTCCACATCCTGCGGAAGGTCTCCCGGCCCGACTTGAGCTTGCTCCACGGCTTGGGGTTGCGCAGCAGGTCGGAGAGCGTGCCCTGGGAGCGGCACAGGATGCGCTGCGCGAAAATGGCCTGCGGGATGCTGTAGCGCTTCAGCTCGGCCGTGATGCGCTGCGCCACCTCCTTGGTGTTGATCTCCTCGGCCGCCGCGCCCGCCCCGGGGCCGCCGCCGCCGCCCGCGTGGGACCCGTGCGCCCCGGCGGCCGCCAGCCCGCCCAGCGGCGCCAGCAGCCCCGCGGTGGCCCCGCCGCCGGCCCCGCCGCCGCCGCCGCCGCCGCCGCCGCCGCCTCCGGGCAGCCCGCGAGCCAGCGCGTCCTCGGCGCGCCCCAGCAGCGCGGCGTGCGGTTCGAAGGCGGCGGGCGGCAGCAGCTTGTCCCCGGCCAGGTGGCCCGGCGCGCCGTAGGCGGCCAGCGGCGGCGGCGGCGGCGGCGGCGGGGGCTGCGGGGCGCCGTGCAGCGCGGGCGGCAGCGCGTTCGGCAGAGGCGACAGCGGCGACCCCATGGCGGGCAGCTCCTTGCCGTAGGGCCCGTAGAGGTGGCCCACGGAGGCGAGCGCCGCGCGCTCGTCGCGCATGAGGGTGAAGCTGCCGCTCACGCTGGCCGCCAGGCGCTGCGGCGGGGGCGGCGGGGGCGGCGCGGCCGCCGGGTGCGGGTGTGCGTGGGGGTGGCCGCCGTGCGCCCCGGCCACCGCCGCGGCGGCCGCGTGCTGGTGGAACTTGTCGGCCACGGCCGCGAGAGGCGGCAGGTGCTGCAGGGGCGTGAGCGTCGTGTAGGTGCCGCCCAGGCCGGGCGCCTCGCAGGCCATGCCCATGGCGGGGTGGAGCGGGCCGGCCAGCTCCCCGCGGAAGTCGGCGCCGCCACTCGCGCCGCCCGCGCCGCCCGCGCCCCCCGCGCCCCCGCCGCCGCCGCCGCCGCCGTCCAGCAGGCTCGCCATGCCGGCCACCAGGCCCGGGCGCCCGGGCGCCACCAGGCCGCGGTGCTGCGCCGCCGCCGAGCGCGCGTGGCCCGGGCTCAGCAGCTCGCCCGCCTGCGCGTGGGCCACGCCGTGCAGGCCCCCCAGGCTCTCCAGGCTCAGCTCCATGCTCGGCCGCCCGCCCGCCCGGCGCGCTCAAGGCCGCCGCATGGCCCCCGCCCGCTCCCCGGTGGCTGCGCGCGAAGCTGCCCGGCTGCGCGGCGCACCGCCCGGCCCGGCTGCGAGCGCGGCCGCCAGGATGTGGCGGGGGAGCGGCCGCCGGCGCCCGGGCCCGGGTCTGACGTCAGCACCCCCGCCCACCCGCTCCCCTGGCCGCCGCCTCCCGCCGCCTCGCTCTCCGCCCGCTCCGGCCCCCTCGAGCGCCAGGCCGGCCGGAGTGGGCCAGACTCGGGCTTCTGGGGTCCCCTGCCTCGGTGCCCGCCCGCGCCCCGCCCCCCCTCCCCCCGGGGGCCCAGCCGTGAGCGGGCTCAACGGGCGGGGTTCCGAGGGTATACCCCGCCGACGTGGGGCTGGGGCCCTCATCCCTGCCTCTCTTTTTCTGTGTCTCTCCCCAGAGGGTCACGAAGGTTCCTTTCCCGCCTGACGCCCCCCAGCCCATCTCCAGGGAGTGCGTAGGAATGTGGCTGGGTGGGAGCCTGCCATCTACCTGTTCCCCCCCCTCCACTGGCGCGCACCTGGACCCCAGGAGGCAGGTCCCTCTGCAAGCTCAGCTTCCCCTATCTGAGCACTCTACACGGAGTCACAGCCCCCTTCCCATCTCTCTGGGGGGTGTGGTGCTGAAAAGCCAGGTCCTCCTCGGGCTGGGTCATGGCCTGTTTGCCCCAGATGTCTGGATCTGCTTCCAGGTGTGGGCTCCTGGAACTCAGTTTCCCTAGCTGTACAGTGGAGCACCTGTCCTCAGGGGTGCCAAAGGTACCTCCCACTTCCACCTTCTTCTAGTTGCCTCTAGCCCCAGCGTGGGAACAGCTTGGGGGTGACCCTTAAAGAACCCCCATCCTCTTCCAGAGACGGCGGGCAGAGGACATGTGCTCTCTGCTCCCTAAGAAACCC
Organism: Halichoerus grypus; assembly: GCF_964656455.1. NCBI lineage: Eukaryota > Metazoa > Chordata > Mammalia > Carnivora > Phocidae > Halichoerus > Halichoerus grypus. Next base: position 215,455,915 of record NC_135712.1, read on the forward strand.
CTGCCTCAAACGCCAGGGTTTCTCTTTTGGGTGGGGAAGCAAAGGTGCTCCTTTTCCTCACCACTTGGAGACAGTTGAGGCCCAGGGACCCCTGGGAACTGGGGGAAACAGGGAGCCTCCCACACTCAGAGAGACATCCCCTTCTATGATCCCTCCAGTGGGGTAAGATGCACCCCTGTGACCAGGCCAGACCCCAAAGGGTGCCCCTGTCTCGAGGCCAGAGTGGGGGAGGGAATCCCCAAATCAACCCCACCCCTTCCTCCTTCCCCAGATCATCGGCCCCACAGGGTAACCTTTGGGGGGAAAACTAGCCAGGCCTCTGCCGAAGCGCCCCCCCCAATCACCCCCATCTCAGCAGGAGGACCTGGGGTGTAAGCTGCCAGGGGAGAGAAGACCCTAGCAGAGAGCCATCCCCCCTGCTCCCGGCAAACTGCTGGCCACCCCTCCCCCCACCTTCCACACCACCCTCCTCCCCTGTGGATGTGGACCTGCTACTGAGCTCGGCCCCTGCGCAGAGCCCTCTCTGTGTCTGTTTTCCCTTCCACGATGCGGCGGACAGTGCTGTCCTGCCTGCCCTAGCTTTGAGCCAGACGCACAACTGTGCTGACCACCATAGTGGGAGAAGGAGGGGTGCTATCTCTAAGCACAAGGGAGCTGGGATGACCAGGAACCCCAGCTTGGAGGGATCAGACAGTGGAACGGCCTGATCCAAGTCCTGGGGTCGAATGGGGTTAAAGGGGACCTCGGTCAGTGTTTTGTGCTTAGGACTCAGCATTTAGTAGCCACCTACTGTTTGCCAGGCACACACTTTCTCCTCACCCAGCCCTGAGGGGGAGTCAAGCCACCATTTTCCAAGTGCCTTGGGCCCAAGGTGGAGAGTGCCATGGCTTGTTGCCCTTGGTTCCTAGGAGCTGTGTGAGTGCTAACACTCCCCCAGGTCCAGGTCCATGGGCTTTTCCATTCCGGGGTTTCTATGTAATTCCAGGTTATATATTATCACACCCATCTTCCAGGTGGGAAGACAGAGAGGGGAGAGGGGCAGGTCCAGACAACTGAATATCCCCCTCTCCCATGCAGATGGAGCCTAGGAGGCGGGTTTGACAGTGCTGAGCCCCAGCCGGAGCCCCCCAGTCCTACCCTCCAACAATCACAGGTAATTAAAAATAATCGTGGGATCTAAAAATCAATCAGCCTCCATAAAATGATCACATCCCAGGCCCAAGAAGTGCAGATCAGGCGGGCGGAGGACTCAGGGCAGGAAAACAAAGGTGGAAGGAAGTACCCCCAAATGTCCACCCAGGGGTACACCATGGGGTTCCCGATCATGCAGCCTTTTGCTTCCTTCTTTATATATTTTCTCTGGCTCGATTATCACTTCATTTTTATAACAAGCATGTGTGGCTTTTCTAACGAAGAAAGAGTCCATTTTGAAAGAAAAGACTCCAGCCAGTGGCTTGGAGACTGAGGCCCCTCCGCTCTGCGGCCTCCGGACACCCCGAGCGCCTGGACTCGGCAGGGGCAGGGCCGTCGGCCCAGGCAAGCGGCCCCCGCCTCCTTCACGCTGGCCTGGACTTGGACTCCCTCGGGGAACAGGGATCTCGCTCCCCACAGAATCTGCGCTCCTACCGGGAGATTGAACAAAAATTTGCGGGCATCCAGGGAGGAGTCCCCCTGGATGGAGGGAAGGAGGCCCCCTGGAACCCCTGAACCGGCTTCCTCCACCAGCGGCCTTTTAGTAATTAGTAAAATAGAATTGAGCCGGCTACGGGGCAGGCGGGTGGCTCAGGCCCTGATCGATCTTGGGTCATTAGGCAAATTGCGGGCGGGGGAGGGGTGGGCTGGATGGGGGCAGGGAGACCCCCATCCTCGCTCCTACCGGGACCTTGGCCACGTCGCGGAAGCTCTCCGGCTTCAGTATCCCCCCCGCAGAAAAATTGGAGATCGACCCTGAGATCCCGCGTCTGCGCGCGCTGGGCTGCCCCCGGCCGACGCCCACCCTCTCTGTGCCCAGCTCGGACCTCTTCCCCACTCGGGGAGCCCAGCAGTCCCTGCGGCTTCAACTACACCACCCTCCCAAGCTCGAAACTCTCCTGTAATCAAGTGTCGTCCATCTCCTCTCCCCTGGTTCTGGCTCCGCATCGCAGCTAAAAATAGGAGGGGAATATACCCAAGGTTGTCCCTTTCCGGGCCTCCCCTAGGTCCCTCCACGGTCCGAGGCTGATTTTGTGATTCGGTGTGTCCCCACGGAAATGGAAGTCGCCGGCCGCTGCGCACCCCTGTTTTTATTAGAGCAAGGTTTTAATAAATAGTGGCGATGAATAACCCCCCTCCAGCCCCGCCCGAGCCTGACATCCGCGCCGGCCCCCAGTTCCAGCCCCCCAAACCTGCGGACGCCCCCAAATCCTGGCCGGCGCGCGCCTGGTAGGCCCGTATCCTCCCGCCAGACTTCGGCGCCTGGCGCCTTCGTTCGGGCGGGGTCAGAGGACTTTATTTAGATTTTGGGGGGAGGGTGCCAGGCTTTTCAGGCCTGCCGGGGATCCTGGCGGGGCTGCGCGCGCGGCGCGCGGAGGTTCCACTTTCGGACACTGGGCTCGGGGACATTCCGAGGGCCGGACCTGGGCCGCCACGACGTTGGGGCTTCGCCCCTGGCGGGCCGGACGTCCCGAGCTTCTCGCTGGCGGTCGGCGGCGCCCGGGGGCGCTGGCCCGCGGGGTGGATGCTCCCGCGGGCGTGTCAGCGACAGCTGCGCCCGATCGATCCCCGCGCCCGCCCGGGCTCCGTTGCCCCCGCCGCAGCGCGCGGCTCCATCGAATCCTCATCGCTCCCGGGCCGCGCCGCCCGCCGCGCTCTCGGCAAACACGACTCTTGTTTGCGCGGGGGCACCGGGGCTGGGCATTCGCGGGGCGCGGGTGTGTGTGTGTGTCCCTGGGGCCCGGGGTCCTCGTCCCCTCCCCTGGCGGCCCGGCCTCCGGCGGCCGGGAGTTACAAAGACACAGAGGAGAGAATTTCCCCCACCCCACCACCACCACTATACTCCGGGGTGGGCGGTCGAGGCCGGGCCGGGGAGGAGCCGCCGGGCTCCCGGACCGCCGTCTCCGCCTCAGTTTCCCCATCGGGACAGTGACCCGCAGGGGCTGAGGGATCCCAGGGCGCCCAAGGTCTGCTCGCTCCTCTCCCTCCTCCTCCACCTGCTTTCGCTTCTTCTGCCCGCAGCCAGCGCGGCGCAGGTCCGGAGCCGGGCCGGGGGCCGAGCCTGGGACTACCCGGTTGTAAAAAGGGTGAGGCCCAGTTGGAGGCTTAGCCAGAGGCGGCCGGGGACACGAATGCGCCCCCCTACGTCAGGCCCCGACCCCTCTTCTCTCGGCTTTGTCGAGATCACCCCTCCTCCTTCATGAGCTAGTGAGGAGACTACGAGTCTGCCCAGCAGTGAGCAGTCGGGGAAACTGAGGCCAGGCCCGCAGGACGCGGGTTGCGGTCTTCTGGAGGACGGGGTCGGGGGCGAGGCGGGCTGGGGAGCTGGAGGACGCCCCACCGCCAGGCTCCGCTGACCGCTTGGGGCCCGGGCGCTGCCGGCGGAGGACTTCCCCGGCGCAACGAAACCCGCTTCAGGCGCGCGGCTCCAGAGGGGCCCAAGAGCCACCCCCGCCGCCAAGCTCCGGCCTTTGGCGGCTGAGCGAGACCCCCGCCCCATCGCAGCCCCGAGCGCCCTCTGGTCCTTCCCGGAAGGGAGGTTCCTTCAACAATTAAAAATGTAAATATATATGTTTAATCCACAATGCTCTCTGCCTTGCAGAAAGGGGCATGCGGATCCTGGAGCCGGGGTTCGCGCGGGGCCCGGCGGGTGGGTTTGCGGAGGCTCTGGGCTGGGGGCCCCGGGCCGGGCTGCATCCGGGCGGCCCTCGGGGCGCTTTCAGGAGCCGCCTTGGCCCAGAGCCCCAGCATGCTGGCTTCGACACCCCGGAGCATGCGGCCACAGACACCCACCCTCCGCACGGGTCGCCACACGGAGGCCGGGAGGACAGGCCTGGGAGAGCGCCCACCTTCCAGACGCGGAGACGGAGGACCCAGCCGGGAGTGAGGACGACGCCCCTCCTGCTCCGGGAGGGTCCGGGGGGGCCTCCGCCCCAGGTAACCCGGGACGGCATCCGGCTGCAGAGCCTCGCCCTGACCTGGCGCCCCATTAACGTGCCATTTATCTGAACACATGGCACGCTTTCCGCTTGGCCAGGAAGTAGGGGGAGGCAGAGACTCAGCACCACCATCCCCAAGGGCTGGCGGCCCCCCACCCCCTTGCTGCCTCCCAGGGTGTGGGGCGGGGCCCTCTCGGAGGGACACTGGGAAGTTGAGACTGGGGCCCGGGGTGCTCGCCCACCAGGCAGAACCTACAAGTCCAAGCTGGAGGCAGGGAGCTGGGCCACTCACTGGATTTGAACAAATCTCTCAGTTCAGCCCCCACCCCAGAGCTGAGGTCTCTCCCCACCCTCCCGGTGTAGCTCCTGGGCTTGGGGAGGGTGACAGACTACAGAGTTGTCCTTCCTTCTGAGTAAGGACTGGGGCGAGGGCAACAGCCTTCCCAGCAGAGGACCTTGATGCTGAGTTTTGTGGAATGTGTAGGAGTTCCATCAGGTAGGTGAGTCAAGGTCTGAAAGACCCCTTAGGATCTGGGGCAGAAGGGGCTGGGGCTGGGGCTGGGAGGTTGGCCTTACCAGTCCCCAGGTTCCTCACAGGCCTTCATTAAGGAAATATTTGTTGAATGAGTCAGTGAGATAAAGCGGGGAGCAGAGTGGGGGATGGTGTCAGAGCCAAGCCTTAAATGTCAGCTGGGGAGGCCAAACAGGAGGGGGCCAGGCAGCCTTGAGAACAACTCCTTCCAGACTCAGTCTGCACAAATGGAGCTCACGATAGATGCGGGGCGGGGAGAGAATGAACCCGACCCCATATCAGTGGGTGTGGGGGAGGCAGAGCTATTTACTCCTGAGCCTGGTAGGTTCCTCCTGCTGAGGGGAGGAGACTGTTCTCCCTTCAACCCAGAGCTACCTCACTCCTTCCTGCCCAGGAGGTGCGGGGGGCGGTCCCAGATTTCCCCAGGGGAGTAATGCACCCAGCAGAGCCCCAGGTCAACTGCCTGCCCCCTCCCCATTGTGCCTTCTGCAACCTGGGGGAGGTGGGACTCTGAGGCAGCCACTCTAATTATACCCATTTTCCAGAGGAGGAAACAGGTGCAGGGAGTTTCTAGGATCTGCCCGAGGCCCGCAGCCAGGAACCAGTCCCAGGTCTGCAGGACTGGGTGGCCTGGCTCTGAGCCCTAACGGGCTGTCCCAGCTGACCTTGTGCGTTGCAGCATGGGTTTCAGCTACACAGAACATTCCTCTGACCTAGTCCTTTGGACAATCCCAGGGAACCCATGCCCCCCCCCCACATTTGTGGGAGGCAATGGGAAGAGACCAGAAGAGAGAGCCCACCCACACTTGCAGGGGTCCCCTCCTCCAGTGCTGGGCTGCTCACAGCCTGGATGAAGGTGGGGGGGGTCCTGTGGCGCTCCTGGAGCCTCCCATGCTGCCCACCAGCCAGTGAAACATGAAAGGGACCCAGGGAGGGAAGGGTCAACCGGGCTCCTCCTGGAAAAGTCATGGCCACCCCCACCATGAACGCTGGGGCCTGACCCTTGGGGGAGCCCCAGGTGGCAGAGAAGCAGAGCTGTGAGGTCTGGAGGGGCTGAGGGCGGCCTCAGTTTCTCCCGCTGGTAAGGAAGGGGAGTCTTGATGCTCCTCTTGTCCACCTCCCTGGCCCCTCCCCTCCCCCACTCTCTCTTCCTCTCTGGCCTCCTCCCTCCTTCTCCCTCCCCCTCCCTCCCTCCCCTCCGCTGCTAACAGCTGTGACTGTGGGTTAGCCCACCTCCCTAACGAGCACCCAGGCCCCTCGGAGCAGTCCCCATGGCTTCCATCTGTAATTGCCTCCATAATAAATCCTGCACTTTGGCTGGTAGGAACTGGGGGCTTCCCTCTCTCTCTCCCCCTCACTTTTAAAAAACACAAACACAACACTACATTTCTCTTATTATTGAACTCCCTGTGCATCAGAGGCAAGAAGACAGGCCCCTCTCAGCAGCCTCTCCTGGGACTTGGCAGAGAGCGGAACTTCCTCCAGCCCCTACCTCCCCTCACCCCTGCCTGGAGGGGAGAGACGGTGGGGGGGAGTAAGGCACCAGAGTGAGAGATTGGGGACATCCTTCTGGCATAGGCCCATCAGAAGGGCCCCCTGATCGGAGGGGTCACAGCACCTGAGGGACAGGAGGGGTTGGGAAGGGCTGAGGGTCATCTGGTCGACCCCTTGCTTGTTTTCCAGGTGAGAAAACCTCCCAGAGCAGGTGCCTCTCAGCTGCCTGGGAAAATCAAAGACCTTCAGCTCCCAGATGCAGAACGAAAGGTGGGGTGCGGGTGGATGTGCGTTGGCAGAGCCCCGCTCAGTGGTGCTGTGGGGGTTTCAGCCCCCGAAGGGTGGCTTCCTCCACTTGCCCATTTCCTGCGTGGGGAGGCTGAGTCCCACCTTGGCTGTTTTGTAGGGCACCTGACCCCTAACCTCTGGGGTGCCATCCTCCCGTGGGTGCCTTGTTGCCCAGGGGTGAAGGCAAACATCGCCGGGGGCCTTTTTGCTGCCGCAGGCTTCGCCCCTGCATGATCAAGGGCAAGTTGTGGGTTCCCAGTGCAGCGCCCCCTTGCACACCTCATGGACCCTTCCAGGGGCTCAGTTTGCTTAGCTGTGAAATGGACATAAACCACACACACGGGGCGCCTGGGTGGCTCAGTTGGTGAAGCGACTGCCTTCAGCTCAGGTCATGATCCTGGAGTCCCGGGATCGAGTCCCACGTCGGGTTCCCTGCTCAGCGGGGGGTCTGCTTCTCCCTCTGACCCTCTTCCCTCTCGTGCTCCCTCTCTCTCATTCTCTCTCTCAAATAAAAAATAAAATCTTTAAAAAAAAAAAAAACCCACACACACGGTGCAAACTTGAGTGCAAGTGGGAGAGACTCAGAAAATGCTTGTGACCGGTGCAGCCACCGAGCTGTGTCCTTGCCCCAGACGGAGTGAGCGAAACCAGGTGGGCAGTGAGGGCAGGGGACCCAAAGGACCAGGGCCAGAGCCTGGGATTTCAGCAGGGCCTGGGAGGGGGGAGGGGAAGAGGGTATGGTGGGGGGCCGGTGGGGGGCTCCTCCCTGTCCCTCCAGACTGTGCAGCTTCAAGCCACTGCCCGTGGGGGCCCTCGGAGCGGGTCAGTACGTGCCCCTACCGCACGGGAGGTTCCGGCAGGCAGCACGAGGGCCCACAGCGGCCTTGGGTTAAGCAGCCTTGGCGTCATGGGTTTGCTCTGGGGTCCCTGGTTTGCTTCTGTGCACACCCCCCCATCTTCTGACTCCTCTCAGCGGGGTGGAAGTGAGGGGGCTGTGAGAGAGAGTGAGTGGGGCAAGCCAGGCAGAGACAAGCATCCCGGGCGCTGCTGCATCCCTGGGCATCATCAGAGACTCTGTCCACCTCAGTCTAGCACCCCCCTCACCAGCCTGGCTGGTGGGCAAAGCCAGGGCGATCATTCTCATTTTACGCGTTAGCTCTCTGGCTTCCTTGACAATTACAGAAGTGGGGTGTGGACTCGGGCCCCGCTGACGGACTCTGAGTAATGCACCCACTGTGTTGTGCCTCAGTTTCTCCATCCAGAAATGGGGATCACGTTGAACTCTTGTGAACTGACACAAGTTAGGGGCATGGCCAAGGCCCTGGTGCGTGGTATGTGCTCACCACATTAACCATCCTTCTAATGCAAACTCGGGGCTGGGTTTGGAAGGGTGGGCTTGGCCAGAAAGAGGCAGCTCAGGAAAGAGGATGGCTCAGATGGGGGGTTTGGGGAGTCTGAGGACAGCACCTCAAGAGGGCCCTATGCTGATCCCACCCTGTCCTATAAGATCTTCTCTGCTCCCAGCACCGCGGGCTCCCCTCCTGGTGGCCTGTTGTTTCTCTCTCCAGCCTGGGAGTCCCTGGAGAAGGCACAAAGAGGGTTCGGGGTGCCCTGGTGTCCGGCAGGGGCCTGTGCCCGGGAAGGCCGCTCTATTGTACCTGGAGGGTTGGGTCAGGGCCTGTCCAGTTCAGGATGACAGCTAAACATGCAGCATAAGAAAGCACACGCCATGGCCCCCACCTTCCCCTGGGGGGCTCAGGAGGGCTGCTGGGCCAAGCTGGGCCCTGGTTCAATGGCTGGAGGGGTCCCGGGCCAGCCTGGGGTGTGGATTTCACGCAGCTCGGGCGACTGAGTTTCCCTGAAGCAGCATTACTGTCCTGGCCGCAGATCGATGTGTGGGTGGACGCACGTTTGTGGATGATTATTTATGCCGAGGGCAGCCCCACATCCCAGCTCTGGGTTCAGGATCAGGGGAGGAGGAGGTCGCTGCCTTGCGGTCTTCTGCTGGTTGATGCAACCTGCTCAGAGGTCGCTTTGTCTCTGTGTGTGTTTTAATTGAAGGTGTACGATGCCCTTAGCCCAAGCTCTCAAAAGCTGATCGTCTGGAACTGAGCCCAGCTTCTGTCCTGATTCTCTAATCTTTTTCTTTGCTGGGTTCTTGGGCTAGTTCTCACAACTGCTCTGGGCAGTGTCGCCCTGTCCACACCAGGGAGGTACAGTGCTCAAATGCTGTCCTTCTCGGTCTGCTTGGGGTCCAGGAGGTTGAGGCAGAGGGGTTGCAGAGAGGCAGGGCAGCCCGAGAAATAAATGAGAAGTGAAGTGGAGAGAAGCTGTAGCTGGAATAGTCCACTAAACCTGCATCAGGTGGTGCTAAACCCTTGCCACAGCTGGGCCAGTGTTGGCTCTGAGCTCCCCTGCAGGGAATGCAAAAAGAGAAACACTTGCAAGTATGTACATATCTATGGCCATTCATACTTTTGTAGCCATCAGAAGGCATGGCCATGGCCCTGGGTGGTGAGTAGAATGCAAGCTGCCATGTTATTAGGGGTCTGGAGGGAACCACATGTTGGGAGTCGGCTGACGTGTTCCCGTGACTGCGAGCACCCTGCTCCCAGACAATAGCTGGAAAGAAAACGGGGGACGTCAATCCTACAACCACAGGACTTGAATTCTGCCAACAACGATGTGAGCTTGGAAAAGGACCTGGAAATCTAGGAAGGATTTCAGCTGGGCTGGCACCTCGACTGTTGCCTTTGGACAGAGCAGGGGACCCAGTTAAGCTACGCCCAGACCACCGACACCCAGAAACTGAAACGTAATAGAAGTGTGTCGCTTGAAGCTGGGAGACTTGTGTGTTTATTACTCAGCGGTAACTAATGAATACATGGGGACATGCTCTTGCTTGCTGCATTTTGATCTGCCACCGGCTCAGTGAAGGTCTCCTGCTCCTTAATTGATCACACAGATACTCATTGGCACTTACATTTACCGAGCACCCTACTGTGTGCCAGGCTCTGCACCAAGCTTTTGACCTGGGTCTTCTTGGCTCATCCTTTCTCCAGTTGCAGGAAGCTGGGATGCTTATCATGCTCATTTTCCAGATGGACAGACTGAGGTCTGGAGGTTTGAGTGAGCCCTCCCAGAGCACACAGAGAGTAAGTGGGGGCTGGGGGTCTTCTGGCCCCAGTGCCCCCGCTGCCCACCCCTGGAGGTTTGGCTCATGTCTGCATCTCAGCAAGCTATTGGCTGGCTTCCCCTGGTGCAGTAGCTCTCAGACTGAGAGCCCCACCTGCTGAATTAGTGCCCCTACATGTGGGGTATCTCCAGACGTGGGGGACTGGCTGTCCGGCCTTTAATGAGCCTTCCAGGGGATCCTGCTGCGTACTTACATTGAGAACCACTGAGAGAGCAGATTCTACTATTTCATGCCTCAGGACATTTGCACAGGCTGCTCCCTCCAGAGGAATGCTGAGCTCCTCACTGTCCCTCTTTGCAGAGACCACTCTTTCTAGTCCTCCAGGTCCCATTTGCTGTCACCACCTCAGGGAAGCCCTCTGGCTCCCATACTCAGTCAGCCCCTCACTGTTTTATGATCTCACACTTCTGTGTCTGTCCTACAAGGGTCTTGTTACGATTTGTGGTGATATATATTTTTTTCCTGGAGTGTTTTGCTTAGCACCCTTCTCTCACACCAGACTGAACTCCAAGGGGGCAGGGGTTCAGGTCTGCCCAAGCGGTGGTTGCAGCCCCAACACCCGGCACCCAGCCTGGTATGAAGTAGGTGCATAGTCACTGGGTGATGTACAATGAGTGGATGGATGGATGGAGGGATGGACGGATGGTGGGTGGGTGGGTGGATGGATGGATGGAGGGATGGATGGATGGTGGGTGGGTGGGTGGATGGATGGATGGTGGGTGGGTGGATGGGTGAGTGGATGGATGGATGAATGGATGGACGGACAGATGGGTGGAAGGATGGACGGACGGATGGATGGGTGGTGGGTGGGTGGTGGATGGGTGAGTGGTGGATGGGTGGGTGGTGGATGGATGCATGGATGGGAGGATGGATGGATGCATGGATGCATGGATGGGTGGGTGGTGGATGGATGCATGGATGGGTGGATGGACGGATGGATGGATGCATGGATGGGTGGGTGGTGGATGGATGGGTGGATGGGTGGGTGGGTTGGTGGATGGACCTCCCTACCTTCCTGCTTCTCAATTGCCATGAGAGAAAGGAAGGCAAATTTCAAACAACTTGAAATGTATCTCAGCCTGCAGCCGCCAGAAACACCAGCTCCCCTGGCAGGGCGCATCGACCCACCGTGGGGCGGCGAGTGTCTGGCTTTGTGGAGGCGGAGGTGGGGGGCTCGAGGAGGGAGGGGGCTGCGCCAACCCGCTCAGCAGCCATCCACCCCTCCACTCTCTGCAGACACTGGGGCAGCCAAGTGAGGGTCTGCCGATGGGGGCTGAGGCGGGGGTGGGGTGTGCGGCTTCTGCAGCAACCAGGATGGAAAAGCCCTCTCGACACACAAAAGCAGGAAAGGCACATTAAGCCCATTATCAATATTTTGCCTGGAAAAAATACAAAAAGCATTTTCTTCTCTGAAAAATTAATATCCTAGAAGGGGGAGAGGCTGGGTTTGATGTCTGGTGAATGGCAGGAGGGTGAGGCTTTGGTCTCCCCCCAGTGAGTGCCTGGGTCCGTCTGTGCAGCCCTCCCCCCAGCCTACCCCCACCCGCTCCTCGTCCTCGTCCTCGTGGCTGAGCCCCCAGCAGGCCTCCAGCTGCAAGCCTGACCCTCCGTTCACCCCCATCCTCCCCTGGAGTGGGGAGCCCACCCAGCTCTTCCCAAGTGGGCCACGTTCTTCCATCTCCCTGCCCGTGCTTCTGCTGTTCCCTTGTCCCTCTGCTTGCCCCAGGAATCTCTTAGCCTACCTGCAGAGCCCAGCTCCAATGCCCCCTGCTCTGTACACCTTCCCCTCCCCTCCCAGATAGAGCCCTTGCTGCCCTTCCCCACCCCCAGCCCCAGCACCTTCACTCCCCTTCAGGGACCCCCTAGCCTGGGGGCTTCCTGAGAGTCTGGCCAGAGTTGGGCCTCTGGGACCGTGGCATCACCCCACATAGTGGATCAGTATTTGTACAATTGTGGGTGACAGTGCTCCCACCCCCCACCACCAGAGGCCTTCTCCCCTCCCCGCCTCCCCCTGCCCAGGAGGCCCTCAGGCCTGGAGAGAAGATGCTGGAATCTGGCCACATTCTTCTCCAGTCTCAGTTTCCCCTTGTACAACAAGGGGTTGGGATCCAATTTGAAATTTTAGAAATATTCATGTACTCGTTCATTCAGCCAACACTCACCCCGAGCCCCTTCTGTGTGCAGACTTTGCAGAGCTCTAGATGCTGAGGAAAATCGCGGCCTGTGGCAGGAACTCACAGTTTACAAACAGCGTTGACCTCTGCTATCCCCATCCTCCCCACCTCCTGAGGACAAGGCATCGTTTTGACTTTAGTGAGGACACTGAGGCCCAAGGAGGTCCCAGGAGGCCCCTACGGACCCTCCAGGAAGCAGTGGGGTCTATCTAGGGGACATCTAGTGGAGGGTCCTGTTGTGGATGCCCTGACTAATGGGGACCCCTCCAGAGCTCCGGAGACGGGCAGGGAGCTGTTCTTGGTGCTGAAGCCAGAATTGGAGGCTTTGGGCCTGGGGAGGGGCTTCCCTCTCAGCCTGGCCATTGGGGATCCCCCTCTTGCCATGGGGCTCAGACCCCATGGCCACCATCCTTGGGCAGGCTGGACGGCCCGGTCCAGTCACTGGGCCTGTCTGCTGTCCAGGTCATCACCACTGCCTCCCGAGGGGCTCACTCCAGCCCTGCATGCAGTCTCGTCCCTCCCCGGCCCTACGGCTTCTGTGCCCTCGCTCGATCCTGCCCGGCCCCTCGCATGGGCTCAGCCCTGGCCCCACAGGGCTGGGAGTCCCCGAGCCTATCTCTGCCCCACCCTCTGCTGGGTGAACAGACAGAGGAGGATCTCGGCATCTGGACACTACTGTGCGACCCCATATGGACCCCAGTCCCTCTGTGTACCCCAGCCCCCCACCTCAAAGCATGAGATGATCAGGGCTGTAGGAATTGGAGCCTGGGCTCGAGTGATCTGGGAGGACTTCCTGGGGGAAATGGTCCCACGAGAACCTGGACAGGTAGCAAGTGATTCTCCTTCCACCTCCCCACCTCCCCACCTCCCCCCACCCTTGAGCTGAGCTCGGAAGGCTGAGGAGGGGGCAGCGTCTCATCCGACTGGGGAGGAGAGAACAGAGCTCATTAGAGCAGGGGATCAGGCACGCAGCTTCGGCGGGGGTGGGGGAGGCACTGACGAGAGAGAATATTTTATCGAGGCGGCTGCGATCTCTCTTCCAAGGCCAGCGGCCCCTCAGATATTGAGTATCCCTGTCGATGCCGGTAGCTGTAAGTGGAGGAAAAAAATCGCTTAATGGGCTGCTTGAGCCTCGCTCAGGTGGGTGGGTGCCGGGTGGCTGAGAAAAGAGGGTGGCGCTGGACCCTTAAAGGGGCCTCTTCTCCCCCTCCCCCAGGCTTGGGGGGCTCGGGGAGGGGGCTCCAGACGGCTGCTCCCAGGGCCTGCGTTCCTGCTGCCCACCGTGGTGGAGTCTCTGCTTAGTTTCATCCTTACTGCACCTACTGTGTGCACAGGGAGCAGGGCAGCTCACAGTCCAGGGGTAGCAGATCTTACAGCACCACCCAGAATCACAGGGGCTGGGGGCGGGCTGGGGGCTGGACAGGTGGCCCGGGGACTCCCCTCAGAAGGCAACCTGTGCCCTGAAAGCCACAGGTGGAGCAGGTGTCTGTGAAGACAAGTGGGAACAACATTCAGGCAGTAGGAACAGTATATGCAAAGGTCCTGTGGTTGGAGGAGCTTGGGGTTATGGGGCACTGCATCACTGAGAGGGAGGGGCTGCCAGGACAGGGGTTGAATTACTATTATTTTCTTAGTGAAAATAAACACTGTTTTTGGATAAGCTGATGGTAATATCTAATATCATAGACCGGGAACTGAGTTGTAGATATGAGCTGCCCCCACCTCCTTCCCGCTCAAAGCTGTTGAGCTAGGAGGACAGAAGACAGGGGTCTCAGGGAATGAGAGAGTCTCCGACGAGATCATTTGAAGCGGAGACGGGGCGGGAGGACCCGGGTTCCCCTGTTACTGCCAATGTCAGGAAAGCCCAGTCACAAAATAGGATCTTCACAGTTTTGTTACATCTTGTTTTTGAGCAAGTGATAGGCGCACGGGGGACAAAATGTAAATCACCACAACAATTATACAGGGAAAAATAAGCCTCCCCCTGGGCCTCACCCTCCCGGGCCACCCTGTTCCCGGCTGCGTGGCGACCTCTGCCCTGTGGTCCCCTCACGCCTGGGAGAAGTGGGAGAGCATGGACCACTGTACCCATTCTCAGATGTCAGCATTCTCCACATACTTTTTGGCACTTGTTTCTTTTCTTTTTCTTTTTTTTTAATAGACTCTCCCTTTGAGAATAGCTTTAGCGGAGCAGCATGGGGGATTCTCTCATACACCCCTCCCCACTTTCCTCCATCGCTAACTGTGTGGTGCACTTGTTATAATTAATGAACCAATATTAATACATCATTATTAATGGTTATGGTGTGAATTGTGTCCCCCGCAGAACCTGCCAATGTGGCCTTATTTAGAAATAGGGGCTTTGTATCTGAACAGGTTAAGATGAGGCCATTTGGGTGGGTCTTAATGTGACAGGACCGGTGTCCTTATAAGAAGGGGACGTTTGGACACAGACACATACCTGGGTAGAAGCCACGTGACCATGCGGGCAGAGATGGGGTGACGCGTCCACAGACCGAGGAACACCAAAGGTGGCCAGCAAACCCCGGAAGCGGGGAGAGCCTGGGACAGATTCTCCCCCACGGCCTCCAAAGAACCTGAGCCCTGACTTGGACTTCCGGCTCCAGAGCTGGGAGAGAATAGATTTCTCTTGCTTAAGCCACTCCTTTGTTTCGGCAGCCACAGGATGCTCGCACATTAACTAGAGTCCAAACATTAAAGTTCTCGCTCTGCCATGTACTTTCTATGGGTCTTCATTGCATAAGATTGTGCGCCCACCATTGAAGTGTAACAGGGAGGGTTTCCCTGCCCTGAAAACCCTCTGTGCTCCACCCATTCCTCTCCTCGCCAAACCCCCGGCCACCGCAGATCCTTCTGCCATTTCCAGAACGTCCTAGACCCGGAACCACATGGTGTGCGGCTTCTCAGCCCGGCTGCTCTCACCCAGGGATGTGCGCTGAGGTTCCTCCGTGTCTCTGCCTGGCTCGATGGCTCATTTCTTTTCAGGGCTGGATAATATTCCCTTGTCCGGGTGGAGCCTGGTCTATGTGTCCATCTGTGTCCCGAAGGGACCTTGGTTGTCCGGGTTTGCGCAACTATGAAGCTGCTCTAAACATCCGTGTGCAGGTTTTTGTGTGGACACGAGTTGCCAACTCCTTTGGGGCAGGTAGGCTTTTCACCAAGTAGACCTTAGGAATACTTAATGCTTTGCCTCTGTGCCGCGCCCCGCCTGCGACTTACCTACCCGGCATCCTGTTGTTGGCTCTTTAGGTTGTTTCCAGATTGTTGCTGGACCAGGGGATGCTGCAGAGAACAGACTCTTCTGTAAATCCTAGCACCCTTCTGTGCGTGTACCTGTGGGGTAAATTTCTAGTGGAACACATGGGCCAGGGGAAGTCAGTTACCTTTTATTGAGCACCTACTGTGTGCTGGGCATAGTTATAAGGGGCTCGGGACCCAGCAGGGAAGGCGGTAGATAAAAAGTTCTTGGCCTCACCAAACTTGCATCTTGAATTTGCCCTTTTAATTTTGTTAGATGTTGGCACATTTGCCTCCCAGAAAGATCCACTTATATTGACCTAGTGACCAAAAGTGTATCATTGTAATTGTGAGTGTGTGTGTGTGTGTGTGTGTGAGAGAGAGAGAGAGACATGGGGCTGTGAGGGGGTCCCAGTGTCCCCTCTCCTCCTGGACTCATGGAGATGGAGGTAGGGGGCACCTGGCCCAGGTCCCTGGAGGGGCAGGAGAAGCCAATCAGCAAACATGTCAATCACTTGATCAGTCGAATTGGGTTAATAAAGCAGCCAGATGGGGAGATGACTTTGGAAATCCATGCGCCCAGCCGGATCCAACGGGGACAGTGTTCCAGGGCAGCTGACCCCTGTCAGGGCGGGCGCGGGGATGGGCTAGGAGGCACACCCTGGGGTGGGGAGGCCTGCTGTCCGGGCCTCAGCTTCTCCATCTATCAAGGGGGCCTCCACACTGGTAATGGTGCCAGGGTGCTGGGCGCGTGCGGCCTGGGCCAGTAGCCTCACGGCACAGGGACGCCTGTCCAGTCGTCCTGCCCTGGGCCCTGACGCAGCCCCCTGCCCTCAGAGAGTGCCAACGTTTACCACACGAATGCATAAGTAGAACCGTGGAGTGTTCTCCCAGGCGAGGCACCTGGGGACCCGCGAAGGTGGCGCCCGAGGGAAGGTGAGCAGGTAAGCAGAGGGCAGGGACAGACCAGAGTCCCCGAGGTGGGGACAGCAGGAGAGCAGACAGACCCAGGCAGGGACAGAGCCGCTGCAGGAAGTGGGGAGCCAAGGCGCACTCACACACACACCCGCACACTCGCACAAACTCGCGCAAAACCTGTGTTCCCACACACGCCCTCACACACATATCTGCACATGCATGCACGCAAATATCTACACAGGCATGTGCGTACGCACACTCACATGTAACCCGTCACCACCCCCATACACCTCACATGCACACACACTCACACAAATACACACGGCACGCACCCCGTGTAGGCACCCACACACTCTCACACACTCATGCACACACCCTCACATGTTCGTGCACACACACACACACACAATAAGTATGGATGCACCCACACCACACACATGCACCCACTCACACCTTACATGCACACACACTCAAAATACACACATTTGCATACAGCTTCTGCTTCCCTCCCCCTCACTCCCTCACACAATGCACGCACACCCACTCGTGCCCATTTACACACGCACACAAGGCCCCTGCTCACACTCATGCACGCACACGTACACAACCCCACACTCGTAATCTGCTCGCACAATCCTACACTAAAATGCACACGGAGTCACACCCCCACTCGGACACACTCACACACATTCGTTCAGAGCTGCCGTTGAGCCATTCACATGTTCCAGACCCAAGCAGCCATTTTCAAAATAGCTCATCCTTTGATAAAATCCAGCTTTTTCATCTTGCACACGCATCGGCTAACCTCCGCCTCCCTCCTCCTCCCCACTCAATAACCAGGTTAAAATAAAAATTGAATTCCTGCATCTGCTTTCAAAAATAACCCCCACACAGCCCACCGGTCAATGCAGCCTTCCTCAGCTGTTAAGAATTAGAAATGCAAAGGCCTCGGAAGGGGGCTGGACACTCCTCAGGTGCAACATTATGTGAAAAATAAAATGGCATAAATGCAAAATGTTGGTGGAGGCGACATGAAAACTGCAGCTCTGTACAGTGTGTCTGCGGGTGGCACCAAGGCCAGGGACACACCCCCCCCCCCCCCCGAGCAAAATGACCACAGCTGATTTTAGGTGGGCAAGGCTGTGGCCAACGGATTTGTCCTCTTCCAAAGTGGTAATAGCAATGCATTCAGAGTTTCCTCCTCTGTAAAACCACGCTGACATGGGTGGTGTGTGGGGGGGTTAATTGAGATCATTTAAACAAATCCCTCAACACTGAACTTGGCACAGCATGCATACCACAACTGTTGGGCATGCTAAATTATAAAAAAAACAACAACCCAACAACAACCTACCTATTCACAGCAAGTAATTCAGTCTTGTTTTCCACCCCTGAAGAAAGAAGAAATGTTTTTTTGCCCCCACACAGGAAACCCTAGCATTTTATAAACAGCATCTCTATCTTTACAATAAACTTTTCTTTGACCAAATTCACGTGTTCATTTTAATAAACCCAGCTACTTGCTGGGGGCTTTGGGATTTTGTTTCTTGACTGAGCTGGAAGGTTGAGGGCACCGCGCCCCCCAATAACCAGTGTCTTTCTGAAGTCTGCTGCCTTGAGCCAGGGCCTCGGCCTCCCGGACTTCTCTGACGGGAGCTGCTGCTCAGGCGCCAGGATCACACAGCATCCCGGCACTTCGATTGCAACATCACATTTTACTTTAAACCGCTGTCCCTCCTCACAGGGCTGCGGGCGCTGAGTGTGGGGGACCTGAGCACTGGATCAATGGACACACGTGCTGGCTTTCTTGGGGGGTGGGGGCGGGCCGCGGGGGGGGGAATCCGAAGCCCCCGGGCCTCACTTCTCGGGTACAGGTCCACCTCCAGCCCTTGGGTCCCGGTGACTCGGGGCGAGCCCCTGGGCCAGTCTGGCTTTTCCCAGCGCGGGCAGGGGTCAGGCGGCCGGGGAGATGGCGCGGCAGCGCGGAAGCCACGGCCCCGGGCGGGCTGGGGGGCGCGGGGAGAGCCGGGCAGGGGTCCTCGCCGCCGCCTCGCCCCCCGCCCCGGCCACGCCGCCGCCCCCACCGCGGGAAGCCGTGCGGCCCCGAGATAAGAAACGGGTCAATAAACTTTTTTTCCGAGGCGGCCCGGGCTGCTCCATCCTCCCCGGCCCCCTTCCCGCCCGCAGCCCCCTCCGCGCGCCGGGAAAGGTCAGACGGGAGGCGGCATCGACCCGCGCCCGCAGCCAGGCCCCCGGCCACGCCGCGGCCGCGCTGACCAACTGACCACGCGCCGCCCGGGAGCCCGGCGCGCCGCCGGCCAATGGGAGCGCGCCGAGCCGCGGTTGCCGGGCAACGCGGCGGGAGGAGGGGCGGGGCCGGCGCGGCGAGGGAGCCCAGGCGGCCGCGATCAATCGGGCGCCCGCGCGCATGCGCGGCGCGCGGCCGGGAGGGATGCTGCAGCCGGCGCCCAGTGGCCATCGATCGCCGCGGCCCGAGGCGCTTAATAAGCTCGGAGAAGGGCTTAAGGGAGGGGTCCGGGTGCCCCCGCCACCCGCCACCTCCTCCCCTCCGGCTCCCGTCAGTAATAATAACAACAACAGCAGCAAGGGCAGCTCACACTCACCCGGCGCCTCCTTCTGCTGGACCACAGCGTGGAGCATCTCCCAACATCCCATCCACGGGGTCACTTGGCGCCCGGCTTCATCCCGGAGGTGTACGCTGGGGCACTGAGCTGGGCACGGCATCCCCACCCCCCCCCCCACCCCCCGCCCACCAGCTGAGCGGCCTCACTGTTCACACCTGTAACGTGGGGTCAAGATAGTACCTGCTCTGGGGGGATCCGTGGGGACTCAGTGGGCATCAGGTGGGGAGGCCGAGGCCCGGAGAGGGGAAGTCACTGGCTCAGAGACAGCAGCTGCCCCAGAACAGGTCTGTCCCCACTCCTCCTCCTGCTTGCTTTTCTCTGCCTCGGATTCGTTTTCTGCATAGTATTCACTGAGCTGGGCACAGGGCTAAGTGCTTTGCATGTGTCGAACGCATTGGTCCTTGCAAATCCTATGCGTTGGATAAGTTATCCCCATTTAATAGATGATGAAACAGGAAAAACAAGGCCAGTGTGTTGGTACAGGTGAGGCCCTTCTGGTCCCCTTCCTTTCACCTTCTCCTCCTCCACTCCCTCCACTTCTCGGTCTTTTACCTCCTCCCGCCACCTCCTTTCTCCTCCTCATTCCTCTGAGGTCTTTGGTTTTAAAGCCCAGAGGTTTTCTGGGCACTGGCATAAAAAAGGAGGTCTTTGAATCCCGGGCCAGACTCTGCTCAGCCTCACATGAGTGAGGGCTGAGGCTGGGGAGGAGGCACAGGGTCAGCCGAGGTGCCCTAGGACCTTACTGCCCCGAGTCCCCATGTCCCCTCCCATGCCAAAGGTCCTCCAACCTGGCCTGTAGGCCTGCTGTGTGGCTTTGAGCTGCTGACCTGTCCCTTCCGAATCACCATTTGCCATCCCTCCTTAAAGGCAGGGTCAGTAATGGTGTTGAATGAAGAGTCCTGGGAGGCATGAATGTGGTGGGAAACATAAGGAGGCCGGCACCCAGCACCCAGTGCACCACAGGACTTCCCCTGCACCTTCCTGCCCTTCTCTTCCCTTTTCCAAGGTTCATGGTGTTTTCTTAGGACAGCTGCAATGAAGTATCACAAACTCAATGGCTTAACCAGCAGAGATTTATTCTCTCTTGTTCTGAAGGCCCGAAGTCTGAGATCAAGGTGTCTTAGGGCTGTGCTCCCTCCAGAGGCTCCAGGGAAGCGTCCTTCCAGCCTCTGCCAGCTTCTCAGGTCCTTGGCAGCTCTTAGCAGTCCTTGGCTTGTAGATGCATCACTCGGATCCCTTTCTCTATCCTCCCCTGGCTGTCTTCCGTCTGTGTCTTTGTGTGTCTCTCCTCTTTTTATAATGACACCGGTCACTGGACTTTGGGGTCACCCTGACGTGGGATGACCTTATCTTAACTTGATTACATGTGCAGACTGTATTTCCAAATAAATCCATGTTCTGAGGTTCTGGGTGGATGCGAGTTTGGGGGGCATGTTATTCAGTTCACTACCGGTGTGCACAGGGGGAGGGGGCTGTGAGAGTGGTCTTCTCCAGGGTCCCAGGAATTGTTAGGCAGAGCTGACTCCGGGCTAGGACCCTGGGAGAATGCCGACAGAGCCGGGGGCTCTAACAAAATGGGTTTGTGTGACCTCCAGCTGTCACGTGGTCTGTGCCTTTCCCTTTATCGTGTGGGCGTATTTCCACATCTTTAGAATTTCTCCTCCCCCGTTGTCTTTAATAGGCACCCAGCATCCCACCCACGGAAGAGGCATGGCTGTTTGTCAACCCCCCTCGTTTGGGCAGCAAGGCCAGTCCCAGCGCACTTCCTTCTGGGAAACGGCAAAATGGCTTCCAGTGAGTGTAACAGGTTGACCTCACGTGGGGTTGAGAGCATGGAGATTAGAGACCCCCGAACCTGCGCATCTCAAACTGGATACAAAACATTTGAAGTGCCCTGTCCCATGGGGAGCCAGCATCCCCCGAACACAGGCAGGCTCCCAGTGAGGAGGATGGGCTGCTTCACCCTTGTCTAGTGTTCTTTCCAGGTGAGGTGAAAACACATCACATAAAATTCGCCGTTTTAAAGGGTACGATTCAGCGGTGCTTAGGACATTCACAAGGTGCTGCCTCTGTCACCATTACCCATTCCTAAATGAAACACTGTACCCCTTATGAGCCACCCCCACCCCTGGGCCCCGGAAACCACTGCCCCACTTTCTGTCAGGATGAGCCTGTTCCGGACGTGTCACCCACGTGGAATCACATGCCGGGTGGCCTTCTGTGTCTCGTTCCCTCCGTGAGCGCTCATGTTTTCATGGTTCATCCACATTATAGCACGTAGCAGAAACACATCCCTTTTGGGGGTGCCTGGCTGGCTCAGTCGGTGAAGCGAGAGACTCTTGATCTCAGGGTTGTGGGTTTGAGCCCCACGTTGAATGTAGAGATCACTGGAAAATAAAATCTTTAAAAAATTATCTTTAAAAAAAGAATTTATTTTTAAATTGTGGTAAAATACACATAACATTAAATTCACCTTTTAACCATTTTTTTAAAAAGATTTTATTTATTTATTTGAGAGAGAGAGAATGCGAGAGAGAGAGCACATGAGAGGGGTTAGGGTCAGAGGGAGAAGCAGACTCCCCGCCGAGCAGGGAGCCCGATGCGGGACTCGATCCAGGGA
The DNA here is from genome assembly GCF_964656455.1 of Halichoerus grypus. Lineage (NCBI taxonomy): Eukaryota > Metazoa > Chordata > Mammalia > Carnivora > Phocidae > Halichoerus > Halichoerus grypus. Next base: position 215,477,170 of record NC_135712.1, read on the forward strand.
CTCCAGGATCATGACCTGAGCTAAAGGCAGTCGCTTAACCAACTGAGCCACCCAGGCGCCCCCACCTTTTAACCATTTTAAGTGCACAGCTCAGCAGCATGAAGCACACTCACACCGTCCTGTGACCACCCCCACCCTCCGTCTCCAGAACTTTCCATCTCCCTAAACTGAGACTCTGTCCCCGTGAAGCACGGACTCCCCACCCCTGCCCCAGCCCCGGCTCCCACCCTCTCCTCTCTGTCTGTGTGGACGGGACTCCTCTGGGGACCTCTTGGGAGTGGGGTCCTGCGGGATGTGTCCTTCTGGGTCTGGCTCCTCCCGCTGAGCCCAGTGTCCTCGGGGTCCCTCCGCGTGGTGGCAGGTGTCAGGGTCCCTTCCTTCCTAAGGCTGGAGCGTGTTCCCGTGTGGGGATGGACCACACCATGTGTATCCTTCATCCATGGATGGACATTTGGGGTGTTTTCACCATTTAGCCATTGTGAACCATGCTGCTGTGAACTGGGGTGTGCCTCAGCGACTTTTGACCGTATCAGTTTCCATGTGGCAGATCCTGGGGCAGTGAACAGGTCCCATGTGGGGTCAAGCACCCCCATCCCACCCCACATGGGACTGAGCCTGGCGATCCCAATGGAAAGGAAGATGCCAGGAGGGGTCCTGGGCAGAGTCCCAGGTGTGGGGGAGGACCCCCCTGAGTCTGAATCCTAGCCATGTGGCCTTGGGAAAATCAGTTCCCTTGATTTGGGCCTCAGTTTCCTCATCTGTAAAATGGAAGCAGTGAGATCCTTTACCCCCAAGCCTCAGCACAGTGCCTCTGTGATGCAGAGCAAGTCTCCAGTAAATGATTCTTGCTGCTGCTGCTATTATCATGTTTTTGAAACAGTTCTTTAGTGGTATCCTGACTGCCAGACCCTCAGAAGCCTCATCCCCTGTCCCGGCTCTCCCCTCCCTTCAGGCATCCCCAGCCCTCCAGTCGCACGCAGCATAAGAATGCTGTGGTTATTTCTGATTTACCCCGGGCCCCCGAAGAAATACATTTTCTTCAATTATTAATCATCGAGGTGTGAGAGATACAGAGGAATGAAATTAGCTCCCTGACCTTTGGGGAGAAGGACACAGGGGTGGGGAGGGGGCGGCCCCTGCTCCAGCAGAGGTCCCGTGGGGGTCCTGGGGTGTGGGTTGAGACTCCAGGGCAGGTGAGGGAGGTGTCCCAGGAGTTGGGAGTATGGAAGGGGGGTCTGCTGAAGGGAGATGGAGAAGGAAGCCACTGGTCTTCCTTTTTCTCCCTCCCTCTTGGGGGCCGGTGGGGATGCAGGGTCATGCTGCATGTGGGTTGGGCTCTGGCGGGGCAGGACCCCCAACTGGGCTTCAATTTCCTAGCTATTGGAGGCAGGTTCTGCCTCTGCGTCCCCCCATCCCCACCCCGAGCCCCCTCCCAGTCTCTGCCACAAATGTCTCACTCTTCACCTACCTCCTTCTCCCTCACAACCCGCAGCGGACCCTCCCATGTGCCAAGACCCCCTGGGAACCCCCAGTCCTGGCCTGGGGGACACACACCCAGACAGAGCTGGGCCCAGGGGTGGGATCTTGGAGGCTGGGAGGGGTTCGGGAGTGTTGGTTGGGGACAGAACTCCAGCAGGAGGACAAAGTACAGGTGGGTGACAGCACCAGTGAGAACAGCTGGGCGGTGCTGGAGCCTGGGGCAGAGCTCAGCGGGATGGCTGGCCAGTGGTTAGATTTGCAGCTGGACGGGCCATGGGAGATGGGGAGCTATGGGAGGGCTTAGAGCAGGGGAGAGGTGGTCCAGATCGGACTCAAATGTTCCCTAGGGGAGGGCGCCTGGGTGGCTCAGTCAGTTAGGCAGCTGCCTTCGGCTCAGGTCATGATCCCAGGGTTCTGGGATCGAGTCCCGCATCAGGCTCCCCGCTCTGCGGGGAGCCTGCTTCTCCCTCTCCCTCTGCCTGCTTCTCTGCCTACTTGTGTTCTCTATCTCTCTGTCAAATAAATAAATAAAATCTTAAAAAAAAAAAATGTTCCCTAGGGGAAAAAAAAGGAAAAAAGAAGAAAAAGGTCCCTGGGGAGCCAGGGTGGGGTCAGCCCAGGAGGGACTCCTGAGGAAGAAGGGCCAATGGGCACTGGGGGGTGGGGCAGAAGAGGCCAGGCCACGCATGAGCCTGGACCAGGCAGCTTGGAGGGAAGGAGTCACTCCAAACCCCAAGAGGCTCGCTATTACCTCTGGGCTTGAAAACCAAAGCTGCACCAGACCTTACTCCTGCCCCTCACCCTCCTGCCGCCTTTCCTCGGGGTCTCCTGAGTACCCCAGCTTGTGTCCAGCCTGCAAGCCTCAACACGGGCTTTTCCCTCTGCCCAGACCCTTTCCCCCAGAGGAGACACACCCCAAAGATGGAAGGAAATGCAGAACCAGTCAGCTCTAAGGAAGTCAAGGATTCCCCACCGCGCGTGTGCTACAATACCCATTTTTTAGGGAACGCAACCGAGGCCCACAGAGGGTAAGAAACGCACTCGAGGTCACACAGCCTGGTAGTGGAGGAGCCAGGTTTTCTGTCTTAATTCCATGTCACCCAAAGCCCCTGGAGAAGGGTTTGAAGACCAGGCCACCGCACACGGGCCTGCCACGGGGGCGGGTCTGAGCGGCTTTGAGGACAGCGTGGGGGGGGGGGGTCGGGAGCGGGGGGTAGGCTGTCCCTGCTCTGCACACCGGGAGCCCGGTTCTGCATGAACACAGCGGGGACGCTCTCCCGGGGCCCCTGAGGCTGGAGCCTGCGGTGCGCGGGGCAGGTGCGCGGCCGCGGTCCCGCGTGGGGCCGGGGCAGCCGCCCGCCCTTCCTCCCAGCTCGCTGCGGCGGCGCCGATCAGCAGAGAGCGATCGATGGCGTATTGAGCACTTTTCAAGCTTCGGTGATTTTCGTGGATTCAGTGTAAACCGCAGCTTGGGCCCCCGCTCCCATCGACCTCGGGCGGAGGCGCCCCTCCCCACGATCTGGCGCTGACAGCTTCTGCTGCCGGGCCCTGCGCCCCCGCACCCCGCACAAACAGACCTGGGTGGGGGCTCGGACAGGCCAAAGGGAGGGGGAGGGTCAGTGTGGGCAGAACGGGGCGGGCGGGGGAGGGGGAGAGGAGACTGGGAGCCCTGGAAGGTGGGGGCAGGGGGCAGTGGCCAGCCCGAGCTGTTAGATGGTCCCTCAGGACGGAGGCCAGGCTGGGAGAGGGCAGAGGCTGGGTCTCTGGGCTCCCTGGCCTTCCAAGAATCTCTCCCTGCCCGGAATCCCACTCTTCATCCCCCAGGCCTAGGCCTGGTCCCAGCTCCAAACCCAGTGGCTATTCCTGCTTCTTGTGATACTCCCCTATAGGTCTCCCCTTCCTCTTGGCCCCCTGGTGCCATTCTCTGCAGACAGCGCTCCTGAGCCAGCATGAGATTCCCTCCCACAGCACCTGATACTTGGGAAGGGATTTCCATAAGGCATAGAGGCTGCACATTGTGCTGTAGCCTGCGCAGAATAATCCCACCAAAGCTGCTTTGTGCACCCACCTACCTGCCCACTCATCCACCCCTTCACCAACATGTCCATCCATGCATTCATACATCCACCCCACCTGCCCATGGATTCACTCACCAGCCCACCCATACACCTGTCTTTTCACCAAGACACATCTGTTTAGCCATCCACCCATCCGCCCACACAAGCCAACAAAGCATACCTTCACCACTGTACCCAACAACTCACCCATCTATCCATCACTCACCCACTCATTGCTTCACCCATCCATCCTCCTACCCATTCATCCATCCATTTATGTATCCTTTTAGCCATCTACCTATCCATCCATTCATCCACCCACTATCCATCCCCTCATCCACTCATTGAATCACCCATCCAGGCTTCTACCCATTCACCAATCCATCCATCCATCCATTCACTCATCCATTGATTCACCCAACCATCCTCCTACCCATTCATCCATTCATCTATCTATCCTTTTAGTCATCCATCCATCCATCCACCCATACGCTGATTTATACATCCATTCTCCCACACATTACAGAACTATTCACTCATCTACCTATCCACTCACCTATCCATCCATCCATCCATCCATCCATCCACCCAGCCATCCATCCCTGCACCCACCAAACCACTCACCCAGCTACCCTCGCATTCACCAATTCATCCATCCATTCATGCATCCATATATTTATCCTTTTAGCCATCCACCCAGTCTTCAAGCCATACATTCACCAACATACCCAATGACTCATCCATGAATGCATCCATCTATTCATCCATCCATCCATCCATCCATCCATCCATCCACCTATTGATTCACCCATTTATCCTCCTATCCATCCATCCATCCATCCATCCATCCATCCATCCATCCACTCATCCATCCATTTACCTATTCATTCTCCTACACATTACCTACCTATTCATTCATCTACCTATCTATTCACCCATCAGTATAGGCATCCATCCATCCATCCATCCATCCATCCATCCATCCATCCATCCATCCAATCCATCCACCAAATCACTCACCCATTTACCCATACCTTCACCAATATATCCACCCATTCATGAACCCATTTATCTATCTTATTAGCCATCCACTCATCCTTTCTCCCATCCATCAACCCTTCCACACATTCATATACCTACCTATGTACCCGCTCATCTACACACCCATTTGTTTATCATTCCTGCTACTTAACCATCCATTCAACCACCCTCTTATACATCCACTGATTCATTCACCCTTTTGTCCACCTGTTAATCCACCTGCCCATCGATTTACATATCCGCCCACCCACCCACCCATCTATTTCTCAGTTGACCTATCCATTCATGTCTACCACAAGCATTTTCTGTGGTCATTTCTGGGCCATTCTGATACTGCACTCTGGGGATAAAAGTGAGTCTGCCCTGGTTCTACCCCATGTATTCCCAGACCAAAGACGTTGCACCCACATGAAGAACTAGGTTCAGACCAGACAAGGGTGGACATGAGGTATCGCCTCATCTGAAGGAGGTGCCATTTTACAGACGAGCAAATCGAAACCTGCACAGTTCGTGAGAGGGCATGCCAGCTATCATCTTTGTGGTGGTCACAGCAAGACTTCTGTGGCCACCCCACAGGAATTGACCGTGGTTGAGGCTCACTCTCTCTCTCTCCTCCTCCCTGCTGCCCTCACCCAGGGCTGCCCTCTCTCCTCTGTCTCTGCCTGCCCTCCCCTTCAGTAAATCTTTACTGAAACACAGCAGGGAAAACGCGGGTGAGGCCCACATGGAGCTTATGTTCTAGCTGGGGAGACAGGGCAAAAAAAACAGCAAAGAAGCAAAGAAATAGAATAATTTGCTGCGAGGCTGATTCCAGAGCTCTCTGCTCCTGGCTGGACGGGCACGTGGGGACAGGTGCCTGCCTGTTTCCTCTTCTCCCGGCCCTGGGGGATGCTGAGCCCAGGGTACCACAGGCCCCAGAGCTGGGGAGGCAGCCACAGAAAGCAGGGATGGGGGAAGCTGCCATGTCACAGAGAAAGAAGGAGGCGGCGGCTCTGAAACCCCCTTCATAATTAATAAATGAAGAATATGGTTGTTAATCGATGGAGCTGTGAAGAGAATATTGATTCCAACCTCGCGCTATTTTTTTTGTGCCGCTTAGATTTTTACACCTCATTTAGAACAAGGCTTCCCCGGGGAACTCTTAAAACCAAAAGATATTTGCAGGACTCCAGTGGGGAGGGGGGCAATGTCAGGGCCCGACTCCGGAAGGGGGGACTGGGGGAGCAAGTAACAGCGGGTGGGGGCAGGGAGCCAGGCAGAGAAATATTATTTATCATCAAAGTTGCCGAATCACTGTGTCTTTCCCTGAAGCACCCATTTGAATATTTGATTAAGGATCAATTATTGTGGGTATCGGGAAAGGTCATTGGGCAAATTCCCGCGAGGCCATGGGGGAAGTTTCAGGGGTAGAAAAAATAAATCTCGTTATTAGTTTTTATTACATAAACACTGCCTGTCTATGGTAGCACAATTGTAGTAAAATGATGATAATCAACCCAGCACAACAAAAAATATCTGTCCTGCCATTCCAGAGAGAAACCCAGAGATTTCTCACAGGCAAGTGTACGCATTCGTGTCAAATAATTGTACCTGAATATTAAAGAACTTTACAAAAATTGGCTTCAAACACTGCGACCTGCACCAAGAGGTTAGCAGCTCTTTCTGATTAAAAACATGTCACCAGGGTCAGAAACGATTGGCAAATACTGAAAAGTTTAATGGAGAAAATGTGATCATTGATAATTTCATTGCTTAGAACTGCTGTTTCAGTTTTTTCTTAAATAAACATTTTATTTTGGAATGATTTTAGATGTACACAAAAGTTGCAAAGATAAGACAGAGCCCCCTCTGCCCCCCCCAGCCTCCCCTGGTGCGAGCATCTTCTATCCCCACTGCGTGTGTGTTACAAGTCTGCTTTCAACTTGGTTTGGATTTTGCCAGGTTTTTCAGAATCCCATGCAGGATTCCACATCGCATTTTGATCCATGATAGTTAGGGCTTTTCTCATGCAGATATACTCAGGGATATGAATGCACCCATCTTATAAATAGGCAATCGAAATGCTGTTTTGCGACCTTTTTTTTTTTTCCAATTAGTGTAATATCGTGAACATTTTTAGGCCAGTAGATAAACATCTTTTTCACAGCTTTTGATAGCTGTATCGTGTCTGCCAATATAACTGAGTTTATTTCTCTTTTCCTTTTCTTTAAAGATTGAGGTGAAATTCACGTATCATAAAATTAAACATTTTAAAGTGTGCAATTAAATGGTTTCTATCATAGTCACAAAGTCGTGCAATCATGTCCACCATCAAACTCCAGAAAAAAACCCCTTCCCCGTCAGCGGTCACTCCCCACCCTCCCCAGCCCCCGGCCCCCACAAGCCCCCTTCCCGTCCGTGGATGAGCCTGTTCTGGATGTTTCAGATACGTGGAATCACCCGCCATGTGGCCTTCCATGTCTGGTTCCCTCTCTAAGCATCACGTGTACACATGAGCACCTGTTGGAGCTTCACCCCTGTTTCTTGGCCGACTAGTGCTCGGTGCACACATGGACCACTTCCAGCTGTGGATGGGCACTTGGGTCATTTCCATTTTTTGACTCTAGTGGGTCTTGCTCCTATGAGCACTTGTGTACACATATTTGTGTGGGCACCTGTTTTCAATTCCTTGGGGTCTACACCTCCACGTGGGTCTGCCAGGTCAGACGGTGACCCTATGGTTAACTGAATGTCCAGGTTTATGTAAGCAGCCACCTATCATTTAAGTGTCTACAGTTTTCTCTCATTAAGAGCAGCCTGGGATGAGCATCCCTGTACTGCATCTTCTCTGATGGCCTTGCAAATTAAAGCGTCGCCAAGTGAGAAGAGGTCTGAGAATGCTCGCCGAAGCGGCTCACGGGACTGTGCGCCCTGTCCTGTCACCGGAGCTCGGGCAACACGCACAACCACGGGGCAGCGGTGTTGTTACTCTGTTCAGTTCTGCTGATCTCTTCCTCATCTTTTTCATCTCATCTCATTCGGGCCATTTGTCACCGCCTTTGCAAATTGCTTGTTCTGATGTTTTGCCCATTTTTCATTGGGGGTGTCTATGTTTTTTCTTAACAATGTAGAGAATCTCTGTAAATTGATGATATGAACTTTGCCATTCAGTTTTAAACACTTTTCTTTTATCATTTTTTGGTTTATCATTTGCTGCTATTTTTGCTTAAATCTTCTGTCGCAGGATTTATCATTTTCCGCTTGACACTGTCTGCCTTCGGTTTCTTGCTATAAAAGTCTCCCTCCACCCGAAAGTTATATACATTCAATTATCCTCAAATTACCACTTGTCTTTCAATATGGCTGTGCTTTCATTACGTATGTTCAAATTTTTATTCCACCTGGGACTGATTTATTTCCCTTTCGTTGTCTCTTGCATGCTTCTCATAAAAGAATCCAAACACAGAAAGAAGTGCAGTCGGTAAGAGGGAAGCTCATCCTAACGGCAAGCCCGCCGAGGTGCCAGGCGCCGTCCTAAGTGCTTGCTCAGAGTATGTCATGTAGTCCTCATAGCGACCCCATGGCCTGGGTTCACGAGCTTGCACATCTAGAAGTGAAGCTGAGGCACAGAGAGGTCAAGCCACTTGCCGAAGCTCACACAGCTGGTTCGCAGTGAGCCAGGCTTTGATCCCAGGTGGGCCGTGCCAAGCTTTCCGTCCATGCTCACCCCCACCCCCCGGATAAGGAGAGGATGCGGACTCCACAGGCGCGGGCGCCTCGCACACACACTGCTTTACATCATGCTTAGTTCCCTTGGCGGCAGGTGCCAGGCAGCTTTCTCGGTCCAGGTATATGTAAGGCAGCCCCGTTCTTCCCAGTGGTTCCAGAATATTCCGTGTGGGTGTGTGTGGATGCCCTGCTGGAAATGCAGCCATCTGTGTATGATAGACAGCATGCTGGACAAATTCTGTCTCCTCCCGTGCTCCCCTTGCCCACCTGCTCTGTGCCCTGGGAGGCTGACCCACGTGCCTTCGTGCTCCCTGCTTGCCACCGGGTTTGGCCACTGAGGAGCTCTTGCAGGAGGCGGGAGGGTGGAAGGAGGAGGTCAAGGATGTGGTGTCCCCTGTGGCTTCTCAAGTCGTCCAAACCTTTGTAAGAACAAACACAAAAACTGAACAACAGTCGTCTTCAGTGAACGTGCCTCAGTTTCTCCGTGTGTATGCCGCGTCTCTCCCCGGCAGAGCCTCTCGGGGCAGGACCTGGCAGTCATCAGGTGCCATACGATGCCGCATGACGGCCGCCTCAGTGCACAGGGCCGCGTGGGCACCTCACTGACGTACAGAACGGGCACTGCTCACGAGATCAGGGTGCTGGGCTTGTGAGCCGTCTGCGCGGCCTCGCTGTCGCTGTTATGGATGGGACACACTGGGGGCACTGTGCAGCCCGCTCCTGAGACCGGAGGTGGCCCGCTGTGGCACACACAGCCGAGGCTGGCCCCCAGGGGTCACGGCCTTGTCTAGGCCCCTCCCCTTGAACGCACCATGTTAGGAGCACCAACGTGACCGGCTCCTAACACACAGAACATGGAGAAGGCAGATGTCCCGAAGGTCCCCACTCGGCTGACTTCAATTAATGAGACGGGAGGTTGCCCTGTGTGGGCCTGACCTAATCAGGAGCCCAGATTGCAAAGAGGGCCCGGGTGTTCCTTAAATCCCTGACTTCAGGCAGCTGAGATTCTGTCTGTCTCGGTGGCTGGCTTTGTCAGAAGCACACTGCGGGGGCTCCCATGGCCGGAAGGAACTGAATTCTGCCAACGAGCTCAGGAACCGGGAAGAGGTCGGCAGGCAGGAGGAGCGGGGCCGACCCACCAGGCCACTGCGGGCTTATGGGGGCGCTGAGCGGAGAGTCCGGCTGCACGGGGCCCAGAACCCGACCTAGGAAGCTGTGAGGTCCCGCACCGGTGTTGTTCAAGCTGCTCAGTTCGTTGTCATCTGTTATGCGGTGGTGGTGACCTCGCGCATCTGAGCGCAGCGAGGACGTGGTCCCCCCGTGTCACTAAGGCTGCTTCAGCTGCTCGGCTCACAGCGGCTGACATCCCCGCTGGCTGAGCCCAGGGGCGGGACATTAGCCCTCCCCATCCCTGCAAAGTTCTCTCAAAACAAAGTCCGAAGATCGGGCCTGTTCAGCAATCGGTTTGCTTCGGTGGAGACCCTGACAGATGCAGACATTTATATTCTTTCTAATAAAAAAAAAGCCAAAGAATATGCTGCAAAGAACATCTTACATTGATCTGTATGGTTGTGAGAGGTTTATAGACGCTCGGGAGTGGGTTTTCTTCCGCGTCACAAAGGAAACAGCCCCCTTGTTCTCCCCGTCAACGGCACCCAGCTGAGCCAGCGGCGGCCTGCCCACTGAAGATGGAAATGCACCTCAGTTCACGTGAAACTAATACACGCTTTGCTTCGCTTTTAGGCCAGTGAGAGTGTAACTTCACAACTATGGTAATTTCACAATACTTTCCTTTTTTTTTTTAAATCTTTCTGCAGAAGAAAGTGCCCCCAACAGCTCTTAAAATCCCGGCAACTCCCAAGTGTGTTTTCTGCCACGTGAACTTTAGAATAATTTTGTTCAGTTCTCCTTCACCCTGTGGAGGGGGGGTGAACTGATTGGAATTTTGATTGGTATTGAAATAAAAATGTATGGATTAATTTAGAGGAAATCGACATTTTTGCATTATTGGGTCTTTTCACTCAGCGACTGGGGCCTCTCTCTGTTTATTCCATGCTCTTTTTGTGTCCTTCAATAGCTGATATTTTTTAACGTCCTGCATGTGTCTTAAGTGGGTGTTTTTTTCCTGAAGCCTTTTGAGTTTTTGTTCTCACCGTTGTTGTGGATGAATCGTTGTTATTTTTTTGCAACACATGTTCTCACTGGTTATCGTCAGTCCGCAGGAAGCTGTTGTCAGGTTCTGTGTATTTACGTTGTAACCATCCTGAATACGGTGCTGGTTCCTCATAAATTCTCTCGGTGACTTTACGGCCCAGCTCGGAAACCCGCTCGACTGCTCCATCATTAACCATTCTGTTATCCTGTCTTACGAGTGGGCTAGCACTTCCAACACTGGCAATGTTTGGGTAACACATTGACCAGAAGGCTTCCCGGAAAAAAGACAGAAGAGGGCTGACCCCATCAGAGGGACCTGGACGCCCCCGTTCAGCACTCGCTGTCCGTGTGCAGTGGGCTTCAGAGACCTCGGGATAGTCCCTCGGGGCAGCGTCCGGTGTGCACCTCATGTCCAGCTCTCGGCTCCCACGTGGACACCGTGTCCCTGTTCAGGGCACATATGGGTTACCAATGAAAAAGTAGAAGGTATTTTTTTTAAGATTTTATTTATTTATTTGACAGAGAGAGACAAAGCGAGAGACGGAACACAAGCAGGGGGAGCGGGAGAAGCAGATGCGGGACCCCATCCCAGGACCCCGGGATCACGACCTGAGCCGAAGGCAGATGCTTAACGACTGAGCCACCCAGGCGTCCCAGTAGAAGGTATTATTGAGAATCTCTTTCTTCAAGACTTTCACGAAAATTTCTCATGATTTATAACGATGCTGGCCGATGTGCTTCTCTTTTTCACATTAAGGGCAGGGCCTTCTATTCCTGTCTTCCCTAGAATTTCTGTCAAAGGCTTTTGGCACCTGCTGATGAAGCCTTTTGTTCATCTGCTCCTATCCATTAAGATAGTGAAGCATATGAATGGATTTCCTAACGCCTCCGACTAACTTCTGCCTTATTTGATGATGGTGGTTTTTCTCTTCAAATATCTCTGGATTCGCCTGGACAAGAGCTTACTTTGCACTTCTGCATCCTTTAATGGATAGGAGCGGCCGGCAGATTTCTTTGTCATTTTATTTTTGTCAGGTTTGGTGTTGGGGTCTGCTGGTTTTGTAAAATACTGTAATCGGTGAGGGGGCTGTATTAATTTTGTGCGGTGGCCATAACAAAGTGCCACAAACTGGGTGGCTTCAAACAACAGAAACTTATTTCCTCGCTCTTCTGGGGGCTGGTTCCTTCTAGAAGCTCTGAGGGAGAATCTGTCTGTGTCCTTCCGGCTTCTGGAGGCACTGTCCATCCTCGGGGCCCCTCGGGTGGTCTCAGCGTGACTCAGACCTCCACCTCTGCCCTCCATGGCTGTCTCCGCTGTAAGACTCGCGGGGTTTCCCCATGGCCTTCTTATAGGGACCCCAGTCACTGGATTCAGGGCCGCCCTACTCCCCGCGTGACCTCACCTTAGCTGGTTACAGCTGCAAAAGACCCTACTTCCAAATCAGGTCACCTTCTGAGGTTCTGAGTGGGACATGAATTGGGGGGACAGGACACTGACCCCAGTATGGGGGCATTTCTCCTTTTCCAGGCTTCAGGATGGCTGAATGGAATCAAGTTTGTTTTTCCTTTCTTTAACCTTCAAGGAACTTCAGCTGTGAACTGACTGAGTTGACCACTCACTGGTCATTGACCATCCAGCCCAGTCTCCTGACCAACCCAGTCCTTAGGGACTCTCCCAAAGTTGCCTCATTAACGTGAAGTCAGGTGTGGTCCGAGAGGCTTGTTGTGAATAACAAAAGACTCCTTCCTGTCTCTTAACACTTAGGAAATTCCAAGGTTTTCTAAGCTCTGTCCTGGGAACAGGGCCAAAGACCAAATATATGTATTTCCTATTGTAAATAACACTATCACATCACCCTAAAGGAAACCCCATCCCATCAGCCGTCACTCCCCGTCCCCCCCAGCCCCTGGCTTCTGAGAGCCCCCTTCCCGTCCGTGGATGAGCCTGTTCTGGACGTGTCACCCACGTGGACTCACACCCCACGTGGCCTTCTGTGTCTGGTTCCCTCCCTGAGCGTCATGGGCTCGGGGTCCGTCCCCGGGGCCGTGCGTGTGGGCGCCTCGCTCCTGTGCCCGTGTGTGGACAGACCACGTTGTGTTCATCCATTCTTCTGTTGATGGCCACTTGGGTTGTCTTTGACTCCTGGCTACTGTGGATATCTATGTGCAGGTGTTTATTAGGACACATCTTTCAGGTTGGTTTGTGCAGAGACTGATGGCGTCAGGGTAAGGAAGCACTCTCCTGTGTTCTTCCTTTAGCGTTCCGCCGCTTTTGGGGTCCATTTTGGTAGTTTATGGTTTTAGAAAATCATCTGTTTCATCCCAGCCTTCAAGTTCATTAGTGCAGAAGCCTACAGTGTTTTATCTTGGTGCATCTAAATGTCCTTGGTATTTATGGTTCCATAGGCTCTCTTTCATTCCTAATTTTCATTTGTGTTTCTTTCTCCGTTTTTCTTGATTACACAAGCCTGTTTATCTATTTTAGAGTGCTTTTTTTTTTTTTTTTTTTCAGAAAAGCAGCCATGGGATTTATTTATTAATTCTGCTGTTTTCCCCTTCTCTAAGCCATTAATTTTGGCTTTTATCTTTATTAATTTGCTCCTCTGCTTTCATTAGTTCTGTTTTGGGGTTGTTGCTTTCTTCCTGAGCTGCTGACTTTATTTATGCTCGCTGTTTTTTTCTTTAGTGATGAAAGCATTTAAGGCAATGGATTTGTGCCCGGCCATCACCCGTAATTTTGGTGGGGAGAATTCCCATTATTGTTATTTCTAAAATACTCTAGAATTGTTTTGACCCGAGAGTTGGTTCTTTTTATTATTTTGTTTTTTAGGGGCGCCCAGCTGGCTCCCTCGGGAGGAGCGTGCGACTCTGGATCTCAGGGTCGTGAGTTCAGGCCCCACGTTGGGCATGGAGATGACTTAAAAATAAGATCTTTTTTAAAAAAAGACTTTGCTTTTATTTCTGGTGCTGTTCCTGGCAGCTGGCCGGCAAGCCTGGCCAGGACCCCTCCCACTCTCAGGAAAGAGCTGGATGTCCCGTGGCCCAGGAGGCCACTGGCCTTCTGGACTGGTCTCAGGAAGAAAGTCTGTCTGCTGTCCTCCCAGCGTCTGACATGCTTAGTAGCTCGATCTCATTATTTAAACTATGCTGATCCTTGTCTGTCTTACTTTTCCATGTATTCCTGTTGACCAGCACCGGGAGAGATGCGAGGCCCCGGCCCACTGATTCCTGCATCTCTACAGCCCCGACCGCTCCGTGACAGGTCCAGGCCATCGTGGGCGCCGCCCATCTCGTGGGCATTATATTTGTGACAATAATGAATGGCCTTCCTTGGGTGTTGGGTTCTTTTTATCCCAAGCCTGCTTTTGCTGATGTCAGAATCGTGGCCCTTTCTGGCCTTTTTAGCCTCTTTTTGCCCCGTATAGCTTTACCCATTCTTTTGCTTTTATTTATTTATTTTTAATATATACTTGATTTTTTAGATCAGTTGTAGGTTCATGGAAAAATTGAGCAGACGAGAGGAGCTGTCCCCACTCCCCCAGGGCCTCCCCATCAGCATCCCCCATCGGAGGCGCATTTGTGGACGCATCACTCTCCCCGGCCTGCAGTTCACGTGCAGACTCGCTCTTGCTGAGGCGAGTTCCACAGGCTTTTAGGACCCTAATGTCACTTGCCCACCACTGTGGTCTCGCACAGAGCAGTTCCTGGCCCTGCCGAACCTCCGTGCTCCGCCCAATCACCCTCCCCCACCCCGGCCACCGCAGATCCTTATACCGACCCCCAGTTCTGCGGTTTCCAGAACGTCCTAGACCCGGAACCACACGGTGTGCGGCCTTCTCAGCGCGGCTGCTCTCACCCAGGGATGTGCGCTGAGGTTCCTCCGTGTCTTTGCCTGGCTCGATGGCTCATGTTCAGGGCTGGATAATATTCCCTTGTCTGGGTGGAGCCCGGCGCATTTATCCACTCGCCTACGAAGGGCATCTTGGTTGTTCCAAGTGTGGGCAGTTACCAATAAAGCTGCGCTGAACATCCGTGTGCGGGGTTTTGTGTGGACACGTTTTCAGCTCCTTCGGGTAAATGCCAAACAGTGTGGTTGCTGGATGGTGGGGCCAGAGTAGGCTTAGTTCTGCATGAAACCGCCAAACTGTCCTTGAGAGTGGCTCCCGGGGTGTGCCCCCCATGACGCGTGAGCTCGCCCTGCGCCGCACTCCCTCCCCAGCACCTGCTGTCGGATGCCCAGTAGGACTGCGGGGGGGTCTCGTTTGCATTTTCCTGATGACACGGGACACGGGGCATCTTGTCAGGCGCTCGTTTGTCATCTGAACGTCTTCACAGGTGGGGTGTGCCCAGGACTTTGTCCCACGTTTCAGTGAGGTTGTTTTCTTATTGTTGAGTTTTCCATGCACTTTGTGTATTTGGGATCACAGTCCTTTACCAGACGTGTCTTCTGCAAGTATTTTCTTCCAGTCTGCGGCTTGTCTTCTTATCCTTTTGGCGGTCTCTCTCCCACATGAGTTTTTAATTTTAGTGCCGTCCAGCTCATCTCCAAACCCAAGGTCATCTGGATTCTCTCTCATGTTTTAAATTTTGGAATAATTTTATATTTAAGAAGACTTGTAATGACAGTTCCTGATGCTAATATCTGACATTACCATGACACGTGTCACAACTAAGAAATAAATACCCTTTCTTTCTTGCTCTTTCTTTTTCTTTCTTTCTTTCTCTTTCTTTCTTTCTCTCTCTCTCTCTCTCTCTCTTTCTTTCTTTCTTTCTTTCTTTCTTTCTTCTCTTCCTTCCTCCCTCCCTCCCTTCCTTCCTTCCTTCCTTTTTTCTTTCTTTTTAAGTAATCTCTGCGCCTGACCTGGGTCTCGAACTCACAACCCAGAGGTCAAGGGTTGCACGCTCCACAGACTGAGCCTGCAGGACGCCCCAACACTGGTGCATTCCTGTGGACAAAAATCTGCTGCTCACTCCATCGCCCCCTTGTTTCCATGTTCATCCATTCCTGCGCCGGTTCCCACATGGCCCTGAGCAGTCTTGTCAAGTCCCCTGGGTCCCTTGTGTGCATATGAAGGTGAATTTTGTTTTGTGACCCCCCCCCCCAAATTGGGATCGATCCCAGGACAAGTCCGCTTTATATCGATTCCTTGCTCAGTGGGGGGTCTGCTTCTCCCTCTGCCCCTCCCCCTGCTTGTGCGCGCTCTCTCTCTCAAATAAATAAAATCTTTAAAAAATTATTATGCTTCCGGGCGGCTGGGTAGCTCAGTTGGTTAAGCGACTGCCTTCAGCTCAGGTCATGATCCTGGAGTCCCTGGATCGAGTCCCACATCGGGCTCCCTGCCCAGTGGGGAGTCTGCTTCTTCCTCTGACCCTCCCCCCCTCATGTGCTCTCTCTCATTCTCTCTCAAATAAAATCTTTAAAAAAATAAAATTATTATGCTTCCAAATTATATATCACCTCTCAAAAATTACATTCATAGTGATAGTTTGAACCATTATACATATCCAAGTTAATGTTTAAATGCTACGGGTGTTCACCGTGGCCACTTCCTTGGGGGACTTCTTCATTTTGCTATAGTCTGTCTGCAGCCGACCAGTCATTACATTTTTTAGGAAGGGCAAACAGGTGGGGCGTTTGCCAAGTTCCACCTCCCACATGAGCGGCAGCCTGGTTAGGACGGGGTCCAGGACACGCTGCTTTCCCATCAAAATGTTTCACTTTATTGCCTTTTTAAGACATTTTCTCCAGTTTTATGGAGGCATAATTGACAAATAACATAGTAAGATATTTAACGCGTGTGACGTGCTGATTTCATGCGAGCCCACGTTGTAAAGTGGACCCCCCATCTCGTCATTCGGCACACGCACCCCCTCACGCGTTCACCTGTGTGTGCGCGTGAGAATGCTCACTGCCTTTCACGTGCGAGCATGCAGAGGAGAAACCTTACACCATGTTTTTATCTTTGTAGGATGTTTGTTTTAATAAAACTTTATTTGGGGAACAGTTTTAGATTGACAAAAAAAAAGTAAGACAGTAAAGAGCATTCCTGTAACCACACACCCGGGTTCTCCAATTATTCGCATCTTAGGTTACTACTGTGTACTCGTCACAATTCACGAGCCCATGTTGACACATAATAATAACCAAGGTTCATGCTTTATTCACATTCCCTTATTTTCCCCTAAATGTCCTTCTTCTGCCCCAGAACCGCACGTGCCTTCAGTCCTCGTGTGGCCTCCGGCACCTTGGTTGTGACAGGTTCTGAGATTTTTCTGGGCTTTCTGTTTGTTTTGATCTGCATTCTTGTCTGTTTCCCCCTAGTCCTCACCTGCACACATTCCTCCGGGAGGAGTGGCGATATTTTCGTCTCATTTTGCCGGAGAAACAGAAGCCCTTTCCCAGGCTTTTGTGGATCCGGACATTTCTTCACCCCAGGAAGGTTTTCTTGGATGTCTGTGGAATGCAGCTCTGTTCGGTCTGTGTTTTCCCTCTGCCTTCTGGAATAATCCAGCAAGCCAGTGATGCACATGCGCTGGGGGTTCTGCGGGGCTGACTCTGCTCTGTGCCGCACCTCATGGTGTTTGGAGTTTCCTTAGGTCATTCTCTGCTCTTTCCCACTGTTCCCGTATTAGCCTCTTGTCCCCCTTGTAATTTTCTCTTTGGTCTCTTCTCTGTAAAACCTGCGGCTTCTTTCTATTCCTGGGGGGCACATGGGACACTGGTCTTCTGTTTCCTGGGCATGTGCTCCCACCCGCAACTCTAATCTCTCGAGGTCTGGGGGCTTTTCATACTTCTCACATTCCTTATTCTTATTCTGTTTTGTTTCAAAGTAGACTGAGTTTTTGTTTCCTCAGTTTATTTATTTCTTTAGTCACCTCTACGCCCCACATGGGGCTTGAACTCACAACTCCGAGATCAAGAGTCCCACGCTCCTCCCACGGAGCCAGCCGGCTGCCCCTCTTACTCTTATTTTTGCTTTTCCTCAAGGGAAGGCGGATCTGAAGTGACTACTCTTTGCTATAAAATGGCGGTGGTGGATTCTTTTGGAGTGTCCTGACTGCTGGTCAACCCTCCTGGAGTGGAGGAGAGAGAACCCTCATTCCCGGCCAGTGGGGGTATGAGTTGGCTCAATCACTGTAGAAGACTGGCCATATCAACTTACCCTGCATCCCCGCAACTCCACCCCAGAGGGATGAGAGCTTCTGTCCACAGAAGAAGACTTGTACAAGATCGATCACAGCGTATTTGCTCACGACAGCCCAACCGGATGTAACCTGGATGCCCACAGAACCCAGATATCCATAGTCGAACCGACACTCGTACGAGGGAATACTGAACAAACGGAAAGCAGAAGCTACCGATGTGTCCAGCATCGTGGGTGCCTCTCTCAGACGGGTTAAGAAGCAAAAGGAAGCCAAACACAAAAGAACACACATAAGCTCCGCGTAAATGAATCTCAAGAACAAGTGAAACTAGTTTTTGGCACTGGTGTTCAGGCAGTGATCACCTCCAAGGGGTACAGACGGGGGGCGCGAGGGAACCCTCTGGGGTGAAGGGACTGTTGTAGGTCTTCCTTGGGACGGAGGTTACACAGGTGTAACTGTGTGTAAATAGCCTTCAGCTGTAAACCACACAATCCCCTCTGGTGACGCTAACCGGAGCCTGGGGGGGTTGTGGGGAGGGGGCTGGTCCCATGTTGTTTTCCCTGGATGTGTGGGTTCCTCTCGGCTTTCTGTTTACCCCAAGTTCAAAGGTCCATTCAGGCATGGCTGTGTCCAGCTTCTGCCCAGAGTTGGGGGCCTGCCTTGCCTCAGTATGAGTGTGCCCCTGTGTGGTCAGCCGAATAACGACCCCAACGACCTCCCCATTACAGCCCCGGGAGCCATGGATATGAAACCTGGTGGCAGAAGGGACTTTGCAAATGAGATTAAGGCCCCGAGGTGGGGGTGACCCTGGGTTCCCGGGGGGCCCGGCGTCCTCACGAGGCCCTCACAAGGGGGAGGCAGAGGGTGGGAGTCCCAGAGATGGGCAGACCCCGCGCTGCTGGGGGTGAGGATGGGGGGGGGGGCCATGGGCCAGGAAAAGGCCGGAGCCGGGTCTCCCGGAGGCCCCGGGGGGACCAGCCCTGCCCACGCCGGGGTTTAGCCCTGGGAGGCCCATGTCAGGCTCCTGACCTCCAGAAGTGTCAGAAAATAGATCTGTGTTGTCTTACAGCTAAGTTTATGGTGATTTGTTATGGAAGGAGAAGGAAACTCACACCCACTGTGATTTAGGGAAGCTCCCTGTGCATGGGACAAGATGCGTCTGGCTGTGGCCAGAAACCACCGTAGAGAGAGCGTTATTAGCTACCAGCATTTCACTCACAGGGCGCCCCCTCCTGAATTCTCTCCTGAGCGGCAGCCACCAAAGGCCGTGGGCGGTGTCGCGGCCAGCTGGGGGGTCTCTTGCCCGGCCCGGGGGTTGCCTGCAGCCCCACTCCACCATCGTGACAAGTCACCTGGGCTGCAGAGTTGCCACCAAAGCAGAGTCCTGGGCAGTTGGCCGGACCCCGTTCAGGGCCTTGAAGGCCAGGTGAGGACGCGGGTGACCTTGCGGACTGGGCGGTGGGGGGGGCCGGCAGTGGGGGCTGCAGGCGGGCTGGCGGCATCCGTCTCCCAGGCCAGTCAGCGCTCTCCCGGCAGATCCATGAGGTCGATGCAAAATTAATTAGAGTAATCAACTCAGCCGCGCCACAGAGAGCACCCACACAGGTTAGGCCACTAATTGGTAGGAGCTGACAGTGTGTCTCCCGTGTCTTCAAGGTATTAACACTCCCCCCACCCCGCGTAGATTAATTACCTTTCTGCATCTTTACCCCATTTATTGCTCCTGGACCTGGCCTTCTTGGGGGGAAGGAAGGCAGGGTGGTGTGGCAGGGGGTAGTGTAGCTGACTCTGGGCCCCCCACAGCCCCTCCCCCAGGTGAGATTGTCAGGAGACACCGAGACCCGGAGGGCAGCAGATGGAAGCTCTCGGAAGAGCCCCACCTGCAAGCTACCAAGGCCTTGGAAGTGATGGCCTATAGCCTGGTTAGATGTGGGACTCCTAGGGACAGCTGGTCACCTACCCATCTATCCATCTGTTCATCCATCCATCTGTCCAGCCATCATCCATACAGGCATTCATCCTTCCTTCCATTCATTCATCCATTCATTCATTCCATCCATCCATCCCTCCATCCATCCATAGACCCATCCATCCATCCATACCTCCATCCACCCATAGATCCATCCATTCATCCATCTATCCACTTAGCCGTCATCCATCCCTCTACACTCATTCCATCTATGATCCATCTACCCATCCACTCACTCACCCACCCACCCATCCATCCACTCATCTATTTATCCATCATTAACCTATCCATCCATCTATTTGCCCATCAACTCACCCATCCACTCATTCAACCATTCATCCATCTAGCCATCCAGATATCTATCATACATAATATATCCTTCTGTCTATCCATCCATCCCTCCCATCCGTCCATCCACACTTCCATATATCCGTCATCCATAATCTATCCTTCCATCCATCTGTCCATCTGTTCATTCATACATTCCTATGTCACCCATCACTCATCCATAGACCCATCCATCCATCCATCATTAATGCAGCCAGCCAGGCAGCCGCCCACCATCCCTCCATCTGTCCATTCACCCATCCACCCAATCATTTGTTTACATAGTGATGCAGGCACATTTTACTTATCTAATCTGTCTGTGCATTCACCAGTCCACCACAGCTTCATTCATTCATCAGTTCTAGTACCACCCAGATGTTCACCCATTTCACTGTCTACCCAGCTCCTTCCCCCAACCCCACCAAAAGCTAACACTTAACTGATTGCTTACTATCTGCTGGGCCCTGTTATAAGCTCTTCACACACTCTTCTCATCCACCCTCCACCCACCTGCCCATCCTTTGGACTGCCTGTTTATCACCTCTGTCCCTATCCATGTGTCTGTCTCTCTGTCCTCCTGTCAACTACCACCATTCCTCCTGGAGGCTCTGCAGGAAAAACCATCTCAGGCCCCTCTCTCCCAGCTTCTGATGCTACTGGTAGTCCTTGGCTTGTGGACCCACAGCTTCCAGCCTCCACCACCACGTCACCTTCTCTGTGTGTCTCTGTGTCCCTTCTTGTCTCCTACAAGGACAGCACTTTGGATTTACCGTCCACCCTAAATCCAGGACGATTTCATCTCAAGATCTGCACAGAGCCTATTTCCAAATAAGGTCACGTTCTGAGGTCCCAGGTGGACGTGGATTTTAGGGGACACTGTATTCAACCCACAACAGAGGGATGGCTTGATTTTTCTTTTATTTTCTCTGCTTTTATCAGCCTTTTCTTTTTTTTTTTTTTAAAGATTTTATTTATTTGACAGAGAGAGACACAGCAAGAGAGGGAACACAAGTAGGGGGAGTGGGAGAGGGAGAAGCAGACTCCCCGCGGAGCAGGGAGCCCGGTGCGGGGCTCCATCCCAGGACCCTGGGATCATGACCTGAGCCAAAGGCAGACGTTTAACGACTGAGCCACCCAGGCGCCCCCAGCCTTTTCTAAAATGTCTACAATGTTCACATTCTACCTTTGCAATGAGAATAAAGTTCAAATGATTTTAATATATGAAACTAAATCACAGATTTGATCTATTAAAACAAAATCTTAGGGGCGCCCGGCAGGCTCAGTCGGTGGAGCGTGCGACTCCTGATCTCAGGGTTGTGAGTTCAAGCCCCATGTGGGGCATAGAGATCACTTAAAAACAAAATCTTAAGGGCACCTGGGCAGCTGAGTCAGTTGGGTGTCTGCCTTTGGCTCAGGTCGTGATCTCAGGGTCCTGGGATCGAGTCCTGCGTCTGGCTCCCTGCTCAGTGGGGAGCCTGCTTCTCCCTCTCCCTCTGCCTCTCCATCCACTGGTTCTCTCTCTCTCTCTCAAATAAATAAAAATTTTAAAAAAATAAAATCTCAAAAAAATAAATCAATAAACAAAGGCTGAGGAATGGACTGTGATTTTCTGGATACACTGGAGTCTGGATGAAGATCAGTTTTCTGGGATGCAGCGATGCCTGGGGTCTCCACCCTAAATCGCCCAAATGGGACGTCACTTGTGCACTTTGGGTCTGTGCTGTTTGCTGGCCCTTCACTGCCACCGCCTCGTCTAGCTGCTTCCAGTTCCTCAGCACGTGCAGATTCCTCTTCCCTGGAAATAGGCGCTGAAACTGTCATATTTGTTTGCTGCCTGTGAGTCACTAGGACATGAGCGAGGCTCTCTCCCTGGAAGGCGTGTCCTGAGCTCTCCCGCAGGGATGCTGTGGCATTGAGTCATGTGGCTGGAGACTCCCGGCGGGTCCTTCCCTGCGAAGGGGAGCTCCTCTCCTGCCCCTTGCCCGTGTCCAGCCTCCCTCTCAGACGATTTCAGGCCTGGATGCTTCCGTTACTCTCCGAGCTGAGTCCCTCCCTCTTCCACTCCAAGCCTCTGTTTTTCGACTCTAAAATGCATATGGTGGAAGGATCTGCCTCTGACGTGGCCCCTGGGAGGAGTCTGTATTTGATCTTTAAGGGCCACAGGGAGCCTGCGAAGATCTCAGTCTAGTTGGTGTTTCAGCCCCTCCAACTGCTGGGACAAAAAGGCGTATGTAGCCCCCTGGCCCCAGCCCCCAACCAGCTGTTCACTAAACGGCTTTGGAGGGATGGGGGCCAGATGCCCACCCAGAGGCCCCAGTGGGCTTGCCCCTTCCTGTCCAGTTGGGACCAGCAGCCTGGTGTCCATGTGGACCCCTTTGATTCTGGTCCCCTGAGGGTCACTGGTGTCCTGCTGCCCATTGACAACGGCCAGGCTGTGACTCTCCCTCTCAGATTAGGGTCCGGGCCAGTTAGGTCACCGGCCCAAAAGATGAGGCCACGGGCCCCAGAGCAAGGACCACAGGGACACACTTGGGGGACACAGACACCCCAGCACACACATAGGTATTCACACACCTCTGTGCACACCGCACAGACATCCACATCGGATGCGTGCTGTCAAGACGTCTACACGGCCGACGCGTGTGCAGACAGGTCCTGACCTGCAGGTGCACACATGGAGACTCACTTGTACGCACGTGCACACGCACGCACATTCCTATGCTCACTCTCTGTGTCCGCACACTGCCCCCTGCTCCCGCCGGCTTCCACTCGGGCTGCAAACGTCCCGGAGCCATCCATCTGGGGCGGCCCCAGGAGGGATGCGGAGGCCTGCGTGCCAGCGTCGGCCTCCTGGAGGCCCCAGCCACACCCGTTTCAGGGAGTCCCCCTCTACCGACCTCTGTGGCCAGACGGCTCAACCTGCTGTGTGACCCTAGGCACCTTCCCAGCCTCTCTGAGCCTCCCTACTGGGCTCCTCCCCACCTGCTCCAGGTATCCCCTGGCCCCACCCCCACCTCTGGGAATGTGTCTTGGTGCCACGTAGGTGCTTAATAAATGCTAGATGGAGGGAGGGAGGATGTTTGGTGGGGGCGGGGGTGGGGAGGAGCCTGTCTCCTCCGGGGTGACCAGGTAAAATCAGGAGGCCCCGTTACATGTGAGTTCAGATCAACAACTAATATTTACTATAAGTCCTCAAGGTGCTCTTACGGACGGGGAAACTGAGGCTGGGTGCAGGGGGAGGACTTACTTGAACAGCACCTGGACAATGTGGGGGTGTCCAGAGAGGCCTTAAGGAAACTCCCAGCCCCGAGGTGCCTGGCAAGCCTGGGACGTGGCCAGCCGCACGTGGCCAGAGGGAGGCTCTCAGTCCGCTGAACTTCAGCGAGTAGGAGTCAAGGAAGGCTGCCTGCAGGAGGGGCATATTGACTGGGGGTGCAAAGAGGGGCTGCGCAGGGGTGGGTGGGCCGGCCGGCTCCATCAGCGTCAGCCGCACTCGCAGTGCTGCCCCTCCCCTGTCTTCCTCCCGCCCTCGCCCAGGAAGAAGGAGCCCCAGGGGACAGGCATTGCGATCTGACCCCCCCAACTCCCTTATCCCTCCCCAATGACCCGCACCCCGGGAAATCCCATGCCCCAGGCAGAGCCAATCAGAGCGGCCCATCCTGGGGCTGCAACGATTGGGCTTCCCCAGGAGTGGCCATGTGACCTAAACTGATCCAATCAGAGAGAATCCCAGGCCTTGAGTTGCTTAGAGGGAGAGGAGGGATATGTCTCTCTGTCTCTCCTTCTCTCTATCTCTGTCTCTCTCCTGCTGGGCCAGAGGGAGGAAAGGCTGCGGGCTGCCACGTCGGAGACCTGGTGACCAGGCTGCGCTACTGGATCAAGCCCCACCTGCAGCTGTGTCTACTTCTTGGTTCCATGGTTGGTGCCATTGGAATCCAGTTCCTGCTTCTCACACCCACAAATGTCTCATTTGCCGAGGGAGCCCTGCTCATCTCAGGGAACTGGAGGCATGTCCTGGAACTCACCCCCCGCTTTGCAGATGAGAGCGCTGAGGCTTCAGAGGGTTGAGAACTGAGCCAGGGTCCCGCCGGGGGGACTCGAGCTGGGGGTGGGAAAAGGAGCGGGAGCCACTGGTGCGCAGCATAGACCCCACCTCACAGACGGCCGCGGTCCAAACAGGCTGCGATCAGGAAGCCGGGCAGTGCCAGGGGACTGGGACCCCACCGGGAAGACAGACCAGGGTGGCCACGGTGATCCACTGGCCAGAATTGGATTTTCCCGTGGAAATTTCATGGCTTTTGCGTGTTGGGAGCTTGCTCAGACTTGAATGAACACGGCAACAAAGGAGACCCACCAGGACCAGGGTGGGGCCCGAAGACCACGGGAGGGGCGGCTGGCTCAGCCCCCTCCTGGGGTGGGCTCACCTGTGGGGCTGGGCACGCAGGCTCCTGGGTGGGGGTGCATTCTCAGGGAGATCTCGGGGCCTCCTTCGGATTCCGAGAGAGGGAGAAAGAGAGGCAGACAGGAGAGACACAGGGAAGGACAGGGACAGAGAGAGACCAACAGAAGGCTGCCCAGTGAGGCCAGACCCTGACTGCTGGCCCGGGTCCTGCCAGAGCCCAGCCGCAGGTTCGCCTCCCAGTTGGAGGAGAGAGATCACCCTTCCGGCTGCCTCACCAGCTATTGATCTGCCTTGGTCGTGGCAGCTGAGACCAGGCGGGGCTCCAGGCAGAGGCCTCAGTGCTGGCCGCCAGCCTCCCTTCCTGCATTATAATCGTTAGGATTCTTTGGGAGCTGCCACTACACTGGGGGGCTGGCCCAGGGACCCCTGACACAAATGGGCAGGTGGGCCAAGGGGGACCCACCTCATCTCTGTCCCTTAGGACAAGAAGTGGGGGCAGTGGAAGGCCAAGGTCCTGGGTTCCTGTGATCCATCTAAAGGTGTCCACTGAGCCCCTTCCTACCCAGATCCCAAGGATTGGAGGGCCGGAGCCCCTGCAGGTGGCCTCTTTGCTCCAGGAACAGAGGGTCTGTTCCTGGGGCCTTGACCCCGGACCCTCCCTGGTGGTCTCCAGGGGGCTCAGTGGTGGCAAGCTCAGGCCTTGGAGCCAGCAGTGCTGGATCCAACACCTGGGATGCAGCCAGGGTAACACCAGCCTCCACTCGGCAACTGGCATGCAAAGATCTCAGTGAGGCGGCTCCTATCCCCCATCTCCATCCTCAGGGGCAGGGCTGGCCAGACGCGAGGAGGGTCCTGGGGGAGCGGAGGTGAAGACCACCAAACCATCTCAATCTGAGAGGCCCCGAGGCTGGAAGGGGGACCCCACCCCCTCAGCCTCCACCTGTCCACTCCTCTAGGAGGCCAGATATTCTTGTTCTCAGAAAGTCGCTGGGGTGGGGGTGGGGTAGAGGGGAAGGGACACAGACGACGGAGATGAGACGGGGCCAGAGCCCACGCTCCATGCCCTGCTCACTCGTCCCCCGCCCCCAGGATCCTCGACTCCCAGCTCCAGTCTACATGGGGGCAGTGCCATCGACCACTCTGCCCTCGGGAACTTCTCTGCTGCTTCTCAAGCTCCGCGATGCTTGGACCAGCCAAACTCCCAGGTGGAGCGAGTTGTTGTGCCCAACCTGGGGCCTTTGTGACCTCCTGATGATGGGTGACAGCCCCACCCGTAACTCCCCAGGGGTCGGGTCCCACCGATCTTGTCTGGGGCCCTGGTTCAGACCAATCCTCCAGGGCCACTGTGGACACTGCCCCATCCCTGGTGCAAGGCCGGCGCTGCCTACATTGAGGGAGAAGTTGAAGCCCTTGACACTGAGGGAAGACGTCGACACGCGCAGGGGACAGGCCTGATCGGCCGGGAGATGACCCAGTGGCTGCCCAGCCTCTAGCCACTGTTTCCGTGTGCGCGTGCACGCACGCATGCACGCGCGCGCACACACACGCGCCCCATCAGGAGGGCACCCGGCCAACCAGCCCGGGGAGGACAGGCAGGACAAGGGCCTCCCTGGCCAGGGTGGTGGTTCCACCACCCAGCCAGCCTCGGGGTTGCAGGACTCGGCTCCAAGCCACCCATAAAGGCTTCTTAAACAGTCAGTCTTGGCCAACTGTCATCTCCATTAATGCGTAAAAATCATTAGGCACCGGTCCCGAGACCCCGATCGTAAAGCAGCAGGTCCCCGGGGCCCGCGCCCGCTCGGCGAATGGCATCCTCCGGAAGGCTGTCCGGCTCCCCCCGCGCCCCCGCCCTGCCCGGCCCGCACTCGGAGCCTCTTCCCAATCGATTTTATGAAAGCAGCTCGGGGTTCGCCAACGTTTCCGCCAGCGCTTTATGCCCCTGTTTAAAAATTCTTAATTAAGCAGGTTTTTCTGTTTACACTTGAACTAATTACACTTTTAAAACCAACAATAAAACATTAGGCCCAGGCTATTAGAGGCTCCGGTGGAGGCCTGCGGCGCGGCCGTGGGAGCAATTCAGGAACTGGGTCCTTCGGCGGCAGATAGGGGCGCCGGGTGGCAGGCGGGTGCCCGGCTTCGCTCAAGAGGGTCTCTGAGTCTTACCTGCCTTCCTGGAGGGTGGAGTGGGGGACAGCAGACGGCCACCCGGGTCTGGCTTCCGCCCGCCCCAGAGATTGCCGGAGCTATTGATCAGACTGCCCTCTCCATGGCCCATCCTTCCGGGCATCTTCGGAACACCAGGGACTGTGCCGGGCAGGGCGCGGGGAGCCGGAGAGAGGCCCGCAGGGGCCCAGGCAGAGGGCTCTGTTGCTGGGTCAGGGGCAGCCATCCGGACAAGTTAAGGGGCTCGGGGCCGGGAGCATTTACTGGGCAGAGTTGGGGCTGATGGAGCATTTCGCGCAGGCGCAAGAGTCCCCATTGTGCGTGGGATGAAGCCCCCGGGCCTCTGGTGGTTATCCAAAGGTCTGCCTGAGCTGAACCCAAACCCTGTGGGCCGCCCGGCACAGACACCTCGGCCCTGTCACTTGAACGGTGACTTATGCATACTCCGAAAGCACTGTGGACAGCGGCTTGCAGGGCCCCTGGCACGGAACATCGTCGGACGGCCCAGGCCTTCCCTGACTCTGCAGCAGCCCCTGGAACAGTTGCGTGGCCACCCAAGAATGCTTCCATAACTGCTGCCTGCCTTCCATGCAGTGTAGCTCAGGACGCGCGGAATTTCCAGGCCGTGAGGCCTTGGGGGCTGTACCTGCAAGTGGCCAGGTGAGCTCCGGCAACGTGAGGCCATTCTGAAGATAGCCGGCAGGCCCCCCTGGGGCTCACTGGAGGCCTTGGTCCACATCCACCAGGCCCCATGGAAGATTCCAGGCCCGCGCTGCCACCCCAGGCCTCTCGTGGGAGCCCCTCCCCTGTCCTAGGCCTGTGACTCGGCCGGCTTACCTGGCCTCAGCGTCCTTCTGTGTCCCCATCAGTGACCGTCCTGCCATGTACCCATCTCCCAGCTAGAAACGCTGTCTCCCAACCCCCTGCCCCCATATTCAGTCTCCAACATCCTCCATCTTGCCTTCTGAGTCCCCCTGGAACAGGCTCCCTCTGCAGCCCCCGAAGGCCCCACCTCCTCTTGGGTCTCCTGCCTCTGCCCTCACTCTTCTAGACCAGGCTGTAAAGGGCCAGAGAGTAAATATGTTTGGATTTGTGGGCCAGACAGACTCTGTCAGGACTGCTCAGCTCTGTCCTTGTAGTGAAAGCACCATAGATGATAAATGAATGAGTGGGCATGGCTGTGTGTCAATAAAATTTTATTTATAAAAACAAGCCAAGGGCCACAGTTTGCTGACTCTTGATCTAGACCACCCCAACAGTGACATCAGGAGGCTCTTTCTCACTTGAAGACTTGGTACATACTTCCGCTTCTCTAAAACTTTACTATGCCTCTTCATTGCCTGGGGGAAAAGGTCCCACTCTCCTGGCTTGGCATGGAAGATTCCTCAAGGATTTGACCTGGCCTGTCTCCAACACTGCCCCCCTTTACAGCTATGTTCTCTCTCTCTCTCACTGATGCTGTTCCCTCTGCCCTACACCTTCACCAGGCAAACTCCTACTCATCCCTCAAAGCCCTGGCCTCCAAACCCCCTTCTCTGGGATTCCGCATCTGGGTCCCAAGGATAGCTTTTAGCCATACCTTCTCCTCTGCTCTTCCACACTGCAACCCAGTCCTTATTGTCTGGGCCTGGAAATATGTGTTCAGCACTGTCTTCTCCCGATCTTGGTGATCCATCCCAATCATGTCTTGGCCATGAGAACGGGTACCTTACATAAGCCAGCCAATCATGCAGTATCTCCTCCTCCTGGCGGTGGTGATTGGTCCAGAAATGGACACGTGACCCACACTGGCCAATCAAAACCTTCCCTGGGATCTTTCAGTTAGCACCAGCAAGGAGGAAACTTTCCCTCCATTGCTGAGAAGCCAGAAGGCTGTGCAGGGAGGCTGACCCGAGAGAATGAAGCAGGCCCCTCTTTTACTCAAACATCCTGACGTCAAGGTACCGTCACCGCTAATACATAGTAGGCATTTAACAAATGTCATCAATATATGACCTCCACAAATAACCCGAGCCTCCCCAATCTTCCTACCACTTGACTTTGCTCACAGCTCATATCACCTTCTTGCACACCTTACATTTGAAATACTCATTTATTTCTTATCTGGTCCATGTCTGTTCACAGTTGTTCCCAGAACCCCATGCGCTGGGCTGGCCACATAATTTGCAGGGCTCACTGCAAAATGAAAATGCAGGAAAAGAGGTGTCGTTCAAGGTGCTAAACTTTGAAGCTTTTCCCTTTCTCCCAGTGTCTCTCTCCCTGCACCCGTCACGGTTTCTTCCGTTTGCTATTCCATGTCTTTCCATAAAGAAAAATGAACCATTTGAACGACCAGCAGGAACGTTACCATTTCTGTCGTGCAATGCTGATTTTAAGTGCAAATAAATCCGAGAGCACGCCACTTGTCCACACAGCCACCGAAAGCGCACGGTTGCATCTTGCAGATTATCCACGCCTATGTGTTTTGTTCTTACCAGAACAATTGAAACGCCGTGCAAAACCAACCAACCTGTTTTCATGTCACTGTGGACGTGCGAACACGCTGCTACCACTGTGGAAGCCGGCAGGCGCAAACAGGGAGGCAAGGAGCCAGGACAAGCTACGTGGGCCTGTGGCTTCCCCGTGTTCTGCTCCCTTGTCCCATTGGACTCCACTCACGAACATGCGCTCAAAGATCAAACTGGCAGGAATTTCAAGGCGGCGACAGCAGAGCATTAAACCGAGTGTGGAGCCTTGGGCGGCTGCACAGGTCACACGTCCACAAAGCCACCCTGCTAGAGAGGTCTGGTATGCAGCAGGTGCTCAATAAATACTTACGCATGCAGTGAGTGATCAGACGTTGGAGATCATCAGATCCCCTGGGGGCTCAAGCTACTCCCGCAGCCTCAGAGGCTATGAATGGTGTCCTAGCTCCAAGTTAGAATTGGGGGTGAGGGAGGGTTAGTGGCGGGGTGTCCTCTGTGATGGGCTGAACAATGGTCCCAAAGACATTCACCCTTGATCGCAGGACCTGGGACGTGTCCCCTCACGCGGCAGAGGGGACCTTGTCAGGGCCCCCGAGGAGGGGGTGACCCTGGGTTCCCGGGGGGGCCGGCGTCCTCACGAGGTCCTCACGAGGGGGAGGCAGAGGGTGGGAGTCCCAGAGATCGGCAGACCCCGCGCTGCTGGGGGTGAGGATGGAGGGGGGGCCGCGGACCAGGAAAAGGCCGGAGCTGGGTCTCCCCGGGGGACCAGCCCTGCCCACCCTGGGATTTTAGGACTTCTGAGCCCAGAACTGTCAGGGAATGAGTGTGAGCGGTTTAAGCCCTAAATTGGTGGTGACCTGTCACAGCAACCACAGGAAACCTCTACACCCCCAACACCTGCACCCCACCTGGAGGAGTGGACCCTGCTTCATCCTTCTGAACCACTGGCCTCCTGCAAATTGATCCTTTGAATAAGGCATCGTGCTGCTACATGCAGAGATCTGAAACCCTGGTCTGAGCCCCTGTGCCCCTCGGTCAGCTGGGGACACGGAGGTCTGCACGCGGGTCCGGCTGAGCGGGGCTGCACGCCCGCCTCGGCCAGCCTCCTGGCTCGCACACCCACGTTCTTAGGTGGGTATTCTTCCCCGGAGGGTGAAGGTGAAATTCAGGAGCCCTCATGGGGCCGCTGCCTGGAAAACTCTGGTGGTTCCAACAAATCACAAATGTAGAGTCACCGCACCACCCACCGACTCCACTCCCAGGCATCCCCACCCGGAAGGACAGAAAACAGGGCCTCGGACAGAAGCCGGTGTGCGCATGTGCGCAGCACGGCCGCCCCCTGCCAGGAGGCCGGGCGACCCAGACCCGAGCCTGCTCAGCCTGCTCCGGGGTTAGGCAGAGGGGGCGTGAGTGCACTGAACGCCGCCGAATTGTTCGCTTTCACCACTAGCTTTACGTTATGTCCATTTCACCTTGCTTTTTTTTTTTTTTAAGATTGTATGTATGTATGTATGTATGTATTTAGAGCGGGCACGAGCTGGAGGAGGGGCAGAGGGAGAGGAAGAGAGAATCTTCCAGCAGACTCCCAGCTGAGCGCAGAGCCCCATGTGGGGCTCGATCCCACGACCCCGGGATCACGACCTGGGTCGATTTCAGGAGTCGGAGGCTTAAGGGCTGAGCCACCCAGGCGCCCCATCACCTCGCTTTTTAAAAAATCCTGGGTTGCAAGCTGAGGCCGCAGGCACCGCCGGCCCGGTCCCGGGGGCGGCCCCCCCGTCTGGCGAGTCCGAGACCGCTCCCGCCCACCTTGCGCCGGCGGTGCTGGGGCCTCCGGCAGCACGTCCTCGCCCACGCGTGCTCTCTCCTGGCTTCGGGCGGCCCATTTCCTAAAGACGCTCTGATGGGCGTGAAACCTGGTGTTTATGCAGAAACCGGAGAACGGGAAGTTTTAAGCTCTGACAGCTTGACATGCCCGGAGATCCCAGATGCGCCCATCCCGGGGGAGCAGAGCATTTGAGGAGCCGGGTCACTCCACGGGAGACCCCCACAAGGGGCGCACAGGCCAAGGCGGGGTGATGCCCCTTCTTTTCCCCCACTACTGCCCACCAGGCGCCCAGAGCCCCACCTTCCTGCTGCGGCCACCGGGGTGACCCAAGGCAGGTAAGGACTTAGGTGAGTCAACAGCACCTGGAAAAGGATAAGTACCTCACCTCCTGGGAGGCCCTGGGTGAGACCCCTCTGCGCACAAAGAGCAGCCTGCAGCGTGGTGGGGCCCTTCCCAGCCCAGACATCAAGGCGGCCCCACCGTTCCAGGGCTGCCGACCAAGACACCTGGGGGGGGGGTCCCCCGGGCTGAGTCCATTTCTTGGGTCAGGGGAACCAGAGAGTCCCACTTTGGAGGGGCGGCTTGTGTCCAGCACCACCCTTGGGCCTGGGCAGCTGGGGTCCAGGGGGCCTGGGGAGGAGAGCATTCCATTCCTACTGCCTGGACAGTGGGTGAGGCCGGGCCAGAGAGGCCGCCAACTTTGTGCTGATGGCTAAGAACGCTGGATTCACGGGTTTGTCAGCCCAAAGCGGTGAGCGGACCGGCGAGGGCCGAGGTGAGCTCAGGACAGGGCCGGGAGACGCGCCGGCTCAGGTCGACAGGGACACTGCGGTGGGGCGTGGGTGGGCCCTGGGTGTGGAGGGCAGGATGAGGCCTCTCAGGGACAGGTGGGAGGCGGGAGACATTGCCTTGGGGGGATCATGCTGCGTAGGGGAAGGCTGGGGGGGATGCTGTCAAGGGCTGGTGTCAGGCCGGTCCATGGCCACCCAGATTTCTGCCCAGACGTCTTGCAGAGTTGGTGGGCGGGAGGAAGGGGGGTTGTTTCTGAGAAGGGAAAGGAGTCCCTCAGGATCTAGGGGTTTCTGAGAACTGTTTCCACCTCTTCTCAGAACTGCCTCCTCCGAGTCTGTCCCAGGCCCCAGCCTGACACACATCAAACCTCCACCCAAGAGCTCTGGGGAGGGGGTGAGTTCCCTGTCCCTTGGCGCATGCAAGCAGCATGGAGAAGGGGGGCCAGGCTGGGGGAGAAGCTGTGCTCAGAATGGGTGAGGGAATGTTCTCGGCTCAGAGAGAGGCATGCCCGTCTGTTGTGGTTGTTTTGGAGTTGGGGAAACTGAGGCTCAGAGGTAGCGGACCTTCTGCAGGCCGCTCACACGAGTTTCGAGAGGCACCGATCCCCTCGAGGGAAGGGGCAACCCTGGCCACCGATGCCCAAACGAAGATGTACTTTTTCTCAAACCTCCATCACCTTCCAGCTGGGCCCAGAGACGGGGGCACCTGGGAAGCCCCCCACAGCCGTCCCGGGCAGACATGATTATTGTGATTTTGTTTGCCTGCCCCTCAGCCAGACCCAGATGGGGACACTGAGGCCCGGAGAGGGATACTCCCATGCCCCCTCCCTGGTAGTGCCTCCCCGTCGTCAGCTACCCTGCCCTGACCCCTTGGGCCATCGGGCACCCCCAGCCTAGACCTGGGAGTCCCCAGGGGTGGGGCGCACAGGGCAGGTTCACACCAGTTGCCCTGCATGCAGAGCCCCCAGCAGCAACTTCTCTTCTGGGGGGGGTCTACATAAAGGCCCACTGCACAGAGGAGTAAACTGAGGCCAGCCAGGGTGGGGAGCCAGGCCTGCCTGGGGCTGCACATTTGATGCTGGGCCAGGAACAGCTTGCTCTGAGGCCTGGCTGTGCTCCCTGCAGCCATCAGACGTGATGCAGAGCTGGGCTTCCAGCTTAGAGGCTGGGCCTGAGGTCCGTTTATGAATAACATTCCAAACAGCCCTGAACCAAGCCACCCACCCACCCACCGCCATTGGGGTTCAGGCGGTTGTGAGGGGCAGGGCGGGGACAGACCACCATTGGTGTCTGCAACAGGGAGGTGTCTCTGATTCTCCCAACCCCCCTTTATTTTTTTTTTAAAGATTTTATTTATTTATTTATTTGACAGAGAGAGACAGCGAGAGAGGGAACACAAGCAGTGGGAGTGGAAGAGGGAGAAGCAGGCTTCCCGCCGAGCAGGGAGCCCGATGCGGGGCTCGATCCCAGGACCCTGGGATCATGATCTGAGCGGAAGGCAGTCACTTAACCGACTGAGCCACCCACGCGCTACATCCCCCAAACCCCCTTTAAAATCAATCCCTGCCCCAGCCACTCTCCCCACCTCTGCACCCCTCAGCCCATGGTACCCCTTGTTTTCTGCCTCGACCTCCTTCCTTCCCTCCTGAACCTGACAGCCTCCAAGTGGCAGCAGAAGAGACTTTTCCAAAGGAAAATCAGACCGTTGCCTTCCACCCTTCTGGAGCCCCCCATGGCTCCCTCCCTTCTCAGTGAAACCCAGTCCCTGCCCCAGCCACCTACTTTTCCACCTGATCTTTGGAGCTCTCCTGTCCCTCAACCCCACCAAACAAGCCTCTTTGCTGTGCCTGCCTCAGGGCCTTTGCACACCTTCCAGTCACCTAACCAGCTCCTTCTCCTTCTTAAAAGCCCTGTCCTTGGGGAGTTCTCCCTGCCTCCCAAGCAGAGCCTCTTCATGGTCCTCCCCCCAGCCTGGTTTCCCTCCTTCAGGCCCCCTCTGGCCCCACAAACCTGGAGGAGGTCTGAGTCCAGGTCCATCTGCCACCAGCCTCTGCAACGTTGAGGTAGAGGTCTCTTGGGTCTCAATTTTGTCCAAACACTCCCTGGGTGGGGGAGTATTTGCTACCTAAGCCCTGGTCCTCAAAGAGGGGAGACCCTGCCTGATGCCCACCTTGGCCCAGGCCACAGCCCACATGGACCACACCCCCAATTCTGTGTGCTGACACCCCCACTCCATTCAGTCACGCTTCTCCAAGACCACTCTGGGCACTCCCTCCCAGCTCCGGGACGGTTCCAAGTTTCAGGCCTTTCTGGAGCCCTTTCATGCCTCTCCGACTCTCCATCTGTTCTTGGTGGCATCACTTTGCCCTTGGCCACCTCTCCCCCTCAGCCAACCTCCACCTCCAGGGAGCCCTCCCTGAACCCTCCAGTTTTCTACTTAGACATTCATTTGTTTGTCTCTATTACATAAAGAGGTCACTCCCATGTGGTCACCGCCTTGTTCCCAACACCCAGGTCAGGGGTCAGTGCCCAGGAGGTATTCTTGGTACCTCTGTGTAGACACACCAGAATGCCAGGTCTCGGTCCCACTGAGTGCTCCTGGAGACCCCTGCCTGGCCCCCTTGGGAGGGCAAGTCTCATAGACGAGGCTTGTCCAGAGGGGTGGCCCGTGAGCTGCCTGCACCATTCGCCTCCTGGGACCCCCCCATCCTATTCAAGCCTACCGAGTCCTGAAGACTTGGGGGCCTTCTTCCCCCAGAGAGTTCGGGGTGCAGGACCTTCTGGGGGATTCTCAGCCCCTCTTGGCCTCCTCCAGATACAGCAGGCACACAATGTGACAGGAGACCACCCACCAAACCCCAGCCCTCAGATCAGGGGGTGCCGCGGGACGGGGCTAAACCAGGCTCTGGGGCCCAACACCCCGGCTCACTCGACCCCTCCCATCCCCAGTGGGGACACCTGGGAAAGGTACAGAGAACCGCACAGATGCCTTGCACACCCCCGGCCAGGATTCAACTGGGGATTCTTGGCAGCAGCTGGGTCCCGCGACATGCTGAGGGCTTGTTGTATATCATCATGTCTTCCTCTCCGGGCCCGGTGGCAAGCTCACCCCATTTCACAGATGTGGAGACAGGCTGGGAGAGGGGCTGCGGTGCCCCCAGACCTCTCCAGCCCCCAGGCCTGGGTGGAGGAGATAAAGGCACGAGTCGTTATCAGCCGAGCGTTGTGACGGCTGAGCAGAAGGATTCCTTGCCGTCCTGCTGCCCATCGATCGGGCGCTCCAGCCTCCGTGGCCGGCCACGCTTAATTTATGTGGGACTGGAGAACACTAATTAAGTCTGTTTAAGAGGAAGTTAACTTTAACGCCCTGGCTGCCCGCCTCCTGCGCCTCTGGTGTGGGCACTCTTCGGCGGGCCCCAGGGAGACCCTGCACCGGCCCGGGACTGAGCTGGCACCGGCCTGCACACATCCTCCGGCGCAGACAGAGCCCGGGGCTGGCCCGTCCCCTGCCTGACGTCACCTCCAAGAGTGAGGACAAAGCCTGGCGCGCAGCGGGTGCTCAGCCGGTGCTTCTTGCTCGCACTCACACCCAGAGTGGAGTCACAAATCTGGAGGCCAAATCCGGGACACGTCCCTCCCTGCTTGAGACATTCTATGGCTCCCCAGTGCCCTCCCAAAGGAGCGCGGAGCCTTAACAGGCCCTGGAACACAGGGCTGAGGAACTCAGCCTGAGCCTCACCCGCTCTGGCCACAGCCGGTCCCCAGGGCTGCCCTCCACACCTCCGAGCCTCCGCACACGCTGGCCCCTCTGCCGGAATTCCCTTCCCTCCTCTTAGCGAGTACCCCCTTCCTCTTCCTTGGAGCTCCTCCTCCCTGCAGCCCTCGCCCTTCTCTGACTCCCCCAGCCCCCACCCCAGGTCTGGGAATGTCTGTACCCACCTCTGTCTGCAGCCTGCCTGGACTCAGCAGCCGGGGCTCCACGTGGGCCTGGATCAGAGCGGCGCACCCGGGTGTATAAGTGAGTGAGCGAACAACTGACAAGCCTCTCACGACAACCCCACGGGAGGCATTCTTCCTGCTGCCGGGCAAGACTGCTAACCTCTGAGCCTCAGTTTCCCCATCTATAAAATGAGCGCTGCGGGGGGAGGCTGTAGCTGGGTGGGCCGAGAGAGCTGCTGGCCAGCCCCCCGGGGGGCCCCTCGCGCGTGCCCATGGAGGGGGTGAGCTGAAGCTCCGCAGAGCTGAGACCCCTGGTCCTGGGGCGGGGCCCTAGCTCAGCCTGCAGAGCGAAGGACGGGTGGAGGGGACCGCGTGTGCCGAGGCCAGGAGGGTGTGGGCCTCGAGGGCCCTGGGAGATGAACGTGTTAGAGATGGCCCGGGTGGGGAGAGGCGAAGACCATGAATCCTAACTCAAGGCTGGTGTCCGAATCCTGGCCTCGACATTCGTTCGCCGCGTAACCTCTGGCATCCATGCACCTGCTTGGTCCTCTGTACAAAGGGGACAATGACTGTGTCGATGATCGCGTCGGGCGCTGTGCCTACGAGGTGAGGAAGGTGTCAGCCTCCCCCTTCGGAAACGCAGCCCGGGGCCCATTGGCCAACCACGTGGCGCGCGGCTCCGGGGAGAAGGGGCGGCGGAGGAAACCCAGCCCGACCATGTGCCAGAGGGGCCCGGAGATCCCTCAGGACAGAAGTGCCCTCCCCCTCCAGAGTCCGTGTTTATCTCTGGAGGAGACTAAAGAGACAAACTCCAAAATGCATGGAATCCTGAGGTCCCGAGACCCTAGGATGCCCACACCCCTATATGCGGGGGTTCTGACATCCAGAATCCTGGGCCCCAAGGTTGTGCCTCTTCCCATTCTCACCCTCATCTCTGTGTTGGCCCCCTCGACGCAGATTTCCGGAAGTGCCTGGCTTTACACGTGGTTTTTAAACAGCAGAACCAGGAGGAAGGACGTGGGAGAGCTTCACGGTGTGCGTTTCCCATCCGTGGGCCTCAGACACTCCGATGGGGCATCTCAGTGCAGGCTCCCCAAAGGCCAAGCCCAAGACCAGGGTTCACTGGTGAAGTGGGTTATCCTCGAGGCGAGAGGTCACTGCCAAGGGCACAGGACTGGCCATCACCCATCAGGTCCTGGAGGAACACTGGCCCTCACGTCCGGTGCCTCCAGAAGCACAGACGAGAAGAGGCACCCAGGCGCGCCAGGAACAGCAGACTCGGGCCCCCACAGGGTCTGCTGCAGGGGAGGGGGTGATCGCTGAGTGGCACCCACACTCTGGGACAGACAGTGCCCCTTCCCTCGCCAAGGTGAGCCTGGAGGGGAAAACAGACGGCAAAGAGGTCCATAAATAAACCGCCAAGACCAGTGGAGAGAGGGACGTGATGGGGGCCCCTGGGACTGGGGGGTCAGGGAGGTCAGCAGAGACAGAGGAGTTTGGATTTCCTCTGCAGGGCACTGGGGAGACACAGGCAGCTCCGGAGCAGTGGAGGGATGTGCTGACTTTTGTTCTCAAATGTCCCTGTGGACATATCCACCCAGCAGGCGGGGAGATGAATGGGAAAGCCAACCTTTCAGCATTTTCGGCGGCGGCCACCTAGCTGGTATTCGCCTTCCAGAAGGGCGGCAGGAAGCCGGTCCAGCAGATGTCAGACCCATCCTCACGGATTGCCCAGGGGCCTCGAGGCAGCTCACCTTCTGCTCTGGCCTCAGTTCTCCCTGTCGGCCCAGCGGCATGTTGGCGTAACCCTGACCTCCCGGGACACTTCAGCCTTAGCTGGCTCCTGGTGCCCGGGAGACCCCCAGACCCAGGTCTGAGCCCCCGCCCTGCAGCCCTGGCCCGCCACCCACCGGCCTCCCCTCTCAGGCAACATCTTCATTACGGAGCCGAGTTGTTTAAATAAATGAATTAATATTGACGAAACATCAGTGACCTAATAAATGATTAGTTAAGGCGCACATACATCATGCCGCGGGGACGCCGGGAGCCCTTAATTACTGCTTCGGAGGGGCGAGCAGGGCCACGGCCACTGCCCGGCACCCCTTCCTGGTGCTGGACCCCTTCCTGGCCACCAGGCTCGGGGCCAGGTCTCTCCCCGTCTCTCCATCTCTGCCCTAGCTCAGGCTCTGCCTGGTCCCAGCCTCCTTCCTGCCCCCAACATCCCTTCCCCCCAGCACCCGAGGGCCTGGTCACAGCATGACTCCTTCCTCATCCCTCCCTTATTGTGGCTCCCCAGTCCGCCCCAGAGAGACCCAAGCCCTCACCACAGCCCAGAAGAGCCCAGCCAGCACCAGCGCTGCCTCCTTCCTCCCACATCCCGCGTCCTGCCTCAGGGCCTTAGGCTACTGTACCCTCTGCCAAGAACTCAACTCCCCTCGGGGCCTGGGCAAACCCTGTTCACCTGAGGCTGCAGCCCCTCTGGGGGGGTGCCCTGGGGGGATAGCACAGGGGTACCCTGGGGGGCCTGGAGGGAAAGGGAATCTGACCAGGAGGGAACCTGGGGGGATTTCTGGGGTAGGGGTGCTCGAAGCCCAAGCCCCCAGCTGAGGCATCTCCACCATCCCCACGGCCTTTGGCCCTCCTCTGGCGCTCTTGCCCATCTGTGCCTCAGTTTCCCTAGCAGGACGTGAGGGGGAGAATGGCGCGGGGGATTCAGCAGAAGGGAAATGAGACACCAGACATTGCCTGGCTCATGTGTCCCCCTTCCCCAGCAGGGGCGCCTGGCCCTTAGGGGGCCCCCACTCGGGCGCGGACTCTGCAGCAGGCATGATGGCAGCGGACCCCCCCCCCCCCAGGCTCTCCCTGGCGCAGGGGGGAGGGTACCTGGAGAGGCCATGGCTAATGGCTCCTGAGAGGCACGGGGAGGGGGAGCCGAGCCAAGCTGAGAAGTGGGAGAGGCGCCACCACCACGGCTTTGCAGAGCTGAGGGGCAAAGGACGGGAGGAGCGGGAAGGGGAGGGGGATGGCCAGAGAGAGGCGGAGATGGAGAGGGGGGCAGACACAGGGAGAGAGAGCAGGGGGAGCCCCACTCCACTGGGCCGCGTGCAGGGGGCCTCTGAGAGGCCTGGGAGCCCTGGGCAGGCCCTTGCTGGGCATCTATGAAGCTCCTGCTGTGTGTAGGGCCCATCTGGCTGTCAGGTCTGGAATCCCCTGGGGGCGGGCAGGGGCATGCTCCCCTCCCTGGACCTCCCTCTACTCAGACCCCTCCTCCCTGCAGGTCAGTCATATTTCCTGCCTCAGGGTGCTGTTGAGGGGATGAAGTGGGTGGCCGGGGCATACAGCCACCACCCAATAAATGTGGAGGCGTTCAGGAGGATGAGGCTGGGAGAGTAGAGAGTAGTCCAAAGCCAAAGTCCAATGTAAGCGGCTGGGATTTAAATTCCTAGTATTACCATTACTGCTAAGTACTATTGTGTAGTCGATCGACAAACGCTCACCGTGGGAATATTTGGAGCTGGGCCTCGGAGGGCGGAGGGGGACATTAGGGGTGAGTGTGGGCGGAGGGCGGAGTCAGCTTGCTGCGCACAGTAGGTGTCCCACGAATGTCCGAGCCTCAGGGGAGCGAGCTTTCTCCTGATGCGTGGGAAACTGTGGTGAAGTAGCCCCCCAGCCCCCCACCCCTCCTGAGGCCCATCAGTTCCTCTCCACTCCGCCCCTCCCCGCTGGCCACCTCCTCAGTCCATACTGGCGCTCCATCTGCCTTCAGCCCTACACCCCGACCCAGGTCAAGCACCTCCCAGAGGCCTTTGCGGGTGCACAAAGGGGTAGGGATGATGGAAGGGCTGGCCGTCTCCCAAAACCAGTCCTTTACCTTCCCTCTCCAAGTGACCTCGGCAGGGAAGTTCCCCAGGAACCAGCAGGGGCAAGCGCGCTCTGGCTCAGCCACTCTGGCCCCAGCCTCAGTTTCGCTGTCTGTATAATGGGATCATGGACTCCCCCACCCCACCCCAAGTGTTGCGCGCAAAGGCTTCGCGGGACCGCAGGGGCCAATCAGGAGCCGCAGTCACTGTCTAACAGTAATAATATACCTGCTTCTATTTTTCTACGCGGTGACTCTTGGTTTCATGCGCCCCGCCCTGGCACACAGGACGCGCCGCATAAATGCAGCCGGACACGCTTGGCCTCCAGCTGTGGGCGCCCCTCTCTCGGGGGCTCTGCGCCTCGGTGTCCGCGCGCACGGACCCGGCACCGGTTAGCCACGCCCTCGTCCGGGGAGCACCGGGCCCCAGCGCCCTGCGGGGAGCCGTTTACAAGAAGCCCCGCGCTTCCCCCGCGCGGCCCCCGCCAGCCTGCCGTTCCCAGCCGGATAATCTAATCGCGTTTCCAAGGCTGCGATCGATAACCCCGAGGCGGCGCCAAAACGAGGCTCTTAAAGGGCCAGCAGCCCCGCCCAGCCTCCCCCCAGAGCCCGCCGCAGGGATGGGGGAGCCTCTGGGGAACGACAGGCTCTCCCCATCAGCAAAGCGCCTTGCGGCCCCCACTTCCGGGCTGTGTGGCCCTGAGCCAGCAGCCTGACCTCTTTGAGCCGGCAGGTGCCTCTTCTGGAAAAGGGGACCCCAGGACGCCCACCCACTGCAAACCTCCTCCACATCTGCACCCCCCTTGTCAGATGGGGAAACTGAGGCTCAGAAAGGGGACAGAGCAGATGAGGTATCTTCTGCAGGCTGGTGCTCCCTCTCCCACCAGCATGTCCACTCAGCCCCCCAATGTCCCCTGAGGCCCCCTTGGCCCTGCCTCCCCTCCTCTTTCAAGCCCAGGCTACCTGTCCCAGGATCTATACAAACACACTTAGCAATCGATGTCCCTGCAGGGCCCAGCCGATCGACCTGAGGTGGGGCCCCCCAGTGGCCCCCACGTAGGCCAGCTGCCCTGCTGAGCTGTCCCCGCCACGGCAGAGAACCAGGGGAGAAAGCCACCTCTTCCTGGTGTGTTTGGGAGACCTTCCCCTGCCTGCCTGCCTCTCTCCCTACTCTGGTCCTAAAAGGGAAAAACCTAAAAGCCCCTGACATCTTCCTGCCTGCCCAGGAGCTAGAAGGGTGAGCTGCTCAGAACTGGAATGGTGGACTCTTCCAGAGGCCATCATGGAGGAATATTCCAGAAGCAGTGACAATGGACTGAGCTAAAAGCAGGAATGGTGGACTGCTCAGTAGCAATAACAGCAGAATCTTCCAGGACAGTGAGGGCAGCCAGCTCAGGACAGAGAATGCAGGCTTGCTGCCTGGCCTGGTGTGGCTTCCAGTGCCAGCCCTGGCCAGCGCCTGGCCAGGTGGCCTTGCTATCAGCTGTAAATTGGGCCGAGGACTGGCTGGAGACCGCACCCCACACATACCGAGGGCTCCAAAGAACTGGCTTGGGCCAGACCTAGAATCTGGAAGTCAGAGAGGCCATGCCCTGGGGAAACAGAGGCCCCGGGGGGGTGGGGGTGGGGGGTCATACCATCAGTGCCTGCCCAGGGCTCACTTGACCTCTGACCCTGCTGACCCTACCCCCAGGGACCCTCTTGCTCTCTCCAAGGCTTGCCACCCCCCGCTCTGCCTGAGTGACCCCTGTCCTAACCCCACAGCATTCCCCCCACCCGGACACCCAAGCCTGACCCCACTTCCTTGTCACCTTCCGGGTCCAGGGTTGGGGCTGCAGGGGTGAGAGGAGATTGATCGAATGGCTGACCCTGTGGCCACCGTTGCCAAGGAGATGGCCCATGGGGGCTGGAGGGGTGGCCAGGGCCAGGGGGTGACAGAGGGACAGAGAGAGGGAGAGAGAGAGGAAGGGGAGGGAGAGAGGGAAGGAGAGACAGACAGAGGGAAGGACAGAGAGATGGAGGGAGGGAGCCATGGTAAAGGGGCACAGTCTTCACATCAGAGCCTCTCCTAAGCGATGCTAACAGCCCCGGGATGGGGGCTGGGAACCGGCATTCACCCACCCTTGAAAGTGCACCTTTCATGAACCACTGTCTGCAGACGTGGCCTGGAAGCCCAGACGCAGTGACCACCACCCGAGGTCACCCAGCAGGTCTGTGAGCCGGGGAAGCC
Organism: Halichoerus grypus; assembly: GCF_964656455.1. Classification (NCBI taxonomy): domain Eukaryota; kingdom Metazoa; phylum Chordata; class Mammalia; order Carnivora; family Phocidae; genus Halichoerus; species Halichoerus grypus. The sequence goes on from NC_135712.1 coordinate 215,518,725, forward strand.
AGCACATACCTGTCGTCCAGTCACACCTGGGGGGGGGCGGGGAGAGGAGGGCAGGTGTCCTGGAAGAGGGGTCAGTAGCACAGGGCTCTGCAGGATGAATAGGAGTTCGTGGGGGTAGAGCAGGGAATGGTAAGGAGGGAGGCAGCCCCTCGTATGACCCAGGATTGGAGAAGAAGTGGGTGGGTGGCCTATCAGGGAGGATCCCTTCCCTGCTCAGCAGGCACACTAATAGGGGAAACTGTTTGGCTGGGTTGTTGGAGCCGGGGAGCCGGGCCTGGATTTCCCATAATCATGCCTATGGGCTCGTCATTCAGCCCGTCCAGCTCTGAGCCGTTTATTGGGTGCCCACTGGGCGCAGACATCAGGGGTGCCTTCAGAGAGCACAGCTCTTCATGGGAGGACAGGATCAGGTCAACAAAGGAAGGAAAGGCGGTGGGGGAGAGGATCATTTGCGGGCCAGCGCTAACCAGAAGGGACGCCGAGCTGGGACACGTACATACGTGAACGTGCATAAAATGCCAGGACATGTGGACACACATGTTGGCCAGGACACGCGCATGCGTGAATATGCTGGGCAGCACATGAAAACGTGCCCCGAGACTATGCCCGAGGGCAGCAGAAGGAACATAAACAGGTCTCACACGTGCGGACACGCAAATGCGCACGCACGTGCACGGCCGCGCCAGGACGCGCGTGCACGGGCGTGAGCACGTGCCCGAGCGCGCCGGGGCACACGCGCGTTCTCGGTTCCTCCCGTGGAGCACGGGCCCGCGCGTGCACCGATCGCAGCCGCGGGCGGCGGGCGCCCCCTGGTGGGCTCGGGCCAGGGCGCGGGGCCCCGCTGCGCGTCAGGCCGGGCTCAGCGCGGAGGCCGGATGCTCGGGTCCGGGCGAGAACGGCCCGGAGGGGTTCGGGCGGGGTTCAGACCGGGCTGCCGGCTCGGGCCCCCATTCCCTTCCTCCCGGTCGAAGCCCCTCCGTCCCGCCCGTGGGCGCCCGCGCGCCCGGGTCCGGGGGGAGTCTAGCCCATTCGGTATCCCCCCACGCAGGGGCTTCCCAGGGGTCCCCCAGTGCAGGGTGGGTTCCGTGGGTGGGGGGCTCTAAGGAAGACCCGCGGCCTCACCCAGGGGCGCCGCTAGGTGGCAGCACGAGCCCAATGCGCACCTCGGGCCTGAGCCCCCACACCCGGAGCCCCTCCGCTGCCCAGCACCCTCGCGGGCACTGGCCAGTCCAGTCAGTTTCCCAGCTCCGCGATGGGTACGTGGGGGTGACTGGATTGGACGCATGCGGGGTGCAGGGCGGCCCTGGTTTTCCGGCCTGAAGCACAAGTCAGGGTCTTTGACAGAATCCAGAGGTTTAAGACAGATTCTGATCCTAAACTTTCCTAGTACCGGAAGCTTCGGATGGAGCCACCTGCAGAAAATTTCAGAATCCTGCCCCCTGGCTGATGGCAGGATGGATGCCCTAACTGCAAGAGCGGGACACACTGGGACTCCTGAGGGGTGGGGTCCTTGGGACGCAAGGGTGGATGTGACACTGAGGGACAGGCATGCTTGTAGCCAGAGACCCACACCCCCCAGGCCTGGTGAGGAAGGCCTGTCCTCACTCCCTCCACAGCTCCAGAGTTTCTGCACCTTTAAAATAATGCGGCAAAATTAGCAGCTCTGCCATCATTAATATGCAAAAATTCAAATCAGGGGGTGATTAAGCTGCAGGCCCCAGGGTGTTTCTGCTGTGACGGATTCTACTGTCAGCGAGGTGGGGATTGCTGTGCTGGCAGGGTTGGGGGAGATGTAGATCTGTGCAGTAGAGCGTCCTGGGGGGGTTGCCCACTTCCCTGCTTCCCCCCCAGCACTCTCTTTGCTGCAGCTACGTGCACAGCCCCTCCTGACCCCCTTCCCCGTGGCCTGGGGGGGGGCCCTTAATGGGGGAGCAGGTGCGCAGGGTCAGCCAAGTCAGCTCACTGTGTGGCCTGGGGGCGGAGACCCAGCAACTTGGCTGAGGGTGGCCCTGGGCCTCAGGGCCTTTGCACTGGCCATGAGCCAACCAGGATCACTCCCAGCTTCCATACCCCCTCCCTGAGACCTTCTCTGGCCACTTAGCTCTGACCCCCAGGACAGCTTCAGATGCCTATGAAGTGGCTCCTTCGTCACTGTTTCTTCCCCAGGCTGGCTGCGAGCCCCAAGGGACAAAGCCCTCCAGCCTGTGGTCCCACCAAGCACCTGTGCCCAGCACATCCCGTCCCAGGGGTCCACAACCACTGTGCAGATGGGAAACAGGCTCACAACGGGTCCCCAGCCCATGAATGGTGCCTCCCATCGGGGGAGGAATAGGGACCATAATGGGGGTACAGAGGCAGGGCCGGTCCCGTCCACTCACAGGCAGGTGAAGGTGAGGGGGGCATTCTAACGCCACAGAGTGGGCCCAGCCTTCAGCCCTGACCGCCAGAGGGGGCCAAGTGCAGGAAAGGGGAGGGGGACAGAGACAGAGAGATAGAGACAGAGAGAGAGAGAGAGACAGGAACAGAGACCCACTGAGACAAAGAGAGTGAAAGAGACGGAGAGACAGAGAGACGGCCCCAGAGCAGGGCTCCTCCCAGCCGGGGATGGAGCTGGCCCCGTGCCAGCCACCAGCTGCGGCCTCCCCTCCCCCTCCCTCCTGCGTGCAGGGTGGGGGTTGGGCCCTCGAGGAGCCCCAGCTGCCGCTGCCACACACCCCAGCCCTCAGGCCGCTGTGGCGGGCCCCACCAGCTGTCCAGGACCCCGCAGCCCCCCGGCCCAGAGAAAATGCTTTTGCCTGGGCCAGGCGCCACTCTATCTGCCCTCAGGTCGTCCCTCTGAGCCTCAGTTTCCCCACCTGTGAAATGGGGACCACTGTCCTCTCCATCCTCAGCATCCACTGAGCACCTGCTGTGGGCCAGGCCAGGCCGGGTGCGGGGGATGCGGCGGAGGCCAGGCCGGGCCCAGGGGCTGCGCTGGTGGGAGGGGGGGCACTGAACAAGCAAATCAGAATGCTGTGGATATTGGTAGGTGCGAGAAAAGGTAATAGACTAGCACAACAGGCTGGAGACTGAGGGAGAGGGGCTTCCTGGCAGGGCACCAGCTGTGCAAAGGCCCCAAGGTGGGCGTGAGACTCGAGGTCCAAGGAGCAGCCGTGAGAAGTGCTGGGGGGAGAGCACGCCAGGAGCACATGCTGGGTGCTTGCGCTCCAGTTTGCCTCTCTCCCTCTGGGCCTGCCCAGGCCCCAACACTGGCGCAGCCGTCTGAGCTCAGCTCTGGGGCCTCCCCGCGCCCCAGCATTGCTAACACGGCCAAACCACAGGCAGGGAAGAAATTAGGAGCCGGTGGGTGAATTTCTTGTTCTTCGTGCCCATTTTGTAGACCTCGTCAAAACGAGGCACAGAGAGGTCATGGGCCAGCCTGGGACCCAGAGTTCTGTCCTGCCCTGGGTCCACTGCGGGGGAGGGGGAATGGAGAAACAGTGAGGGGACCAGGCCCCTCACCCAGACGGTGGGGAGGGGAGGGCCAGGCCTGAAAACCCTAGAGCCAGGGACCTACAGGACCTGGACGCAGGGCCTTGATTCTTCTCCAGCCTCAGTACAAGTTGGGAAATTGAGACTAGCGACCTTCACAGGAGAGGATCCCTGACCCCCCCATGACCCAGTTCCTCCTGGGCAGTGTTTGGGGCTGTCCCTGCCCTCAGGAAAGGGGCTGTCCCTCCATACTCCCCCAGCACCTGCCCAGAGACCAGGAGGCTCAGTCTCTGCTTTGGTGTGACATGGACTGTAATCCCCTTTAACTGGTGAGAACTTGGGCTTTGAGTTGGGGGGGTGACCTCGCTGGACTCTGCAGCACCCCTCAGACTCTGCTCACTCTTGGATTGCCCTGGGGACGCCTCCCTGGAACACCAGGGCTTTCCCCCAGAGGACCCCAGGGCAGCCGGAGGCCTGTCCCCTCCAGGGAATGCCCAGTGAGCATTGTCACTGAGGGGGTTAGGGATACCCCTAGTGGAAACCCACCCCCATTCCGTGGCTCTGCAGGCTTACCGAACTTTAGCCGTGAGGTGGAAAACTAAACTTTCTTGTAACTTAAAAAGTGCCCCCCCACACACACAGAGAAAATAAAGTCCAACTTCTCAGCTAATTCCACTTCTTAAATATAAATATAAAGTAAGAACTGAAATTCCCCCCCACACACCCAGAGTAACCACTGAACCCTGGGGACATTTCCTCCTGCACTTTTTCGATACATGCTTTTTTTCCTTTACAAAATCTCTACACCCAAAATGGTGCCGTGGGTCTCAAACTTGTATTTTATCTGAAGTGTCCACCTGAAACATCTTTCTTGCTCAGAATATGTATGCAAACCCCATTCCTTGTAAGGCGAGGACAGCATTCCTCGTATGACTGTGTTGTAATCTTCTTGTGCATCCCTCTTTTGCTGGACACAGGTTGTTTCCAAGTATTCACTGTCACAAACCACATTCTCTTGAACATGTCGGCTGGTGCTATCATTTTTATTAGATTTATCAGTCTTAGGACTGGAATTGGAGGAGGAGTTCAGAGGGATGCAGTAGAGTTTCTTTATTGGAATACACACCCTCCCGTGGACCCCCACACCTAGTTTCATCACCACAGGATATGACCAATCTTTTACCATTTTGCCAACTGTGAGCTCAGTAAGTGTTTTCTTGTTTGTGAATTTGCATTTCTTTCATCGTGAATGACTTTAAGGTTCTTTTTCTCTGTCCCTTTAACTGCCATTCATATTTCTTCTTGTATGAACTAATGTTCATTTCTTTGCCTGGTTTTGTTTGGTTATTTTTCATTGATTTGCAGGAACTCTTTGTATATGAAGGATATAAATCCTTCTGTTACAATGTTGCAAATATTTTCCCCCAGCTGTCACACCTCATCTAACCTCCTTTGTGTGTCTGTTTAATTCAGAAGTGTTTAGTTCTTATATAGTCTCATATGAAGATTTTTCTTTTTATACATCTTGGCTTTGGGCCTTTTCTACCCCTGAAGAGGGCAAGGTGGTGGAGGGGGTATGCAAGGCCTGCCCTTTTGGAGACTCCCCACAATCCTAGGAGTACAGGGAGCTCAGATGAGTCCAAGCACTTCCCACCCACGGATGCTGCCTCACGCACTCCCTGCCGGCCATTTGAAAACTCCTGTCCGCACAAAGGCAAGTAAGGGCCAGGCCTGGGCCCAGGTGCCTGGGAACCCAGAAGGGGCTGGACATCCCCCCCGAAAGGAAGAACCAGGGAATGCCTCCCTCCCTGGGCCTCTTGGGTGACCTATTTTTGTAACTTTTTAACTTTCTCTTTAAATATGCAGTAAGGCCATGTCAAGCCGGAGTCAGGAGGGAGGACATGCGATTTAATTCCGCTTCATGGGGGCCTCAGTGTCCTCTTCTGCAAAATGGGGCCAATCACAGCCCCCCACTCTTTGGGCTGGTGGGAAGATCTCAGGAGACGCTGGGCATAAGAAACTATGTCACAGAGTGGGGCACAAAGGCAGCACCCTGGTGACCCTGTTGACCTGCCCACACGCCCCCCCCCCCCGGTAGCACAGGAGTGAACACCCACGCAGGGACTCTCCCTCAGCCAGTCCTGGGCACCGAACCCTCCACGTGGCTTTGGTCAAATGAGTGCATCCCTCTATGCCTTAGTTTCCCCATGTGCAAAATGAGCGCTATAATGGCCATCACCTCCCAGGGCCAAAGTGAGGTCCAATATGGCGTGTGCAGGGAAGATGACCTACCCCAGCCCTGATTTTCAGAAGGGAAACCAAGGCCCAAGCAGGGCAGCCTCCGCCAGTCATATAGTCACAACATGGTGGAACCAGGATTTGAACCCAGTTCTGTTGGCGAGCTGGGCCCAGGGGCTCCTGCTCGTTTCTTCCCCTAGATACTGTCTCTCAGGCCCCCAAACCTGACCTTGAGAACCAGGAGCCCTCTGCACCATGCTGCCTGTCTCTTCACTGCCACCCGCCAGACCTCTGGGCACCTGTATGTGCCACACCTCACTCCCTGCCCTTGGGGGGCCCTAAGCTGGTGAATGGCGAGGTAACCAGAAACGGCACAAAGTGAGAGGGGTTCCAAGATGGGTGGGGGTCTGGTTTGCTCTGGGCACCTGGGAGGCTTCCTGGAGGAGGCAGCACCCGAGCTGAGAGCTGAAGGATGAGGAAGAGACGGCCAGGCACAAGGAGAGGAGCACACAGCCAGGGCCAAGATGTTTGAGGAGCAGCAAGAAGGGGCTGCGGCGGGCTGGTGAGGCTGTGCGGTGGGGGTGGGCTGGACTGGGGCAGGGGAGGAGTCTGTGCAGCTTCCCCACTCCAGACAGAGCGGCCAGGACTGGGCTGCCACCACGAACTGCCAGGTGCTCCCCGTGGCCCTCAGCACCAGGCTTGCTCAGTGGCACCCTCTTCCTGGTCACCCTCACCAGCCTGGGCCTTTCAGGGTCAGCGCCCCGTGGGAGCCCCCAGGGACACCACATTGCCCTCCTGGCTTTGCCCCAGAACCGCTCAGTAAAACCCAAGCTCCTCAGAGTAGCAAGGTGCTGGTGGCTAAGATTCTTGCATTTCTGGAAAGCACCAGGAAACAGGTGAAGGAGCTTGGCCAGGCAAGTAAACCAGGTGTGTGAGCCTCGCCAGCCTCAAGGTGGGGCTGGGGCTCGAGACTCCGTTTCCCCATCTGAGCAGTGGGGGTGATTTGCACAGCCTCATCTGTGAAGCTCCGGGGAGCCGAAGAACACCGGGAGAAGAGGGTTGCCCTTGGTGTGGCGAAGTCGACAGGAGCACCCCGTGCGGCCACAGGCAGAGGTCAGTGAGGCCGCCCCGTGGGTGGGTGTGTGGGCAGGCAGCGGGAACCCGGCCCGGCTCCCTGTCCCCTGCCCACACCCCCCTCCCCGGGAACTAGGGCGGGCAATGCCCCTGGGGGCTGCTGGGGAGGCACCCCATGTTTGCACAGGCCACCCCGGAATGTGGTGGGACAGGCCCTGGGGGCCCCTGAGTCAGGAGCTACAGGCACTGGGCCAGGAGGGGGAAGGGCCACCCTTGGCAGGTGGCGCTGGTCCTGTGGGTGGATGGGCACAAGGCAAGGTGGGGGCCCAGGTGGAAAGAGGCTCAGTGTGGTTGGGTTTGGTCCACAGCTGGGGGCTCAGCCCGGGTGCGGGGCTCAGTCCAGGGTCGGGGTTCGGCCCAGGTTAGGGCTTCTTCACTCACTCCTCGCTTGCTCGCTGGTTGCCCCCGGTGCACAGCCCTCCAGCCAGGCACGGCTCCGTCCCGCGGGCCTGGGCATGGGCGGGAAATGAATTTTCTGTGTGTAATTCATTCCTGCCACCAGCTCTAAGATGTCCCTGCTGGGAGAAGGGCACCACTATTAATGCCCCCAGCCCCCCGCCCCACACCCAGCCCTGATGGGTGGCTGTCTCTTCACCACCCGCCCCATCGCAAGCCTCCAGTCCCCCTCAAACCTATCCCCGGTCCACGCACTCTTCACCCCCAGGGGCCAGCCCTTCTCTCCCCCTAATGTCTATCTCCACCCGTGCCCCCCCCACCAGCCCTCCTCCACACAGCAGCCATAAGAACCACATCCCTCTCCTGCTCAGATCCCTGCCATGGCTCCCTAGGGCCCGCACCATTAGGGCCCGACCCACGCTCTGACCTTGGCTCCTTCACCTTCCATTTCCCTGGGCTTAGGCCTCATACCTCGAAGTCTCCTTAAATACACCAAATACACCGCGTGCAGTCCCGCCTCCCAGACTTTGTCCCTGCACATCGCCCACTGATGTTTCTCACCCTCTGGTCACACCCAAGTGTCTCTGCCCTGGGGCTCCACCCCACTGAGGTCAGGGTCCTGCGGGGGCACATTCAGAGCCCCTTCTGGATCTTTATCTGGTGCCTGGCAATGGGAGGCATGAGGCTGGTGTGCTGGCCGGTGTCTGCCCATTTCCCAGCTCTCCTGGCCCCCTGGCTCCCCAGGACACGGCTGGGGTGGAGGGGCAGGGGTCGATCACCGCTGGGTCCCCTTCCTTGGACTTAGAGCTGCAAGGGCCGGAGAAATCAGGCCTGGGGAGGGGCTGGTGGTCTGGCTGCTCCCCATCCCACTTTACACCCAGCACGGCAGCAGCTCCTTCCTCCGGGATGACCTGTCAGCCCCAGGCCAAGCATCAGGCCCTCTAGAAACCTCCCTCCCAGAAACCAGGGAGAAGGAATGAAGGAAGGAACGCATGAGCCCTGACCCAGGCCACCCAGGGTGAGCATGCCCATGTCTGGGTCAGGCCCCTCCGTGGGGGTCTGAATGGACCGAGAAGCCCCCAGCTCCAGAGGCACCCGTCCCCGCCGCATGAGTGCACACTGGGGGTGGGGAGATGTCTGTGCCAGGGGTCTGGCTTGAGTGATAAGTGCCCCTCCCTCCCGCCAGGGCTTCTGAAAAGCAGGGAGGAGCAGTGCGTGTTGCAGGGGGGCGGGGGGGCTCTGCTCACACCCCAAGGGAACGGTCCCATTTTGGAGACAAATGAAAACAGATGTCAGGAGGATGGCCCCAAAGTCCTAGATTCAGTTACATTCTGTCTGTGTGGAGGACCCTGGCCTGCACATGTACTGTGTCTCTTCCGGAAGCCTGCCCTACCATGTCTGTGTTCTAGCCCTCGTCCCCCCTGCTCACTGGTGAGGATCCGTTCTTGGCATTCGTCTTTCCAACCAGAAATGGGGTTCTCTCCCGCAACGTGGGGTCCCCAGCCTGGGGCCAGCGCACAGTAGGTGTGGCTTGTGTGGAAGGAGGAAGCAGGTGGGGCGGGCAGGGCTCGGGCTCCTGCCTGCCCAGGCCAAGCGGGCGGGCGCGCACCCAGAGGAGAACAAAGGCCGCAGGCAAGCAGGCAGGCGGGGGTGGGCGGGCTGTGGGCCGGCCTCAAGGGGCCCCTGGCACCAGCCACTGGCGGCATGTCCCCATGCCAGGGCCTTGTGGGGCTCACCCAGGCCTCGGGGCTGGGCAGAGGTGGCCCCGTGCGGGGGCCCCCACGGGCCGCTCCACCCAGTGACTCAGCCCGGGCTGGGCCTCCCCAGGGAGGACAGTGGTGGCCTGTGGGCGCCAGGAGGGCCTCCTGGCAGGTGTGAGCCCCGGGGCGACACTGGACCCAGGGAGGGCCTAAGCCTCAGTTTCTTCATCTGTACAATGGGTCTCATCGCTCAGTCATGGGCACCTGACAGCCAAACAGATGGATGCAAAGAGTCACATTTGGAACTAAAGGGGGGCCTCTGATTGCCCACCTTGCCTTGGAGGGCAGATGCAGGGCGTCTGGGTCTCAGGCGCCACCGTGGCCCCGTGTCCAGCACCAAGCGAGGCGCACGGTGCGGTCCGTGATGGATCTTTCCCGTTTCAGTGAGTGTGTTGAGGGCCACTCGGGGAATGGTAACCCCAGTGCTATGGTTCAGGCCCTGAGCGTTCTTGGGGAAGGGAGGACTGACATACCCTGAGCGAGGCTGGGGACCCTGAGAGGCCTGGGCCCCAGCCTGCTCCGTGAGAACCTCCCCAGGCTGGGAGGAAGCTGGAGTGAGTCTAGACCTGTAGCGTCAGGGTTGGGCCACAGGGAGCGGCTGGGGACTGAGGGGGCCTTTATGCCGTCCGAGACACAGGTCCATCAGTGGGGAGAGGTTGAGGGATGCAGCCTCAAGCTGTGGGCGCTGACTCTGCACCCATCACTGTGCCTTCCATTTTCCTGTTGGGGAAACTGAGGCTGAGAGCATGTCAAGAATTCGCACGAGGTCACAGTGAGGGAGGGAGGAATGAGGAATTCGAACCCAGACCCCAAGACCCACACCTCCCTCTCCAGGCATGCAGCACAGGGAAATTCTCTGAGCCAGAAAAGGTCAGGGTGAGGGTCAGCCGAATTTGGGTGTAGCAAGAGGGGCCTGTGACTTTGTTAGAAGGCCCCTGAGCCCTCTGGCCTCTCCTTAGAGTCTTCTCCACTCACCCTGCACCCTGGACCACCACTTTGTTTCCTGGGCTGGGGGCAGCACTGAACTAGGGTGATTTGGGGTTTCCAGGTGTGAGTGGAAAAGCATTCCAGGCAGAGAGCACAGCAAGGACGACGGCCTGGAGGTGAGCGTGAGCCTGGCAGGTTCCAAAACAGCCAAGAGGCTCTGGTGGCCAGAGTCTGTTGGGTCAGGAGGATAGTGGCCTCTTCCCAGGCCTGGAAGGAAGTGTGGCTTTCTGGGGACACAGGAAGCAGCGAAAGATTGTGATAGTTCTTTAAAAAGATTTTATTTATTTGAGTGAAAGAGAGAGAATGAGAGAGAGCACAAGAGAGGCAGAGGCAGAGGCAGAGGGAGAAGCAGGCTCCCCGCCCAGAAGGGAGCCCGATGCAGGACTCGATCCCAGGACTCTGGGATCATGACCTAAGCCGAAGGCAGATGCTTCACCGGCAGAGCCACCCAGGGGCCCCAAGATTGTGACATTTTCATTTGTAGTTTTATTATTCCCATCCTGTAGGGTCTGTGGTCCTTCAAAGCTGGAGAGCCCCTGGATGTGCGAAGAATTTCGGACCTAAAAAGAGACACAGACCACCCCGACCATCAAAAGGCTGGATCCTGCCTCAGCCAGATGAGCAAACTGAGACTCGGGTAGGAGAAAGCAAGCAGCAAGTCAGAGGCACACGGGGGGCTCCCCGCCGTGGGCCTCTCTACCCTGAAACAGAGCTGGCTTCCATTGCCCTGCCAGCAAAATGGGTTCAAATCCTGTCCTCCGGCGTTGGTGCCCGCTCTCAACACCCAGCACCGGGGGCCAGCCCTAGGAACTGAGACACGACCTAGTCCGAGAGGCCGCGCGGGCGGCCACGCAAACCTGACAATAAAACCCCAAACCCCACCCCCATTGCTTCTCTGGGCCTAACGCTCCGAGAGTCCCACCTCTTTCTTCGCTAGACCTCGCGGAGGAGGCGGGGAGGGGGCGGGGCCGCGTCACGAATGGCCGATAATCCCGCCGATCACACTTTCGCCCCTCCGATTGGCCACCGCTGCCCTGCCTTATCTTTCCGTCTCACGGTCCCTGCCCTCTTGCGTCACGGGTGCGTTTCCACCGTGCGTGCGCCTCCGCGCTGGGAGATAGTCCCGGCCCCCTCCCCGCGCCCTTTGCCGCCGCCCTACCCGGGCGCCCCTGCTCCCAGGCCCCAGGCTGCACGAGGCCCCAGCCGCTTCCCGCGAGCGCGCAGGAAGACGAGCCGCGGGCCCGGCGCGGGCCGAACGGGCGGCGGCGGAGGGATCCGCGGCGGCGCCGGGCGGAGCGCGGGGCGGGGCGCGGGCGGGGCTTGGCGGGGGCGGGGCCGCGCGCGGGGCGGGGGGCGGAACATGTCTCCCGCCGCAGGAAGATGAGGCAGCGGCGGCGGCCGCGGGCGTAGCGGGCCGGACCGAGCCCAGCGACGCGGGCGGCGGGCAGCGCGAGCTCCGCACACGCCGCCTCCGCCAGCGCCCCGGCCGCGCACGGGCCCCGCGGGGCGGGCCGCACGGGAGGCCCGGGCCAGCGCCGCCGCCGCCGCCGCCCACGCGCGACCCTCGGGGGCCCGGCGCGACGCCCCTTTGTCCGGGGGGGCCGTTCATGCCGCCGCCCCCCGCGCGCTGCGGGCCCGGCCGCGCCGAGCAGGTGAGCACGCCGGGACCGCGGGGCCCCGCGGCTTTGTGCGAAGTTGGCCCGCCCCCCTCCCCCCGCCGCCGCCGCCGCCGCCGCCGCCGCGGGCCCGGGACGTTGGGGCGGGGGCGCCGTCCGGGGGTGCTTCCCCGCCGCGCCGCGGGCCGGGCGTCATTGTTCTCCAACTTTCCGCGCCGCGCCCCCCGCCCGCCGGGCCGCACTTAGCGAAACTTTGCGGCGCGGCGGGCGGGCGGGGCGGGCGGCCGGCGGCGAGGGCCCCCTCCACGGGCGCCGGAGTTTGGAGGGGGCGGGGGGAGCGTCCTTTTGTCTGGCGGGGAAGGTGCGGTGGCGCGCCCCGCGGGCGCAGGTTGAGGGCCGGGCCGGGGGGTTGGGGGGGCCGGGGCGCGAACATCTGCTCCGCGTTAGCGCGGCCCGGGGCGGCGGCGGCGTTGGGCGGCGGGCGGCCCGGCTTCAAAGGCTCCCGGGCCGCCCGCCTGCACCGGCCGTGGCGGGCGGGGTGGGGGCGGGGCGGGGTGGGGGCCCCGGGCCTCCCGGGCCCCCGGCCGCTCGCAGCGCCTCCCCCTCCGTCCGAGGCCGCTCCAGTTCCCCAGAATCCTGCGACACCCCATAAGTTTCCAGCCCCCCCCAGGTCTGCTTTGAAATCGGTTTCAACCACCCCACAAAAAAGTACGGTTTCGTACTCCTCAACAAAGTCAGTTTCACACGTCCTCCGGGGAAGAAAAGACCTGGCGGGGGAGGGGGCGCTGGGGCAGCCGTTTCACACCTCGTCCCGAGGTGGCAAACAAAGCGGGGGTTTCTCCGCTTCCGAAGCGGGGTCTCCCTCGACCCTGGAACCCCCTCCGCCCCGCAGCCGCCCGGGAAGCCCGGGACCGAAGCCGGAGGGGCTGCGCGCTCCCCTCCGCTTCCTTTCCTGGGGGGTGGGGGGAATGGGGGCCAGGCAGGTGAGCCTCCACCCGCGCTCTAGAATGGAGGCCCCTGGGGCCGTGCGGGGGAAACCCTGCTTTGGGGACACCCTCCCACCCCCGGAGCGGGAGGCAAGGGATGTTTTCAAAGTTGCTTAAAAATAATTCCCGGATACATCGTGACAATAAAACAACCTAGGGTGGTGGTGGTGGTGGTGGTTTTTTTTTTTTTTTCTCCTGCTCTGAGTTCAGTTGTTTTTTTTGTGGGGGGAGGAGGTTAAGGGTGGAGGGGAGCTTTGTAGGTAGGTCCCTGCACCGGGCACCCTCCCCATTTTCAGTGGGGAATCAGGCCGTTGTGCCTTTTTATTGAAGATTGTTTTTAGCTTTGAATTTGGGGGCGACCTGGTTTACAACACGCTGTGACAGCTGTTGGGGGGCGGGGGTCACAAAATTTCCCTTGGGATGGGGCCTGGGCTGCCCTCCCCCTTCCCTGGCGGTGGCAAGCCTGGGGGGGGGGGTTGGAAAGGAGAGATGGGAGGGGGAGAGGGGCGGGTTCTGGCGGATTGGTGATGGGACCACTCCCACCCTGCGTGCAGTTTAAAATTTGCAATCTGATTCCCTGGTGGTCTTGGAGGGAGTTTAGGGAATGTGCATTTGCGGACTCCCCCCCCCCCCATTGTTCAAACTCCCTGAGGGCTCTGGGGAGAGGTCTCCAGGGACCCAAACCAGGGAGTCCTGGCTGCCCTGCCCCCAGCCCCAGGGTCACGAAGGGGCTCATTCTGGGAAGACCCCAAGCCCTCAGGGCCGTTAGAAGGGCTTTTTAAAACAGCTCTCCCACTCCCCATCTGTCCACCTTTGCCACAGTCACTCAGACCTCTTCTTTGCTCTTCCTGTTCCCGTGTGTCCATCTCCTCCTCTGTAGGGCCGTCTCTAGGCCTGAGGTGCCCACCTTGGGCCCTGGAGAATGAACCAGCCACAGAGGATGGCGCCCGTGGGCACAGACAAGGAGCTCAGTGATCTCCTGGACTTCAGCATGGTAAGCCAGGGCCCCGCCTTCCCGGGCTCCCGCCCTGCCTCTGTGTGGGCCTGCTCCCCCAGGCTTCCTGGGACAGAAGCATCTGCCAGAAATACCCCAACAGCCAAGAGCCAGACCTCAAACTTGGCTGGGTGGAGGGTTCCCCGGTGGGAGGGGGGCTGGAGGATCTGGGGTGCGGTGGGGTGCATGGGCTATGGGCCAGCAGTGGCCTTGGCCTCCTGACCTGGAAAATGGGTGTGATCGGGGTTATTATTGCCGTGTGGGTACAAAAGAAGGAAAAAAAAAAGGCACCCAGCACCGAGACGACTGGCGTGGGGCCTGAGTGAGGCAGAGAAGCACAGTTGGTGAAGTCTACCTCCTCAGTTACTCAGCCACAGGGGGACCAGCGTGATGGGTGGTCAGGAGCGGGGTGCCGGGGCAGGTGGCCGTAGGAGATCTGGAGAGTGTGGGAATCCCTGGGCAGCACAGCCTGGAAGAAACACTCTGACCTGGCGGTAGCTGCGACTGTCACTCCCATGACTACCGTCATTCCAAGGTGGCGAGGCAGGCCCAGGCGGCACCGCCTGGCCCGACAGAGCTCCCGGGAGGGTGCTGGCTCCCGGGCATCACACAGCTCAGCTGGGCCCTTGGGAGCCGGGAGTGGCGGCCTCGGTGTGCTCATCTGTGCAGTGGGTCATCTGTCACCAGTGTCGGGTGGTCCGGGTGTCCTCTGAACCTCTGCAGCCTGCCCGTGGACACTTCCCTGAGTCCTGCTCCCACTCCTGCACCAGGAGGCACTATTTTGATTTGAAACGGGGTGGGGGAGGGTACTTTCAGTCTGAATTTCACCCTCCACCAGGACGAGGCCCAGGCCACTGAGGCCTGTCGAAAACAAAAGTCCCCAAACCGAAACGACACCAGCCATCCTGTGGAAAAACACAGCCCACGGGACAGAGGGCTCTGGCTCCGGAAGGGCCATAGTGGTATTTTTGAGCCATTTTTAAGCCCCATTTTATTTTTGCTTCCCCGGCTGAGTAACCCAGAGTGCAGCTCAGTTGTTTTTTTGTTAAACTGACAGGTCACAGACTATTGAGCTGGAACAGACTGGGGTGGGGGTGGGTGGTGGGCACAGGGTCAGACCTGGCCCCTTTGCCTCTTCTATCCAAGAGCCTTGAACCCGTCGTTCCCACACCCCTTCTGTCTGGTGGGTCCTAACGTCTCCTCCACCCCAGTTCCGAAACAGTGACCCATTTCACAGTTGAGGAAATTAAGGCCGAGGGGTAAAGTGCCCTGTGTCTTCCCTCGGGGTGAACCTGGAGCTGGATTTCCACTCCCCGTCCTTGTTGTCACAAGGAGAGAGGCCTGGTCAGGTCACTGGGCACAGACAGCCCCCGCCTCCTCCTCCGTCACTTCTCGGTCTCCTTGTAGGTGCTCCCTCCCGCCTACCCCAGAAAAACCAGGTGGATTTATGTTTTAAATTCACTTGGTCTTAGACTGAGGAAAGGTTTGAAGGGAAGTGTTTGCGGGTCCAAGTTCTTGTGCAGCAGAAGAGGTGACTGTCAGAGCAACACGAAGAAACAGCTAAGCCGTGGCGTCAGCCGCTGTCCCTGCCAGGCCCTGAGTCTCCACAGTTAGAAAGGAAGCTCCTCAGGGCACGGAGGGCACGTGGGCTCTGAGCAGTGGGGGACGCCTGCGTGGTTGGCTTTCAGTGTCCCGTGTGGTCAGGGCCCTGGGCCCATTTCACAGAAGACTGAGGCTGCAGGGTAAGGGGGGGCAGTGTCAGGGCTGACAGGGCCCAGTGCCCCTGTGGCAGACGCCACGTCAGTGCAGCCCCTGGTACCCTAGGGGACAAAACAAAGACTTGGAATGGGCCCCCCCCACCCCCAGGGGCTTGGCTGCTGACCCCCAGGCCTAGGGTCCAGTTGGTTCTGACTGTGGCTCAGCTAACCCCTCCCTCAGTGCAGGCCTCAGTTTCCCCAGTGGGGCAGGAGCCTATGTGGGAAATAGGGCCCTGGGGAGGCTGGGCCAGTTGAATGAGCACAGCCACGCCCCCGGAGGGGGTTGCAGACCCAGTGAGAACCTGCTTCCCGCCAGGCTCCACGCCTCCCATGAGCCCCTGCTGCCCCGCCCGCCAGGGCCAGCTGAGCACATGGTCTCTGTTTCTCTCCTGTGGAACGGGGCGTGGGGACAGGGCTCGTGACGCTGCCCTGAGAGCCCTGCCCATAGGCACTGTGCCCTCACCTCCTGGCTGCGCGGGGTAGGTAGGGGGCTGGGGGGGTCAGCAGCTGCCCAGTGAGCCCCTGGCCCTGACTCCGGCCACCTTTAATCACTTGGGCCCTAGATGGAGTCTAGGGCACGGACGTGTTTTGTTTTGTGTGGCAAAAGGGTTTGTTGATGTTGGGTTTTCTTGGCTAATGCTCCTAAGCTGTTTAATCCTGAGGGACTTAACACGGTGGGTTTGGGTAAACCGGGTGGGGGGGGAGGGAGGGAGGAGCAGAGGCAGCCTTTCCACACGGCGCCCAGGAGAACCACCAAGTCACCTGTTGGGGGGTGGGCACAGCCTTTCCCAGGTCCCTCCAGCTTCCTGGCGTTCTGGGCCTCAGCTTCTCCTGAGGGGCAGATGTGATGAGGGCCCCAGGCAGCCAGTGAATACAGAACCTGGCACGTGGGGGACACTTGACCCAGGTCACCCCCCTCCCATCCCAGTGACTGGGCAGAGCTGTCCTCCCCACATGCCTGCCGCTCAGGGTCAGGGGCGTGCAGGACAGGAGGGGATTCTGGCCTGGGGAAAGGCCTGTGCGCAGCTCACCCTCGCTGCTGGGCTGGGAGCGATCCTTTAACTTTTTAAAGCTGAAACTTAAGGAAAACTTTGTATTGTTTCTGAGAGCAAGTAAAGGGTTTCCAGTCCTGAAATCAGTTACTCCAGCTGCAAACAGCAGAGTTTTTATTTTTTAATATTATTTAAGTAAATTCTGCACTCACCCAGTGTGGGGCTCGAACTCACGACACCAAGATCAAGAGTTGCCTGTTCCACCGACGGAGCCGGCCGGGCGTCCTCCCAGCAGAGTGTCTAAATTCTACCAGATGTGCTATTACCGGCAGCAGGACGGACCCGCAGGCAGAGCTGGGTCCTGGCCCCCACACTCCCCTCTCTGTCTCTTCCCACAGATGTTCCCCCTGCCTGTGGCCAACGGCAAGGGCCGGCCCACCTCCCTGGCTGGTGCCCAGTTTGGAGGCTCAGGTAGGACCCCGTGGCTTGGGGCAGCGGGTGGGCTGGGAGCACCGGGTGGGGCACGGTGCTGGGGCCACTCAGAGGGGACATCAGAGGAGGACGTGCTTGGGGGCGGCACCCAGCCGAGTGGGATGGGGGTGAGGGGCCTGGGGCTGAGGGGCACATGTGAGGTGGGGACTTGAGCCTCCTGGGTCCCCATGGCCCCTGTGGGGCCCTGGGTCTCCAGTTTAAGGGGGAGGTGGAGGCCCAGGAGTTGCTGGAATCAGCCCTCACTAAGTCTTGCCCACGTTATGAGTCCGGGGAGAGGCCCGGCTCTTGGCTGTTTTTTCAGATACACGTTAGGGGAGTACCGTGCATGGGACCCAGCACTGGGATGGCTGACCATCCTGCTGAGGACACGGGGGTTCCCGGGATCTGGGGTTTTGAACATTCAAACTAGGAATGTCCTCAGCAAACCTGGATGAGTCGGTCGCCCTACCAGGCACTGAGGGCCCACGACATGGCAGGAGGAGGACAGATCTTTCTTTCCTGCTGGAGGCACGTGCCACAGGGGTTAGGCAGCAGAGTAGTAAGGAGGAGGTGGTCACAGCCGAGGTGCTCAGGGACGGTCTTCAGGGAGGTCCTGTTTGAGCAGAGACCTGAGGGGGGTTCAAAGTGAGGGGCACAGCCTGTGCAAAGGTCCTGGGGCAGGACCAGGCCTGATGTGTTAGAGGAAGAGCAAGGAGGAGCAGTGTGCCTGGAGCAGACTGAGCGGAGGGGGGAGGGGAGTGCAGGGAGGAACGAGGAAGGTCCTGCAGGGCCTTGGGGTCTCGGGAGGACTTGGGCTTTTACTCCAGGGAGGTGGGAGTCCTGGAGGGCTGTGGGCAGAGAGGGGTGCCTTGTGTACATTGGAGAGTCCAGCCTGGCTGTTGGTGGGATTTGGGGGAGCCCCTCAGGGAGACCAGGATCTTCTGCCACTCTTTGGATTTTGGCATCTTTCAGGGTCTCAGGATTGGGTGTGCGTCCTTCTGTGACTCTGGGATTTGGGGTGGAAGGTTCTTTCTTGGAGTTGTCTGTGAATTCCATTGGGGTATCCAGTGTGTTCTGGCTGGAGGAGGAGAGGTTTTCAGGGGTGCGTTGTGTTCAGGCACCCTCCACAAGGAGAGGGACATTTTGTCATGTCCCCCCCCCACCGTGCTGGCCTTCCCCTCTGCCTGAGGAAGTGGCTGCAGGGCTGGACAGAGTCCTCTCTGAGCTGTGGAAATCCCCACAGGCCATCTCGCTCCCTCCTTCTAGAAGTATCTCCCAGGACCTAGGGTGCTACCCTTTCTCTGGCTTGGGCAGAGGGTCAGGTTCTGGGGGTCTCCTTGGTGGAGATGGCAGAGGCATGCCCTTGTCTCCCGCTGGGCCTCTGCCCCAGGCTGTCTTCCCTCTTCCGGTGTCCACTTGGGACCAGCAGCCCCGAGTCATCGAAGCCGCAGCTCCTAGGGGAGGTGCCCCTCCAAGCTGCCCACTTCTGGCCCTGCCCTGACCACTTTGGATGGGGACAGGGTGTGGTGGTTCCAGCCTGGGAGACCCCCGTCCTGGGTATGCAGCCAGGGGCCCCTCACCCAGTTCAGTTCAAGCCGTTACCACCAGCTTGAGCCTGGTGTGGCTGGGGACGTGGGACCGGGAACCCTAAGACCGGAGCAAAAGGGCCCGTCCTCGCTGCCACTCCAGGCACGAGACTCTGCCGCCGGCATGAGGTGGCGTGACCGTGAGCCTCAGTTTCTTCATTTGTAAAAGGGCGTGTGCCAGCGGCCAGGTGAGTCAGCGAGGCCGGGGGTGTGAGTGCTTTGTAAACTGGAGGTGTGGGCGTGTCTCGGTGCAGCCCTCCTGGCCCTGCCCTCAGACCTGGGAGCCTCAGGACCTGGGCTTGGCCAGAACCCCAGGGTGCTCCCTGCTCTGAGCTCACTTCTCCATCTTCTTCCTGGTGGGGCTGGAGACACCGGGAAGGGGGCAGGTTGCTGGTCTGTTGGCAGGTGGGCCCGGGGAAGGTCCGCCCCCGTCAGAGCGAGGCAGCTCACCCTCCTTCAGCTGGTCGTGCGTGCTTGCCAGGGGCTCCCAGATGCTCGTGGGCCCCGCCAGCCTCGCGCCTCCTCGGGGCCGGTCCACCTTGTGCATCCTGGTCTGGTGGACCTTCACGTCACCTAAGTCAGCCTGTGCCCTTGGGTCCGTTCTGTTAGCAAGTGGGCGGCGGCTCTGAAGGTCAGTGCGTGGAAGGGCTGCTTGAGAAGTGGTGGCAGAGGGACGTGAACCACTTGAGGGGGTGGGGAGGTCTTCTGGTTCGTATCTGGATCGGAGAACCCTCAAGAGGAGAACGCGTCCCCATCCCCTCTCTCTTGGGAGACCATGAGGCACAGAGCCGCGTGACAGCGCATCATCTGCTGGAAACCGCAGGGTCCGAGGCCGCCCCGGACACCAGGAAGAGCGTACGGATGGGGCAAAGGACACCTGTTTATCATTTCTGGGCAGCTTTCTTGTTAGCAGAATTGTGAAAGTAACACGTGCTTAGGGTGACACTCCTACACTCGGGGACTGTCGAAGACCGCGCCAGCACCGGCCGGGGCAGGTGTCCCGTGGAGGTGGACTGCCCACGAGCGTGCCCCTCCGGCCCGGCCCCTTCTCCAGCACAGGTCTTCAAACTTCCCCTCCCACTTTATGGGTGACAAGGAATATGCCGTTCCAGGGAGCATTTATGACACTCGTGATGTGTGGTCACCTTTTCAGAAGCTCATCGGCCATGAGTTCTTTTTTGATGAGTTTTCCATTACTGTCTTGAGCCCCCGCCCCCCGCCCCTCTTTGGAGTTGATCAGTTTCTTCGGAATCATTATAGACAGACGGGCAGTTAGAACTGCACACCCGTAGCATGGGAGCCGACCTTGGTACCACCCAGGCGTGATCAGTGTGAGTGCGGGGGTGGGCGGCTGTCTGCACACTTCTAGCCTGCATGGAGCGCCATCAGCCCACCGCCACAGTTCAGACGCAGAGCTGTTATCGCTGCCCGCTACCTCGTAGTCATACCCACCCGACTCCCTTCACCCCTGGCGGCCACAGACTATTCTCCAGCTCTGGTTTTGTGATGTTGAGAATGTCAGGAGTACGTGAAACCACGTGAGATTGTGTAGCCTTCTGAGATTGGCTTTTCTCACTGAGCAGAATTCCCTGGACACCCGTCCAGGTTGTTGGCTGTATCCGCCGTATCGTAGTTTTTCTTTGCTGCCCAATGAGCTTTTAACAACGGCAACACTAATACTTATCGACCACGATTTACTTCAATATTTGTTGAGCGCTGTATTCCAGGCACCAAGCCTGGATCATTTGAGTCCTTAGTCCTCACGGGTTGGTGAAATAAGCAAGATTATCGTTCTCGTTGCACTTACGGTGAGTTTAGTAACCATCCCAAGTAACTCCCTGGTGCTGCTTTCCTGTGGTGTCCTTTATCCCTATTCTCTAGTGCTCTTATTGATTTGTAAGAACTCTTTGCATAGGAAGGATGTTAGTCTTTTGTGAGCTATGTTGCAGTTTATTTCCTAACTTTATAACTTGTTAACAGTGTTTTTTGATTGGTCTCAGTGTTTTACACATTAAATTTGTGTGTTGTCAGATCTTTCCATTTATGGCGTTCTAGCCTTGGTGCCATTTCTGAGAAATCCTTAGGAATCAGATGACACTGTTCATTCAGCAGTGGGGGTCTCGAAAGCCCTTGCTTCTTGCTGCATCAGGCTGAGGAGTGAGGAGGGTATGGGAAAAGATGCAGGAGGGCAGAGGAGCATAGATTGGTTGGTGGTCCTTGGCCGAGCAGAGCCACGAGAAAGAAGCAGGAGGTAGAGAATCTTGACCGTGAAGTGGTCACGGGCTCACAGCAGTTCCCAGCCTAGTGCACACGTTGGGCTCACCCGTGGGACTACACCTGAGCTCTGTTGGAAAGGCTGGGAGGGGGTCTGTAATAGCTTCCGGGTGATTCTGGGGGGTGCCTGTCCTCCGTAGAAGCACGTGTCCGTGAGAGGCCACACCCCCTTTATGAAAACAGACTGCATGCTGGTCACAGTGAAAACTTCTAACGTAAGAGAAGAAAAAGATTCAAGTATAAGCTGTGTCCCATGAGAAAAGTGCAGTAAAACTAGAAAAGAGCAAAGAGTAGAACGAAATAAAAAGCCTGACTATCTGGAAATGTCAGAATTCTGTTTATGCACCTCTTGGGTTAAAGCATTAACGCAGCCCGGCGGAGGGGACCGAGACCGTTGGAGCCGAGAGGTGCGGGCCGAGCTGTGCGTGGAGCTGTGCTTGGGGGAGGATCGTGCGTGCCCGGACAGGTAGCTCCGGGAAGGAGTGCGTCCGCGCTAGGGAACCGGAGAGCAGCTGAGTCGTGCCTGGGAGTCACGCCCGGGATGCGCCTTGGCGTCGGTTTGGAGGGCGCTTCCTCAGGTGCCAGGTGGCCGTGAACTTCTGTGTCCTCCTCTCATCTTTCTGTCTCTTCCTGCCTCAGTGCGCCTGGTGGTAGTTGCCAGCGCTTTGCGGTGTGTCCCGGTCTTGCCCCCACTGTGCTTTTGCAGGGCCCCCCACACACATTGAGACAACGCGGTTCTGTGTCCTGATCTTGGGGAGGCTCACACCACGGCCCTGCCCCAAAGGGAAGCCCTGTTGGGATGTGTTAGAGCATCGACTTCATAGCTGACTTTGAGAAGGAACCATCCGTCTACACTGCAGTTTCCTGAGGTCAGAACCCGGTTTTTCCCCCGTCTGTTCAGGTTCTCTCTCTCGACCTGTACAGCTTTGAGGAGAAACTTCAGAAACTGACGTATGGGACACTTGGCTCTTCTACGGTTCTGTTTTGTTCTGTCCCGCCTTCTCCGGTGAGGGTGGTCTAGGTATTCTAGAAGTTTCCATGCCATGGTTTGGGGACCTTGTTCGTCCTGCTTGCCTCCTGACATCCCTGTTGGTGCTCTTCCCTTGGTTTGGTTTTCTGGCTGACCAGTCCAGCCATCCTCAGGCCCCTCACCTGCCGCATCCCAGTGCAGACGCCGTGTGCCTTTTTGCAGTGGCCGGCGTTTCTAGAAACGCAGGCGTGTGCTCCTGGGCTTGTCGGGCTCGTCAGCAGGACTGGGCCTGATGCGGGTGGTCGCCTGGAGGTCCATCCTCCCGTAGGTGTGTGTTTATCACAGTTGGGGCGCTTTCCTCTGGTCCCACGTGACGTCCACAGTGAGCGTGGTCTTGACTTTCCTTCTCCACGTCCTGGTACTGTCCCCAGGTGCGGTCTGTGCCCCGCGTCAGCCGCCAGGCAGATCGGCCCGCTCCGGCCCCGCGCTTTGCCCACGGTCCTTAGTCGCGTGGGCAGGGGCTTCTGTCAGCGATCTCTGAGTGAGACCCATCCCTGGTGCTGGGGGAGCCGGCCCACCTCCCCGTTTGCATTCGAGCCCCTTTTTCCTGCAGTGATTCCTGTTGAGATTTTGTTGGTGCCTCGTCAGCTCCGGGGTGTCTGAGGGGAAAACCCTCACTTGGGACACAGGGTGACGTGGCTGGCGTGGCCTTCAGCAGCTTCCAGAGTCGCGCCTGTCCCCGTTTGTCAGGACGCAGAGTCCACGCCTCGGTTCGGAGTCTAGTGGCGTTTTCTTTCAGTTCTTTGTCCTTGATTCAGCTGCCTCTGATCTCTTACTGATTTTTCTTCCGAGGAACGGGCGTCACTGTCAGACTGACGTTCTCCGTCGCACTGCTCTTCTCTCCCCGACTTCTCCCAGACCTGTGGCTGGTTGGCCTGTGTTTGACTTCGGACTGTGGGCCGGCGCGCTCGTCGACCTCCCATTTGGGGCCTGGTGTCGCTGGTCACACTTTTCTGTTGGGGTTGCATTCTGCAGGGTCCGGTGGCCATAGTTACACGGACTTCTATTATTTTTTAGAAATATTTGATACTTTCTTTTAAAAAACGTTCCTGTTGAGTCAAGTTCCTTTGGAGAGTTCTGATTTCCAGGCTGGGGGCGAGCGTCTGTCCCCCGTCTCATATCGAGGTCCTCGGTGCAGAGTCCGGGTGCGGCTGGAGCCCTGGCCCCGTTGGGAAGACCCAGAGCCTCCCGCCCTCGCCACGGCAGGGCCCGCTCTGCTGCCGCACACGTGCCCTTGAGGTGCAGCGGGGCGTGGGGCCGTGGGGTCTGTGCCTGCCGCACGACCGTATTCCCATTTTAGTGTGTTCCGTGTCAGGGACCAAGAGCAGCGCCCCTTTCTCCGCGAGCATGTCTGTGGGTCTCTGCGTCTGCCCCCCAGGGCTCGTGCATGGCGGGAGGACTGGGTTCTGGGGCTCCTGGGGCTCAGGTCAGTGGGGTTGTCTCTCTCGGTCCAGCCTGTCCTCAGTGAAGGCTCGCCCCTCGGGCTGGGACTTGGATGCGGGCCTTCCAGCTGCTCCTCACTGTGTCGCATGGTGCGTCTGCGCGGCGGCGGGTGCGTGGCCTCCCAAGCTCGGCCGGAGCTGTGTTCTGCCGGTGCCAGGCTCGCAGAGTGCGGGACG
Source organism: Halichoerus grypus (assembly GCF_964656455.1). Taxonomy (NCBI): domain Eukaryota; kingdom Metazoa; phylum Chordata; class Mammalia; order Carnivora; family Phocidae; genus Halichoerus; species Halichoerus grypus. The sequence continues at coordinate 215,542,036 of NC_135712.1, forward strand.
CTGACTGCTGACTTCGTGGTTTGGATGACGTGTGGGAGCCTCCCGTTTCTGGCTTTTCCAACCCCAAGGGGAAACCAGACGTCCCTTTCCTGCAGGAAAGCACAGGGATGAGCCTCTCCGCCACCCTGCTGACTGGCATAATTGATCGCCCCTCGTAGAAAACGTGGTTTCTCTTTGTGAGAATCTGGGCCCAGTGGTTACTGGGGGGCCCTGAGCAGGTGACCTCACCTCTCCCCACGGCTGCTGCAAGGATTCGGTGGGCGCAGCTCGCCGACCCGAGCGCTCTCCCGGTCTCCGCGTGGTGGTGTCTCAGCGGCCACCCACGCCCGGCGGTCCACAGCGACCCTCCAGCAAGCCGGCGTGGGCGGTGCTCCCCACGGCCTCTGGGAGGTCTCCTGGCCCACCCGCCTCCCGTCTCGCGCTCCGGCCGAGCTGAGCCGTGCACCCTCGTCCATCCTGGACGTCAGGAGCACGTGTGTGCGCCTCTCTCATCCCCTTCTTTGCGTTTTCGTTCATTTTTGCCGGCGGGCTGTACGGGTCCGCGGCTCAGACGTGCGCCGTCAGCTCCACGCAGGGTGTGGTTTCAGGCTGGGTCTCGCTGTGCGCTGTCCCGGTTGTCGCGGAGCGCTGTCCGTCTCCACCACGTGGGTGGCCCGGAGCGCCCTTCCCACATGGCTGCTGCCCTTCAAAGTCTCCTGTGGATTTCTGGGGTTGCCGCTCTGCTTGTTTTTTCCTGCTTTCTCGCCTTTTCTGTCTGAAATCTCTTCTACTTCAGAAGCCCCCAGGCTCCTTAATACCTTGAGGGTGCTGGGTGGCTGCTGCCTCAGATGGTCTTTTGCTGGGATAAACCCTAAGTCCGGAATCCCGGTTCATCTTTGGCGTCCCACGTGTGTTTCTGTCTTCTGTCTGTTCTTGCAGAGAGACCCCAGGTTGGCTTCTGAGCTCATATTGGGGGGCAGGTTCTCCCATCCCCACACTCAGCTACCACACGGGTCCCCTTGAGCCTGAAGCAGGACGAGGGTCTTCCTGAAATTTGCGGGGGCGGGGGGCAGCTTCTGTAGTTGGGTGGGCCCCGTTTCTCTGAATTACCACGTGTTTGTGGGACCCACCTTACACGAGGCCGGCTGCCATCAGGGAAGCCCCAGGGTTGTTGCGTAGGAGCAAAGTCCCAGGTTTGGGGGTCCTCCTGCTCTTAGAAAGGGTGGGGTGTGGCCTCTACTTACTTCCTCTTCTGTCTCCAGTCTGCTTGCGCTCAGGTCATGCGGGGACCCCTGCTTTCCTGCCCCCACACTTGGGCGGATGTAGCGAGGGCTCCGGGCCTGTCCGTCACCTGCATCTGGCTTGCGTGCTGCTGGTCTCACATCCTACCGGCGACATTCTCTAACCCACTTCTGATCCTTTTCAGAACAAGGTGGGGAGGGGGCTGTTCTGGCCCCGGCCAACCCTGGGAACTTACTAAATTTGAAGTTATGCAGACCAGAAAAGGAAGCATTCTTGGGTGTGAACAGAAGGCAGAGGATAAAGCAGAGGGGTGGGAATATGGAGGCTGAGTGAGCCTGGGTTCAGGCCTGCATGCCCCTTGCAGGTCCCCCCCCAGTTTTGAAATGATACAGGAATTTAAAAGTTGACCCCCGGGGCACCTGGGTGGCTCAGTCGGTTGAGCGTCTGACTCTTGGTTTGAGCTCAGGTCATGATCTCAGGGTCGTGGGATCGAGCCCCATGTCAGGTTCCATGAAGTCTGCTCCATATTCTCTCTCTTTTCTCTCCCCTCGAATAAATAAATTAAAAAAAAAAAAAGTTAACCCCCAAGATCCCAGGAAGAGAGGCCTCCCCTGTGGGAGCCCACAGCCCCAGCCGAGGAAGGGCTGCCCCCAAATCCAAACTGGTGTCGATCTCGCTCCTCCACGAGCCCCCGGGGCCGCATCTAGGGGGGGCTGCCTGACGAGCCCGGCAGTTTGGGGGGATTTCGTTGTGAGAGGGAGAGCTGACTGGCTTAGTGTCGTCGCCGCCTGATAAACTGCAGGAAGAACAGAGTTCTGTGAGCGCTTCCAGGTAGTTCTCGGACGTTGTTGGTTTTAGATGCCGTCGCCGTCACCTGAGTGTGGTGTTGCTGTTGTTACTGTTTCAGTCGTTGGGTTCTGGGGCCGCATTGTCCGTCACTGCAGCCACGAGCCACGTATAGTCATCTGAGTTCACGTGTATTAAAAGTCCCGCAGGTTCCTTCCAGCCATCATGCTGGCCACGTTGGTGATGAGCAGCCACCCGAGGCCGGGAGAGGGCAGGCAGACGGGGCGGGTGCTGTGCAAGTGCTCTCGGACGCAGGTTCATTAGTGGCTGGTGCAGCCACGGAGTGAGGCGTGGACGTTGCTGAGGCTGTTTGCAGGGGCCAGCCCTGCGTGGGCAACACTGGGAATACACAGAGGACCCCAGGCTCAGAGGGGACGGCCAGGCGACTTCCCTGAAGGAGGGTGAAGAATCTGCGGTGTGGGGACCGGCAGGGCAGAACTCGGGCGGGCGTGTAGGTGGGGGTCCGCTCATGGGTTGGGGCTGGCGAGGGATGAGCTGGCGGAAGGAGGGTGGTGGAGAGGGATCTGGTCTCTGCCCTGAGGGCCGTGGGGAGCTGCGGGGGCTGCTGGTGGGGCAGAGCCAGGTTTTGCTTCGGAAAGCTCCATCGAGCTCCCTGGGCCTGGCGGTGGGCAGGAGACCCCGGGTGGCGGGGTGCGGGGGGGGGAGCGCTGCTGCAGGATGAGCCAGGGATGTGGCGGAGGGGACAGGGAAGGCAGGCTCTGACCTGCGGGCAGCGGGAGGGAGGGAGAGCGGACAGCTCTGGGGGTCTAGCCTGGGCACCTGGGTGAGGGAGCACTCACAGAGCCGGGCTCGGGACCACCTGGGTTTTGCCTGCCCCACACCGTAACCCCGGCCCTGGTACCCACGTCTGTCGGTGGGGCTTCTTCCCACAGAGTAACCGGCTTCGGGAATCTTCCTCCTACTGGGGTTGGCTGAGCTTCTGCACAGAGGGCCAGCGACCTCTCTGTTCTGTCTCTGCAGGAACAAACGGGCCTGGTCACACGTCAATAACACTCGATTTAGAAAGCAGGAGGCGTGGGGGTGGTGATGGGGGGCTGGCTTCGTATCTGGGCTGCAGTTTGCCCACCCAGGCCCAGGGCAGTCCAGCACGCGACGGGCCGGTGTCTGCTGGGGGCCTGTCCGAGCCCAGCCCCCAGGGCCGCGGGGGAGGGGGCTTGGCGGGCACCAGGTCTCGCTGAGGGCCAGTGGTGCCGCCCACTCTGCAGCCCAGGCCTCCATCCCCATGGCCCCCTGGGCAGGTGGGTGGCTTCCTTCCCCCCAGCTCCAGCTGGTGCTGGAGCTCCAACCTGTGGGCCCGGCAGAGCTCCTTCTGCCCTCTGCCCTGTCCCGGGCCCGCTTCTGCCTGAGGCAGCCTCCCGCCGCGTGGGCTCGGAACCTCCAGCCTTAAAGAAGGAAGGCGTGAAAAGATTACGTTCTGACAGCAGGGCTTTAGGCTATTAGAACGTGGACCGGGAATGTTATGAATATTCATAATGGTTATTAAAATGTACGATTAATGGGGGGGTTGATAACTGTTAGTGGAGTGGTGGGGGAGGGGCCGTCCCTAGTTTTGACATCTCTAGGAGAGGGGAGGCCGGGGGCCGGTGAGGGCTTTCTCCAGGAAGGGCAGAGCCAGACCTGGTTGCCTCCGCCAGGAGCTTGTGGGGTCCCCGTGGGTGCGAGGCCCCGAGCCCCGGGGTACCCTTCATGCTGCCAGCTCCACAGGGGCTGGGCTGCAGGCGCCCAGTTGGAGTTGTCCTCAGACGTGGTCTGTCGTGCTCTTGGGACGTGGCCTCCCTGGTCACCGTGGTGGGGTCCTGGCACCTCCAGGGGCATGTTGTGGGTGGCTGCAGGGGTGGGGGCTGCTCCAGAAGGAGAGGGGTAGCAGACAAGTGGGTGTAGAGGGAAACTGAGGCTTGGGCTGCTGGTACTTTGCCCAAGGTCGCCCCTGCTTCACCGGCCACTCTGTTCCCCAGTGTGGATCCCCCAAACCTGGTGGCTAATGGCGGGAGCCCCTGCGGGTGCGGCCCCTCCACCCCTGGCTAAGGCAGCCCCCCCCTGCAACTACGGTGGAAATTTTTGATTAGAAAATAAAATCTGAATGTGGTGTATGCATATTCATTAGGTTGAAGGATTAGTATGCATAATTATGCAAATAAGGCAGCAATTAAACACCAGTTTGGGGGATGATTAACACAAAGGCATTGCAATAAGATGAAATTTGAAAGAAGTTTCTGATAAAGATGAGCAGGGGGAGGGGGGAGGGGAGGTGGGCTGGCTGAAGGATTCTTTTTTTTTTTTTTTAAAGATTTTATTTATTTATTCATGAGAAACAGAGAGAGAGAGAGAGAGAGAGAGAGAGGCAGAGGGAGAAGCAGACTCCCAAGGAGCAGGGAGCCCGATGTGGGACTCGATCCCAGGACCCTGAGATCATGACCTGAGCCGAAGGCAGACGCCCAACCATCTGAGCCACCCAGGCGCCCTGGCTGAAGGATTCTTGCTGGGGTTCTTGCCATCTCCCCAAAGTCCAGCTGTGTGGGGTCACAGGGCAGCTGGGGGGGGGTTGTGCCTGGCCCCCACGGCGGGGCTGGGCACAGGTCCCTCCAGCCCACCTCTCCCCAGCCTGACTTGGGTCCTGCAGAGTGGGGTGTGTTCATCCTCCTGTTTCCAGAGGAGGGAAACTGAGGACAGAGTGGTACTGGGGCCAGGCCGGGGGCTCAGGGCCTGCCCTACGTGTGTTTGTCAGGCCTCGTGGTCTTGTTGCCTCTGGTGGATGGGGTCAGAGCCCCGGCCCAGGAAGGCTGTGTGCCTCCTGGTGGGGGGGGGGGGTAGTCCTGGGTGGTGCCTGGGAGTGTTTGGGGGGAGATAAGGGTCCCGCCCTGCCCTGCCCCACCGCTCCAGACCTAGATCCTCTGTCACGCTGGTTAACCCCCACTATGCCGTGGGCCTCTCATAAGTGGGGCTCCATTCAACCCGAAGGGGCTGCCAGCCTGGGCCAGTGGCAGCTGTGCTGTTATTTCAACAAAGGAGTGGCTTCGTTTCCCGATTTGTCAGTGATGGGAAGGGAGAGACTCCCACTTCCCTGAGATCAGAGCTTTCGCGGTGCCCTTGTGAACCTTTCTTGCAGGGTCAGGAGGGACTGAGCCTGATTCAGATGCCCCAGTCCCTCGTGGTCAGGGCTGGACCGGAGGGAGAAACTAGATGCTGGGGGGAGGAGGCTCTGAGAGTGAGGGCTCTGCCCAGGGTGGGCATCATGGCTGGGGCTTTGGTGGATGGGTAGGAGTTTGCTGGCAGAGGCAACTGGTAGAATTGTTTTTTGAACTGTGGGCCTTAAGGGTGTCTGGAGTGCTTCCTACTAATGGCAGTTGTTTGTCTTGTTTTTTAAGATTTTATTTTTTGGGCACCTGGGTGGCTCAGTCAGTTGGGCGTCTGCCTTCAGCTCAGGTCATGATCTCAGGGTCCTGAGATCAAGTCCCGCATCGGGCTCCCTGCTCCACGGGGAGCCTGCTGCTTCCTCTGTCTCTCTCTGTTTCTTGTGAATAAATAAGTAAAATCTTTGGGGAAAAAAAAAAAGGGTTTTATTTTTAAGTAACATCTATAGTCAGCGTGGGGCTTAAACTTACAATCCTGAGGTCAAGAGTTGCATGTCCACCAACTGAGCCGGCCGGGCACCCCCTTGGCAGTTTAAATATGGGCAGAGCGAGGGTTGGGTAAGGCCAGACAGGCTCCAGGGCCAGGCTGGGTCAGGAAGGGCCCGGAAAAGCAGCTGAGTTGAAGGAGGGCTTCTCCCTGAACTGGTGGAAGCCACAGCGGGCTTCAGAGCAGGGTGGCGGTGAGGGTGACCCTAACTCTCTTCTGTTGCCCTGCAGGTCTGGAGGACCGGCCCAGCTCGGGCTCCTGGGGCACCAGCGACCAGAACAGCTCCTCCTTTGACCCCAGCCGGGTAAGGAGTCTCTGTGAGGCCCGAGACCAGGGTTTCCCTTCTCTGGGTTGGGGAGTGTATGGGAAACTGAGGCTCACAGGGCGAAGTCAGAGGCCAAGCTGGTCTCCTGGGGCCATAGGCCCAGGGACGTGGATTCAGGCCCTGACTCGGGCACTTACGGGCACGCCTGCCTCCTGGAGCTCATCTCCCCAGCACCCCTCATAGCCATCTGCCTCCACAGACCTATGGTGACGGCACGCACTTCAGTGAGCCCCACGGCAGTCTCTCTTCATCCACATTCCTGGGCCCGGGGCTTGGAGGTGAGTGTCCGTGCGGCACCGTCCCCTCCCCTCATGCTCCCCTGTGATCCTCCGGGTGTGGCCAGTGTGCTCAGGGCAGCTGTGCTTCGGCGGATTCTCCCAGCGCAGAGGGTGTGGGTGGCTGTGGCCTGCTGCCCATGGGAGAGCAGCCTCAGGAGTCCCGGCAACTCAAGGAGGTGGTCAGAGCCGGGCTGGGCCCTTCTGAGGCTGGCCAAGAAAGTCAGGATTCGGGCAGGCCTGGGCTTAGTCCCTCCCACTGGGACCCAGGTGAGGACTGTCCCTTCTGGAGCCTCGGTGTCCAACTGGAGGACTGGGATCTTCACAGCACTTTCCGTGTGGCGGGTCATGAGGCCTCGCCCAGCTCCCGGGGCCCCGCAGCCTCCCCCACCTGCAGACGGGCCCCCTGAGGATGAGTACCAAGGGACCTGTGCGGGGCTCCCTGGCTTGTGGGAGCTGGCGGAGGCTCAGCCTCTGGGACCATGAGGGCCCGCATGAATGGGTGGCTGTGAGGGCCCCCGGGACTGGGTGCACGGTGGGAGCTGGACAGGCAAGCATGGCGCCCGGGAAGGGAGGGGGGAAGGGCAGCGTCCAGAGACCGCTTGTGAGCCCATCTCCCAGACCAGGAGGGTAAAGGCCAGCCCCGCGTGTGGCCTGGGGTGGCCTGTGCACCTGCAGGGACTCCGGTTACTTCTGCCGGTTCCTTCCTCCCGCGTCTTCCTGATGTGGGCAGTTTCCCACGGCCAGGCCTGGTCAGCAGGGCCCGGAGCCCAGCTGGGTCCCAGGCCCGCCACGTGGCACCCAGGCCCGCCTGGCGAGCTGGCGGGGAGGTGGGCACAGTGCAAGCCTCGCAGGGCTTCATGCTGTGGCCCCCGGCCTGGTCTGGCTCCCCAGCTCTCATCCCACCTGACGTGCAGGCCCGGGGCATGGATTTAGGCACTTCTCTGTGCTCACAGGGTCCCTTCACAGAACCTCCATTTTCTCTCCTTGCCATCCTCATCCTGCGTCTCAGGAAGCCCCTATTCGGTGCCTGCCGTATGCAGGGCCTGAACCCCAACACCCCATTCTTGCAGGGGGAGCTGAGAGTCTGGGAGGGGAAGCCACCTTCCTGGGCCGAGCCCAGAGCTGTGGCTGGGCGGGCCAGCCTTGCTTCACATGCTGACCCTGGGAGGAAGGAAGCGCAGGCTCCACACCCCCTTCCCCACCCCCACCACGTTGACTCCTTGGACTGGGGCAGCCCCCCCACACCCCACCCCCCGCCTCTGGCCTCCAGGCCTGGTTTGCTGATCCTTCCACGGGCCCAGCATTGCCTGCCCTGAGGGGTCATGGGGGCAGGACTGTGGGCACAGCCTCTGGAGCCCTGCCCCCCCAAACCCCCAGCAGCACCTGCTCCAACAGTTTGGCCAAAATTGTAATTTTATGCTAAAGAAACTGGGAGATTTTTTCTCTAGCTTGAGAGTAATTCCAGTTAATTGTCCGAGCATCTGAATTTTTGTCTCACATCAAGGCTGGTAACGGTCCACCCTCAGTGGACACCAGCACCCGGCTGAAGCCTGATTGAGCCAGGGACTCTGCTTCAGGGGAGGCTAGATCCAGGCGTCCGTCTGCACTGGTCCTGCTGGGCAGCCTCTGTCCCCACAGCGCCAGGTCTTGCCTGCCCACATGGGGGAAGGGCCCCTTCTCACCCGGGGACGTCACGTGCTCGTTGATGAGCTAACGGCTGGCTGGGTGCTGAACCTCGCAGGTGCACAGGACCCCCAGCCTGTCCCTGGAACCTAGCCCCCTGGGAGCTGAGGCCTCACGCCTGCGAATGGAGGAAGGGGAGGGCAGTGGGGGCGCTGGTGGTGTGCTGAGTCCTCTGAAGGTCATCTTGGGACAGTGTCTGTCCCGACCCCTGCTTGTCCCCCAGGCTGACGGGGAGACCAGCATCCCACCGAAGTTCTCTGGGTGTTGTGCACAGAGGACACGCCCCCTGTGTGCAGGCCTGTGCCTGGTGCTGGGTCCCTGTCGGGACCTGCCACCCCCGGGGTCAGCTCCTAGCGAGTCTCTTCTCCCCCAGGCAAGGGCAGCGAGCGGAGCACGTACGCCGGCTTCGGGAGAGAGGCAGGTGTTGGCGGCTTGAGTCAGGTGAGATCCGCGTCTGAGGCCCGGGTCCTGGGTCTGCTGATCCTGGATAGGTGGGGGGCTGCAGTCACTTGTCTGCCCCACCACCTTTGCCCCGGGGTTGTCGTCTGATCTGCAGAGGGTTCCTTGGCTGAGCCGAGTGCTGGTCACCTGCAGCAGGACCGCGCCCTGGGCCGGACCAGCTGGGTGTGGACGGGGCAAGGGGAATGCTGGGGAGGCCACAGCCCCCGCCCCATGGCTCCCGGACCTGGGGTCCAGGCTGGGGGTTGCCGTGCACAGCTGGAGGGGTCTGAGAGACACGTGCCCACCCCCAAGTGGCAGATGGGGACACGGAGGCCAGCCTGGTAGCTCGAAGGCCCTGCCCCCACTACCCCCAGGCTGGCCCTAGGGTCCCCTGGCCTCCTAGGCAGCCCAACCCACAGGTGCCCGGCACAGCTGACCCAGCCGAGAGGCTGATGCAGGGGGTGGGGGCAGGTGGACAATGACCAGCCACCGTGGTCCCCTGCCTGTGACTCCTCAGTGCAGCTAGGCCTCATCCCACAAGGTGCCCCCTGTTTGCACGCTGTGTCATACCCAGAGTAGAGCCCCCGGGGCGTCCCCTCTGTCTCCACAACACCCATACCCATTTTACAGATGGGCAAGCTGAGGCACGGGGCTGCCAGTCACTCGAGCTGCAGAACTGGCTTGAACTCCAGTTGTTTCTGCTCTTGAGGGAAGAAAGCCTGTCTCAAATTAAAATATGCTGAATTAAACCATTTACCTTAAAAAAAAAAAAAAAAAGTGTGCATGGAGTCAGCCTGGCAGGTTTCTTTGACACCTAGACGCGGGTTTTGCATGTTGAGCCTCCTTGGAGTGGGGGCTGCAGGGTTGTTGGCAACAGTTTTGTCTCTCAGTCTTTATTCAGGGAAAGAACTGTGGCTTGGGGCCGGTCGCATCTTAGATCAGAGGGACGTCCTGAGCAGGGCAGGCAGGGAGCTCCCGCTGAGGGTCCCTGTCGCCCCTCATGAGGGTCTGAGCAGCCCCCGCCTTCGCGCCAGCGTGTTTGCTGGCAGAACTGGCCCAGGAGCCAGGGCTGGGCCGGGGGCGAGCCTCGGCCTCCTGACCATCTCCCCCTCTCGTCCCCCAGGCTGGCTTCCTGCCCAGCGAGCTGGCCCTCGGCAGCCCCGGGCCACTGTCCCCTTCAGGCACCAAGGGCAGCTCCCAGTATTACTCCTACCCCGGCCACCCTCGGCGGAGAGCCGCGGAGAGCGGACTGGGTGAGTGGGGGGCCCGGGGCGGGGGTGGACAGCCGTGGCACAGGCTGCCGGGGGGCGGGCGGTTCGCCCAGAGAGGAGCAGATGCCCTCCTCGGTGCTGCGTCCTGCAGGGTCGCTGCCCCCCGGCGCCGGGCGGGAGCACTAGGTCGGGGTCACGTGAGCCCCTGGCCGCGGCGTCCCTGCCGACAGGCGGGCCGGACGCGCCTCGCTCGGTGCCTGCTGTCGGCGCTCCCGCGCGGTGACTCCCGCCTGACGCGGGTTTGCCCCGCTGGACCGTCAGGCCATCTCCCGCTCGGGAGCACCGGCCGGCACCGCTGACGCTGCGCGGGGGCATCTTAAATGGCAGCGTTAGCCACCGAGCGCAGAATTGCGGGAACCAGGGCGCTCGATAGTCCACGAGGACTCCGGGCTCCAGCACCGCAGGCGGGTGTTGCACGGCCCACCTCCGCTGGGTCGCGTGTGTTGGCGACTCGGGCTGTCCCTGTCGGCCGCGCGTCTGAGGGGCTACAGAAGCCCGGCGGGTCGAGATTTAGGGTCCCTGAGTTGAGCGAGGAGGGGGACTGCCAAGCACAGGACCCAGGGCGGGGAGGCGTGACTGTGGGGGCGTGGGGAGGGATGCCCCGCTGCGGACCCCACCCCAGTTCCACACACCCCCAGACCTGTACAGATGGGCCTGGGACCGCATTTCAGTTGTTTCGCCACCGGGAAAGCTGGGGGGCTCTGTCCGCCACCGCCTCTGCCCGCATCCCTGGCTGGCTGGGGTGGGAGCCAGGCTGACCCGGCTCGCTTACTCGTCTTGCTCCTCACAGACACGCAGCCCAAGAAGGTCCGGAAGGTGCCGCCGGGTCTCCCGTCCTCAGTGAGTTGTGGGATGGAGTGGGGTCCCACAGGCCAAGTGCCCAGGCTCGGGGGCCCTCTCTGTGGGGTTACACAGCGTGTCACGGGGGGAGGGGGCACTTCTGCCCTGAGGCTGTCACTCTGACGCAGCCAGTCCCCGCGGGCTCTAGCTCAGACCCCTCCTGTAGGAGAGCCCGATGTTCTTTGTGGCCAAGGCACCTTGGAACGGTGTGAGGGGGCCCTGGCAGCGGGAGTGGGTTGGGGGTGCCCTGGGGGTCCGGGTTCACAGGGTGTCAGGCCCAGCAGATGGCGCTGGGCTGGGCGGGGCTCACCGTGCCACGCTCCGGCGATTTGCTGGGGTCCCCGGCTCGGCCGCCGCCCTCTCCGCCTGGCCTCCTGCGCTGGCCCCAGGGTCCGGGTCAGGGCTGGCACTGTGCTCTGCGGCTGGGAGGTGCAGGTCAGGCTCTTTGAAGATCTGGTGTGGGAGATCATCGACCCCCTGCTTCCCCATCTGAGTCCCCACCCCGGTCCCCTGGAACATCAGAGCTGAGCACCCCAGAGCCTGACTGAGCCACGGCCACACCCCGCTTCTGGTCTGTGCCAGGGCATTGCCAGCTGATCCTGGCACTTTCCTGCCGGCCCGGCCTCAGCTCCAGGCAGCACCAGCCGATCAAAGTTGCCACGATCCTAGAACTTCCTGCCACCTTGCGGGCGGGCTGCTCCCCCAGGGCCCTGCCTCTGCAGCCTGCACGTCTTCTGTGATCAGGGCTGGGGCCTTGGGGGCTTCCAGGACAGGGAACGAGGAAGGAGGAAGGGCTGGGGGCATCGCAGATGGGCTCTGACGGATCATGAAGGGTTGGCTGGATGAAGGAGGGGGAAAGCATTCTTGGTAGGGGGTCCAGCCTGCAAAGGCCTCTGGTACCAGAGGCTGGAACTGGGGACGGGAGGCGGGACAGGGAGGTGGAGGGTGGAGAAGGACCAGGAGAAAGGATGCCACTCGAGCCTTGAGTGCTGGGCCAGGGGAAAGCTGAGAGCGGCACAGAGCGATGGGGTGGTAGGTGGAGGGCAAGACTGGGGACGGGGACCTCCCCATCTCACTCGAGCCCTCCTGCCTGACCGCATCTGTCCATCTGCAGGTGTACCCGTCCAGCTCAGGTGATGACTATGGCAGGGACACCACCGCCTATCCATCTGCCAAGACCCCCAGCAGCGCCTATCCCCCCCCGTTCTACATGGCAGGTGTGTGGGGGCTCACCTGAGACAGTTGGGGCTCCGGGTCCCTCGGCAGCCCGCCCTCACCATCTGCCCCTCCACAGATGGCAGCCTGCACCCTTCGGCCGAGCTCTGGAGCCCCTCGGGCCAGGCAGGCTTTGGGCCCATGCTGGGTGGGGGCTCGTCGCCCCTGCCCCTCCCGCCCGGTGGTGGCAGCTCCGTGGGGACTGGCGGCGGCGGCGGGTTTGGCAGCCTGCACCAGCACGAGCGCATGGTAGGCCCGCGTGATGGGCGGGGGCGGGGGCGGGCATGGGGGCAGCGCCCCCGACGGATCCCCCGTGACCCCATCCCCATCCACAGGGCTACCAGCTGCACGGGACAGAGGTGAACGGCGGGCTCCCGGCAGTGTCCACCTTCTCCTCCGCCCCCACGGCCGCCTATGGCGGGGTCTCCAGCCACACGCCCCCCGTCAGTGGGGCCGACGGTCTCATGGGTACTGGCCCTCTTCACCCCGCTTCAGATGGGGCCCCTCCAAGCTTGAAGCCTGGCTGGGTGCAGGAGCCAGGCCCTCGTCACTCACGTCCTTCCTCTCCTGGGCCTGCCCCGCACATGAGCTCAGGCTCCTTGGGCCACATCTGTGATGTTTGGAAATGGCCCTTTGAAGAATGGCTCCCCAGTTTACATCTGGGGAAACTGAGGCTCCAAGGAAAATGGCTCACGCGGGTTCTGCTCCCTACCTGCCTGTCCCTAGAGCCTCTGTGGCGGCAGGGGGCAGGATTTCAGGCTGTTAACCAAAATCAGGGGCTGCCCAGTGCTGGGTGGGGGCGTCCATGCTCGGCAGCCAAACATACGGGAGCTCCCGGGTGCGGGGGATGCCCCTTCCCTGAGGTTGGGCTTCACCTCTCTCCACCCCCCAGGCTCCCGCGGGACAACTGCCGGCAGCTCTGGGGACGCCCTTGGGAAGGCATTGGCCTCGGTGAGGCGTGGGACACGGTGGGGCAGGGGTGGCTGGGCTGGGGAGCCCCCGAGGCTGGTCCCTGACTGGTGGCCCCGTGTCTCTTCTCATCCCTTTTGCAGATCTACTCCCCAGATCACTCAAGCAATAACTTCTCCTCCAGCCCCTCAACCCCCGTGGGCTCCCCACAGGGCCTAGCAGGTCTGGGGGTGTTGCTGGGGAGGGGTGGGGGGTACATCTGGCGCGTGCAGCCCTCAGTGGGTGGAGAGCTGGAGGGACCTCCTGCCTCAGGGCTTATGTTCCCATGGGCATCCAGGGAAGGCTCTCTGGAGGAGGTGGTCTCCAGGGCAGTCCATGTTTGGTGTGAACAGTGACGGGCAGGTGGGATCTCGCAGGGCAGGGCAGAGGGTCCAACAGCCAGAGTAACAGGCCCAGACTCCCCAATGTGGACAGCGTTTGTCCACCCGGTATGTGATAGGCACCAATTGCATGCCCTGGGTTTGGCTCTGCCAAGGGGGCCAGGTCCTCCTGTCCCCAAGAAGACCTACCTGGGGGTCAGCTCGTGGTGAGGTTTTATTAGACACCCCGCAGGGCCTCACCTCTGCAGCGGGAGTCCTCAGGGACGCTCGCCTCGCCCTGGCCCGTGCAGGGCCCCCGGGGTGAACCTCTGCCCAGCTCTGGCTCCAGCTGCTGGTACGGCAGGCTGGGCCCTGGGGCACCTACCACGTGTGCCGCTGGGCTGCCTTCCCTGTAGGAAGTGGGGCCTGGATTTTGGAGCCGGGAACCTGTCTACTGGGTGGGTTCCCAGTAACTGCCTGGCTGGCCTGGCCGGGGCTGAGTTTCCATCGGCCCTGTGGGCGTGGGGCCCCCGTGTGGCCAGCCCAGGCATCTCAGGCCCCTGGCCCACTCTCCACCCAGCCTCTCCCTCTGTCTCTGAGTCCGGCTGCTCAGACACCCAGCCTCAGGTGCCCCTGTTGACGTGCCACCTACCCCTTCCAGGGACGTCGCAGTGGCCCCGACCAGGAGCCCCCGGTGCCTTATCGCCTAGCTATGATGGGGGTCTCCACAGCCTGGTGAGCTTCCTGCCCCAGCCTTCCGGGGCTGGTTGGGGGCTGTCCCTCGGTGCGTGTGGCCAGGCCGGGGAGGGGGTGCCCCCTCATGGGAGCGCCCGGGGTGGGGGGCATGGTACACGTGGGTACAAGACTCACGGGGACTCTGGGGGGGGAGGTGGCCTGGGAGAGTGGCTCAGCGTGTCTGCTGTGGCCAGTTTATAGAACTTGGAAACCGTGGCCCCTAAGAGCCACGAGGCCCCCGTGACTGGTGGAGTTTACAGGGCAGGCCCTTTGATGGTTCATTTGTCGGGCGTAAGGTCCGGAGCTGTCACCCTGGCGTTGGCCAGCGAGGATGCAAGTTGTGCGCAGGCCCCGCGGGGCCGTGTGGGGTCCCAGAGGCCCAGGCCTTGACCGCCTCCCCCCTCCGCCCCGCAGCAGAACAAGATGGAGGACCACCTGGACGAGGCCATCCACGTGCTGCGCAGCCACGCGGTGGGCACCGCAGCGGACGTGCACGGGCTGCTGCCTGGCCACGGAGCTCTGGCCTCCGGCTTTGCTGGCCCCGTCATGCCGCTGGGTGGGCGACACGCTGGCCTGGTGAGTGCCGCTGGCGGGTGGGCGGGGCAGGGGGCCAGGGCGGCGCAGCCCTGACGAGCCCACTCCGCTGTCCGCAGGGGGGAGGCGGCCACTCGGAAGACAGCCTCGTGGGCGGCGGCAGCCTCATGCACAACCACGTGGCCCTCCCCAGCCAGCCCAGCAGCCTCCCTGACCTGGCTCGGCCACCGGACTCCTACAGTGGTAAGTCTCAGCGTTGGGGCCCGGGGAGGGGCGGCCAGTGCCCCGATCCCCTGCGCAGAGCCCGGCTGGTGCGTGGTGTGCCCCTAAACGACCTCCTCCTCTGGAGAGCGGTGACCTAGGGCTCATCCCGGAGGGACTGAGAGCCGCCAGGCGCTGGGGTGGGTCCCTCACTGTACGCAGCGTCCCTTTGCCCTGCACCGGGAAGCCCTTTGGGAGGCTTCCTGAAGGGCGGTACGAGCCCTCACTCGTCCCGTGTTCGGCGGCTTAGTTCATGCCGCTCAGCCAGCCGCTGCGTGTTGAGCCCCGGCTGTGGGCTTGGGTCTCCTGTAGGCCCCTGGGCGGTAAACTGGGAATTAAACAAAAAGCCCCGTCCCTGGGGGGTGACCCACAGTGGGCTAAATGCAGCAGGAACGGGGCTAGGGGAAAGTGGGGAGGGGTGCAGGGATCCTTGTGGTTTTAAAGATGATGGCAGGGCAAGATTGTGCCGTTTGGGCAGAGCTAGAGAGGAAGAGAGGCAGACAGAGCCCGGGGTGGTGCGTGGGGAGAGGCCCTGGGGCAGGACCGACCTGGTGTGCTGGACAAGTAGTGAGGAGCCCTGTGTTGGGTAGGAGAGGGAGGTGGGAGGTCAGGGAGGTGACAGGGCAAGTCCTGCAGGGTCCTGTGGATGTGGGAGGGCTTGGGCTTTGACCCTGAGGGACCTGGGAGCCCTGGAGGGCTGCCCCCAGAGCAGGGACCTGCCGGACTCTGTGCCCACAGGGCGCCCTCTGGCGGCAGCAGGGAGACTGGGGCGACCGGACCATGTGTGGCACCGGAAGCCGCGGGTGGAGGGGACTGTGCTGGTCCAGGAAGGGTGGGGTGGGGGCAAGTTCTGGGTTCTGAAGGCAGAGATCCCACAGGCTTCGCAGATGTGGAGGTGGTGGTGGGGTTCGGGTCTGGAGTTCAGGGAGGGTGCCGTCCAGGCATCCTGGGCACTTGGTGGAGCTCAGAGCCAGGTCCGTGGGCAGAGTCGCCAGTCAGAGCGAGTGGACAGAGCCCCAGCCTGAGCATCGTGCCGCCTGGGTGGGGGGCTCCTGAGGTGAGGACCCACTGGGGCAGCATGGGGTCAGGGTGGTGGCTGGTGGCTGGTGGGCCATGAATTTTTCTGGAAAAGACCAAGGAGGTGACAGCACTTTGCACGAGGCTGGAGGGAGGAGGTGGTGATGGGCCAGTGAGGGTCTCGTGGTCACCGGTCCCAGGGGCGCAGACACGGACTCTGCCACCGTGGGGGCAACCGCGGCCGGAGAGGGTGCAGGGACTCTCTGCCTGGCCACTGCCTGGTGTCCCGAGCCCCCAGAAACCCCCCGCACACCCCACATTAGGGCAGGTTCTCTTGTCCTGTCCAGGGGCCCTCCCCATCCCAGCCTCCCCACACCCCTCAAAACCCACTTGAGTTTGACAGCCAGCGATGCTCTGTGTTTCTTGATTTTTACCACTTTATGCCAGGGGTCTCTCTGGGATACGTACAGTCGTCACGACTCGGGACAGGGGGCTCCTGGCATTGGGTGGGTGGGGCTGGGGTGCGACTTGACCTCTCACAGTGCCCAGGACGCCCTGATGTCCGTGCTGTGGGACGGGGGTTTCCGGAGCTGAATCTCTTATCCCAGCTTCTCCCCCTCCCCTGCCTTCCCCTGCCCTCCCCTCCGCTACCCTCCTAGTTCATCTGTTGCTCAGCCCAGGCCCCATTCCCGGTGCGTGTTTTGCTCTCACCGAGTGTCGAGTTCAGCATTGCTGTGTGCCTTCAAACCCTGTATTTCATGACATGGTTTTGGGCTTTTGTAAAATTGGTATCTGGCTGGCATGTTGGGGCTGAGGACGGACCCTGGCCCTGATGCGGGACGTTAGGTTGTTTCCAACTGTCTGCTTTTGCGCTAGGTGCTTTCTGGAACGTTCTGGAATGTGTCTCCAGAGTGTGCACAAGAGTTCTCGGGTGTGATTCCAGGTTGTGGGGTTTGGAGGCACGCATGTGTCCACCTTCCCCAGAGAATGCCGGACTGTCCCAAACTGGCCATGCCAACTTTCTCCCACAGGCGATACTTCACGTTGTAGGACCCTGTCGTTTGGCCAGCTTCATGACTTGCTGGATCCCGATTTGCATTTCCTCAGTTTATTGGTGCAGGGAAGCGGATTTCCACGCGGCCATATCCGCTTCTTGTGTCTGAATTGCCCATTTGGGAGCTTTCCCTATTTTCCTGTTGAGCTCCTGGTTCTTTTCTTGTTGATTTGTAGGAGTTCTTTACAAATTATGGAGACCAAGCCCTCACTGGTTTATACAGGACATGTATTTTCCTTTTTTTTAAAAGATTTTATTTATCTGACAGAGACACAGCGAGAGAGGGAACACAAGCAGGGGGAGTGAGAGAGGGAGAAGCAGGCCTCCCGCCGAGCAGGGAGCCCGATGCGGGGCTCGATCCCAGGACCCCGGGACCATGACCTGAGCCGAAGGCAGACGCTTAAAGACTGAGCCACCCGGGCGCCCCAAGGACAGTTATTTTCTATCCCGTGGCATATCTTCTTATCTCTTGGTGGTATCCTGGCAATCAGAAATTCTCAATTAGGATACAGTCCAGTTTATCAGTTTGTTTCTTCTTTCAAGAACAGCTCGTTTAGTATTTTAGGAGATACTGAGTCATAGCAGGATTTCAGTGCATTTTCTTCTGAAGGTTGTCAGGTCTTAGTTTGGAGCTGGTGACTGGTGTGAGGTAGGGACCTGATTCTAGGTGTGTTTTCTGTTTTATCGTTGGGGGTTTTTTGTTTGTTTTTTGGGTTTTTTTGCAAACGGAGGCCTGGCTTTCCCCAGACACCTCACTGCCTCCCACGAGGGGCAGAAGGGGTTTGTCAGGTGGCCCTGGATGTGCCCAGATGCTAAGCGCAGGCCTGTTGCAGGACTCGGGCGCGCCGGGGCTGTCTCGGGTGCCAGTGAGATCAAACGGGAGGAGAAGGAGGACGAGGAGAACACTTCCGTGGCCGACAACTCCGAGGAGGAGAAGAAGGAGCTGAAGCCCCCCCGCACTCGGACCAGGTGCCCGCCCCTCCTCAGCCCCCGGCCCGGCCCGCCTGTCGGGACGCACGCACATGCACACGCACACGCACATGCACACGCAGTCCGCTCCGCGGGGCCGTCGGCGGGCCCCCCGCCTGCCCCCCGCCTCACTGTCTCCCTCTGGCCCCCGGGCCCCCCCCATAGCCCGGACGAGGACGAGGACGACCTTCTCCCCCCAGAGCAGAAGGCTGAGCGGGAGAAGGAGCGCCGGGTGGCCAATAACGCTCGGGAGCGGCTGCGGGTCCGAGACATCAATGAGGCTTTTAAGGAGCTGGGGCGCATGTGCCAGCTGCACCTGAGCAGCGAGAAGCCCCAGACCAAACTGCTCGTCCTGCACCAGGCCGTGTCGGTCATCCTGAACCTGGAGCAGCAGGTGCGAGGTCAGTGGGGGCGCCGCTCCCCTCCCCGCCAGCGCTGCCCTCGCTCCCCCGCTCCTGGAGCCGGCCCCGCCCCCTGCTGTGACCGCCCCGCCCCCTGCTGTGACCGCCCCGCCCCCCCGCTGTGACCGCCCCGCCCCCCGCACCACAGTCACTGTCCCCTCTGGAAATGGGACGATGACACTCTCTGGACCCCTAGCTCTGCAGATCTGGGCACTTTGGCTCTCAATTCCGTCCCTGGACCCCGTGGATGCCCGCCCACCCAGCCCTCCTTTCTTGGGAAGGCTCTAGTCCTTTGGCTGAGGCCCCTGTGCCCCAGGGCCAGAGGTCACTGTTGCTCCGAACAGACACATTGTTGTGGGGCCACTTCAGCCCATCAGCCCCCATCTACAGGTGGGGTCCCCCACCCCCGTTTCCCAGGGCCGGGTGAGGGTCCGGAAGGGCCCCCATGTGACTTGGCTCCCCAGCTCAGCTGCTTCCTTAACTAAGCCTCCCGCGCCTGGCGCCCGTTAACCCTTTCTCTCCTGCAGCGCTGTCACTTGGACCGGAGTTGGGGCCCTCGCCCCCCCGGCCTGCTGTCCCCTCAGCTCTGAGGGTTCTGTGTTTCCATGGTGGTGCCCGCCTCTCTGCTCTCTGCCTCTCGCACTCCACCCCCATCCCAGCCCATCCGTCCCTCCGCTTCCACGGCAGCCCCTCCTACCTCGCACTTGCTGCCCAAGCCCTGGATGGCAGGGCTGCGACCTTGGGGTCTTTCCTCCCCCAAAGCCCCCCAGTTGGGACTTGAGGGAAGAAAGGAGACCAAGGGGTGCACCAGCCTCAGGCCTGTCAGTTTGGTCTGCGCGCTTGTCCTGGGCTCCGGGGGCCGCCGCCGCCACCTGGCGGGATCCACTCAGGCCCAAGGGCGGGTGGGCGGGTGGGTAGACAAGGGCACAGTCTCACAGCCCCCCCCCGCCACTGTGGGAGCAGGACAGGGCCCCCGGGAGCTGCTCACATGCAGGCGCCTCGGCCCGTCCTCCACCTCTGGGGCGCACACCAGGGCCGGGCCTTCACCCACTCTGTCTCACGTTCCCCCGGACCAGGCGTGGCGGGTGTCCCGTTGCCATTTGCCCCCATCCCGCCCAGGAGGAGACAGTGACTTGCGCCGAGCCCCGTGGTAGGGCCTGAGCCAGGCTTTGGACCTCGTGGGCAGGTGTCTGAGCGTTCCAGAGTCCTGTGTGGCCGGGGCCCGGTACACAGCAGGTGCTCAGTAACGTCACCGCCCAGGGCAGACGGGGCGTTCGCAGTAGTGATGAGAGGCCCGGGGAGCCGACGCTCCCCGCCCACACTGGGGGCCCCTGGCCGCTGCGCCTGGTGGCCATTCCACGGCCCGCTCTTGGGGCTGCCGGAGTCCAGTGCGGGCAGGGGCGGGCGTCGGGCCTTTGCCTCTTCTCTGCCTCTCCCACCCACACTGGTCGGGTCAGGCCTAGCACTCCCGTACCCAGCTGCGCTGAGCCGGGAAGATCATCCCGGGGGGGCTCTGGGCCTCCCCTGCCCTCCCGGCCCTGGGGACAGTCCCACGGTGCTCTCCTTGGGGTGTCGCCACACACACAGCCTTGCCCGTGGCCAGGCCGCAGGCGCACAGAGACAGGCACACGCCCCGCGTGCACGGGGGCGCGCACACGCGCACACGCACGCGCAGCCCGCAGGCCCCGGCCTGCCCGCCCGCCCCGGCTGCTGACTGACAGCGGCCCCGGTGCTGTAACCCAGCAGTACGGAGGACGTGCTGTCCCTGGAGGAGAAAGACCTGAGGGACCGGGAGAGGCGCATGGCCAATAACGCACGGGAGCGGGTGCGCGTGCGGGACATTAACGAGGCCTTCCGGGAGCTGGGGCGCATGTGCCAGATGCACCTCAAGTCGGACAAGGCGCAGACCAAGCTGCTCATCCTGCAGCAGGCCGTGCAGGTCATCCTGGGCCTGGAGCAGCAGGTGCGAGGTAGGCTTCCAGGCCAGGTGTCCCGCCCCGTCCAGTCCCCCCGCCCGTCCCTGCGTGCAGGCTCCAGGCGCGCCGTCCACGCCTCAGTGGGAGCACTCGGAGCCCCGAACGGCAGTCTGCTCTTCACGGCCCCCTGCGCCCACCGCCTGCCTCCCTGAGGGACCCTCTCCCACATTGCTCTCCCCCTCCCCCCAGAGCGTAACCTGAACCCCAAAGCGGCTTGCTTGAAGCGGCGAGAAGAGGAGAAGGTGTCGGGTGTGGTCGGAGACCCCCAGATGGTGCTTTCGGCCGCCCACCCAGGCCTGAGCGAGGCCCACAACCCCGCGGGGCACATGTGAGGAGGGGCGCCGTGCGGGACCAGTGAGCCGGCCCGGTCCCTGCCGCACGCATGCACGCCTGTGAGGAGCACGGAGCCCGCGCCACCGGGGGGGGGCTGTGGGGGGGGCTGCCCCTCCCCCGCCCCCAGCCCCGGGCCTCACTGCCTTGACGCCGTGGGACTTCCCCGATGGATCCTGAAACCGCAGCCCGGGCGAACGGGGCAGTTTTGTTTTGTTTTGTTTGTAAACAAAACCGGAAAGCAAGATACACACTTTGTCAGAAAAGATGAAAAAATGCCTTAAGTAGAAAACGCGGGAGAGTCCAAACCTACCACTTGCCGGAGGGAGAAGCAAGAGGGCTCGCCTCGCGGAGCCGCCGTGAATCGTGCCTACGCCTGACCTGTGTCTTAAGGAAAATAAAGAACGTTAGTTAGATTTTTTTTAATGTATTAGGAAATTAGCAAGGAGGATGCCTTTGGTCTCTTTTTTTTTTTTTTAAGCTTTTTTGCATACGTTTTGTAAGCAACAAATTTTTTGTATAAAAGTCTCGTGTCTCTTGCTATTTCTGCTGCTGTCTCTAGAACTGAGCGTTGCATTTCATGATCAACCAGATTATTAAAAGTTGTATTAAAAAGACCCAGTGTAAACCTGAGGTCCCCCCCCCCCCCCCCGCTCTGGGAGCCGCTGGTCACAGGGAGCGATGGCGGATGTTGTCTCCTCGTTGCTTTTTCAGAGGTCGGGTGGTTTCCTGGCTTCGTGTATCTGGGGCGTGGTGGGCAGGCCTTTCCCTGACGGGGGTTCTCCTTCCGGGGTTCCTTGCTCCATCCTCTCCCCTTCCTTGGGAAGGGGGTGGGGGTGTCTGCAGGGAGGCAGTGCCCCTCCCACGTGGGATTGCCGAGGACCCCAGGCACTTCCCCACGGCCCTCGCACCCCACAAGCTGCACACCTCCCCAAGTCGGATTTTGTTGGGACCGACGTTTCTGGGCATAGGGACCATACCACAGGAGCATGATGTTGGGGGGCCTCCCCAGACACCCCGTCCTTCGTTCCTTTGACCTGCGGACCTGGGCCTGTTCTCTGATCTCTGGCGGAGGGCCTGCAGACAACTCAGGGCCAGCACAGCAACCCCGACCCCAAGTGACTGTTCCCCAAACCCTGAAGCCCCCAGGCTTTGCACTTGATCATCTATAAGAGCAGGAGGGTGGGCCACATCCCAAGCGCAGCTCCTAGGCCTCCCAAAGTCCCGTCTGGTCTCATGTCACCAGGCGGAACCAACCCCACGCAGGACTGCCCCAGGCTTAAACTGAAGGTCCCTGCAGTCCCAGGGACACCAGGACAGGTGGCCCCTAGATGTATCCCCCAGGTGCGGGCTCAGGCCTGCTGGGCTGGGCTCCTTTGCTCTGTAACACACCCCCCCCCCCAAACACAGGCCTCAGGGACCCTAGGGTGGCCGCGTTCACTCCCGCACACCAGCTTGCCTGACGTCCGCCCGGGGCCTCCCCACCCTCCGGGGCAGCGGGCTGCCTGAGGCCCTCCAACCCCGTGACTGGCACTCCCCCAGGCCAGGGAGCGGGGCACCCCAAGGGAAGCACCAGGCAGGACCTGCGGGCTGCCTCCCAGGCCCCGAGGTCACCTGGGTCCTCCCATTGGGCCCACTGCCCCACCCCCAGACCGGGCAGCGGGCAGTGGCTGGCAAGGGGCTCCCTGGTGACTGCCCTGGTCTGTGTGGGTCTGGTGGGTCCTGCCTCGGTGTCCCTCTCGCTCGGCTTCTGGTCTCACACGGAGCCTCTGCCCCCCGCCCCCCGCCCCCCGGCTGCTGCCGGACTGTGGATTGCCCGTAAGTGGTCCTGGGGGCCGGGAGGAGCCCGGAGTATGGGAAAACTGCCGAGTGCCTCAAGGTAACTGGTTTTCAAACAAAACTTTAAGAAAAAAAATTTCATACAAGGGTCAACGCGGCTGGCTGGATTCTTTGGGATGTTTTAAGGGAGCCTCTCTGAAGTGGACCTGGAGACCTGTGTATCACGGCACTGTAGCATAAACGTGACATCGTGCGGCCACACGCTGTCCCCTGCGCCTTTCAGCTGCCGTGTGCTTCCAGGCGGGAAGCGGCTGCCACGTCAGGCAGGGGACACGGGGTTCCGCAGCACACGCAGACGCGGAGCCCTCGGCCCTGGGTCTGAGTCTCTGGGGGCAGCGGCCACGGAGTCCACACTCGGGGTTGGGGCCTCAAACCACCGGGATTTATTCTCTCTCGTTCCGGGGCCAGGCGCCCCAGATCCAAGCGTGGCGGGGCCGCGCGCCCTCTGCAGGCTCCAGGGCACGGTCCCTCCTGCCTCTCCCGGCTCCCGAGGCTCCGGGCGTCCCTCGGCGTGCGGCCGCGTCGCCCCAGTGCCTGCCTCGGTGGCACGTGGCTGTGTCCCCATGCGTCTGCGCCCAGACTTCCCTCTTCCGAGGACAGCAGTCGCTGCAGCACGGCCTCCCCCCTCCTGTATGGCCTCACCTGACCTGACTGTACCTGCAAAGGTCCTGAATCCAAGGAAGGTCCCGTTCACAGGTCCCGGGGGCAGGACTTGAGCGTGTCTCTTTGGGGGACAGATACAACGGTGGTTTGACTGGGGCCACGGTGAGCAAAGCCAGCAAAGTCACAGAGTGACAGGGAGGGGCCCATGGTGATTCCACGTTCTAGAACCAAAGCGCCTCGGGTCAGGCGGGGAACCCGCACTTGTACTGAGGGGTCCTGGGGGTCTGGACATGGGACCGGCTCACGGGGGAAAGCCACTCCCTGAGAGGCTGCCTGTTAATTTTTAAAGTTAATAATGTAATATGCCAAAGCCCACTGAATTATGCACATTAAGTGTGTAAATAGGATGGTGTGTGAACATCATCAAAAAAGGTGTTTATGGGCGCCTGGGTGGTTCAGTTAGTTAACTGCTTCAGCTCATGATCCCGGGGTCCCAGGATCGAGCCCCGAGTCGGGCTCCCTGCTCAGCGAGGAGTCTGCTTCTCCCTCTGACCCTCCCCCCTCTCGTGCTCTCTCTCTCTCATTCTCTCTCTCTCAAATAAAATCTTTAAAGGTGTTTTTTATTTTTTTTAAGATTTTATTTTTAACTCATCTCCACACCCAACATGGGGCTCGAACTCATAACCCCGAGATTGAGAGTCACATGCTCTTCCCACTGTGCCAGTTGGTAGCCCCTCAAAAAAGGTGTTTAAAAATAGATCACAATGGTGCTAAAATCTTCCTTCAGTGAGGGATCCCCTCCCTATCCCAGCAAGGATCCGCTCCGTGGAAATCTCTGGAAGGAGCATCTCTTTGCCCCGCTCAGGGAACTGCAGGGGCAGAGACCGGACGGAAACTCGGTGCAAAGGGTGTGCCCACGTCTTGGCGGCAGCAATGGTGTCCTGAGCACGTTCGAAGGGTGCAGGTCACTCTGTGCTTGTCACAGACCTTCTGCCGGCCCCCGGCCAGCCCTCCGAGCCCTCCTGCTCCCAGGAAGACACACACAGCCCGGGCCTGACACGAACCCCAGGCGGCCCTGCCACCCCCAGCCAGGGCAGACAGGGACAGCCCCTCGGAGACCAGGGCAGACAAGGACAGCCCCGCGGCACTGTGGCGGGACGGTGGGACCTCTGAAAGAGCACCCCCATGTCCGACCCCGGAACCGGGGATCCGGGCCTTACTCGGGAAAGGGGCCTTTGCAGGTGTAATTGCAGATGCTGAGATGAGCTCATCCTGGAGTAGGATGGGCCCCAAAACAATGACGAGCATCCTGATGAGAGGAGACACCACGTGACAAAGGCGGAGGTGGGAGGGACAGCGGGAGTGCAGCCCTGTGACACCCGCATGGGGGGCTTGCGGCCTCCACGGCGGGGACAGCGTGAAACCCCGTTGTTTTAAGCCACCCAGCGTGCAGCCGTCACCGTGACCATGGGGAACAGGGAGCGTGTGTGTCCTTCCTAAAGCAGTAAAACGCCCCAATACAGCGGGAACCCCACGCCTCACTGGCAGGAACGAGAACAGGTGCAACTCCTCCAGAACGGTTTGGCTGGCGGACCCCTGGGCGCCTGACACTGACCTCACCTTCTACAGCAGGTACACCTCAGTTTAAAAAAAAAGCCGGGTGGTTTCGTCCACGGTTCAACACAGGCTCCCCGCTGCGAGCCAGCCGGCCCCCCAGAACCCTCTCCAGAGGGATGAAGACACGCGTCCATGCAAAGACCTGGACAGGGCTATTCACGGGCCACAGCTGTGATCGCCGAAACCCGGAAACAACCCGAATGCCCTCCAGCAGGTGAGCGGGTCAGCACACAGGTCCGCCTCTCTGTGGAACGCGACTCAGCAGCAGAAGGAAGGCACCAGGGACTCTCAGAATTAACTGTGCAGCATGCAAACAGCCAGACACCAAGGAGAACACACTGTATGCCTCCCTGTATAGAAAAGTCTAGAAAATGCAGGTGAGGGTGCCTGGGTGGCTCAGTTAGTTGGGCGACTGCCTTCGGCTCAGGTCATGATCCTGGAGTCCCGGGATCGAGTCCCGCATCGGGCTCCCTGCTCAGCGGGGAGTCTGCTTCTCCCTCTGACCCTCCTCCCTTTCATGCTCTCTCTCATTCTCTCTCTCTCAAATAAATAAATAAAATCTTTAAAAAAAAAGAAAAAGAAAAAGAAAATGCAGGTGAACCGACCGGAGACAGCAGATAAGTGCTCACGGGGGCCAGGAGGGGGTGGGCGAGGGTCCAGACGGGCAGGAGGAAAAGCCAGTGGGCACCCCGGCTGTCCCGGTGGCGGTTCCATGGGCACACACACGTCCAAAGACCAAGCTGTACGTGTTCAGTACGTGCCTCTGCCCCATTTCCACAGGAGGCCCAGGAGAACCAGTCTCAGGGTATCTTCTGCAATGATCAGGAAAGAGGTGCCATCTTCCTTCGAGGGCTGCTGGAATGCTGACCTAGAGTTTCCACATGCCACTGCTCAGAGGGAGCTCACCAGAGGGCAAGGACAACAGAGGCAAGAAGAGCTGAGAGATGCAGAGAGAGATTCGTGATAATATTGCTAGACTCCTGGATCCAGCCGTGCCTGAAGCCATCCAACATGCCATAAACCTTCTTTTCTCTTGGGGGCGCCTGGGTGGCTCAGTCGTTAAGCGTCTGCCTTCGGTTCAGGTCATGATTCCAGGATCCTGGGATCGAGCCCCACATTACGCTTCCTGCTGGGCGGGGAGCCTGCTTCTCCCTCTCCCACCGCCCCTGCTTGTGTTCCCTCTCTCGCTATGTATCTCTCTGTCAAATAAATAAATACAATTTTTTTTTAAAGATTTTATTTATTTATTTGAGAGAGAGAGAATGAGAGAGAGAAAGCACATGAGAGGGGGGAGGGTCAGAGGGAGAAGCAGACTCCCCGCCGAGCAGGGAGCCCGACGTGGGACTCGATCCAGGGACTCCAGGATCATGACCTGAGCTGAAGGCAGTCGCTTAACCAACTGAGCCACCCAGGCGCCCAATAAATACAATTTTTAAAAAACAAAATAAAAAACAAAAACTTCTTTTCTCTTAAACTGGTTTTTGTATTTTATCACTGCAAAGGAAAACATTCTGCCTTATGAGCTGAAATACATTAAGCAGAAGGAGCAACGAGGCAGGCCATTAGGAACTGCTTGGATCCAGGACCTGCAGCCCGCAGGCCTCTGACCATCTCCACTCACTTTTTTTAAAAGATTTTTATTGGGGCGCCTGGGTGGCTCGGTCGTTGGGCTTCTGCCTTCGGCTCAGGTCATGACCCCAGGGTCCTGGGATCGAGCCCCGCATCGGGCTCCCTGCTCAGCAGGAAGCCTGCTTCTCCCTCTCCCACTCCCCCTGCTTGTGTTCCCTCTCTCACTGTCTCTCTCTGTCAAATAAATAAATAAATAATCTTTAAAAAATAAAAATAAAAAATAAAAGATTTTTATTGACTTGAGACAGAGAGAGAGAGAGAGAGAATGAGCGGGGGGAGGGGCAGAGGAAGAGGGAGAGAGAATCCCAAGCCGACACCCAAACTGGGGCTCATCTCACTACCCTGAGATCACGACCTGAGCTGAAACCAAGAGTCTGATGCTTAACTGACTGAGCCACCCAGGCGCCCCTCTACTCATTTTTTCAGGCAGCTTTATTCCGTCTCTCTCCTCTCTCTCAACATCTTCATGACGGCCTCTACATCCCATTTTTTAAGTCTGCACCAACAGATCTCTTCTGACCCCAAGCTCAAATCCCCAGAGCACCTGTAAAGATCGAGAAACAATGTCCAATCCAGCAACAAGCAGCTCTGGTGCCCCGACCGTGGGCTCTACCTGTCGGTGCCGGGACCCAGCCGCAGTGGGTGGCCCGGGCCAGCTCAGGACCTGCAGCCCCTCCCCCCCCCCCCCCCCCCCCCGGGAACTGCCACCTTGCAGGACACGGAGGCGCAGGTGCCGGGAGGAGAGCAAGGCGGGGCAGCGGCCGGGGCTTACCTCCGGGGCTCACCTCCGGGCCTGCACCCGACGCTGGGGCCCCAGAGGCAGTGACGGCGGCAGGCGAGGCCCCGCCCGCCCCGGGGTTCCATCCACTAGCGGAACCGGGCCCTCCGCGTTGGCTCCAGGAGCCAGGCCTCCGAGCGACAGCTCCCGGGAAGCACACGGAGGCCGGGAAGCACGGCCGACGGCCCCAGGGGCGGCTTCCGATCGCACCCTTCCCTCGGTGCGACTCCGGCCAAGGTCCTTCCCCGCCGGGCCTCAGTTTCCCTAACTGCAAATACAGCCTTGGCTTGTAGTAAAGACACAAAATCACCAGCCAAGTGTCGGGGGCTGTGCTTGGCTGCCGCAGGCTGCGCCGCTGGGGACCACCCTGGCCGCCGGCGAGGGGACATCACCCGCGTCGCCGGGTCTGGCGCTCAGAAGAGCCCTCCTCACCCCCCAGACCTGCCCACTCTCGGCCGCATCTAACGACTTCCGACCCTCCCCGGAAGTGACTGCAAGGTTTTCCGGGTCTGCGCGCGCAACAACCAATGCCGCCCGTCGCCAAACGGGCAGCTCGCTCGGGACGGGGGCCTCCCCGTGCGCCTGCGCGCTGCTGCCGCCGCGCCTGCGTAGTGTAGCCGGGCGGCCGCCGGGGTCACCCTGAGCTGCCGACTGCGCCGCGATGCTGAGCAGGTTCCTGGGCCCCCGTTACCGTGAGCTGGCCAAAAACTGGTGAGCATGTGCTCCCGGCCCCCGCCGTCCGCAGTCGGCACCCGTCGTGCTACCGGGTCCCAGATGGGACGGGCGCAGAGCGGCGGGGCGGCCGGTCCGGCGCGCACGTACGAGCCAGCTCCTCATCCCTACCTGGACGGGCTGACACGGCCGCCCGCTGTCTGTCCAGCGCCTTCGGCTCGGGCTCCCCGGGGCCGACCAGGACGGCGGGGAAGGCTCCTGGGACGTTCCTGACCCTCGGAGCTGGGGTGCCCGCCGAGGCGCCAGGTGGGGTGGCGGGGCCGCGGCTGTCACTGGGGAGACAGGCGGGGGGCGTGGTGGTGGTTCGTCCTCTGTGGAGGTGGCGGTGGCAGCCCTCCCGGTCCAGCGTCCCAGGCACGTGGCTGACCGTGATCCGGCCGTATATCGCCGGCCATCGGCCCTCCACTGGTCAGCCGTGGCTGCAGGGCAGGTGGCCCCGCACAGCTTCAAACCACAAACACGTATTCCCTCGCAGTTTGTGTGGGTCAGGAGCGCGGGCACACCCGAGCTCGGCCCACCACACCGGCTCAGGAGGCTGCAGTCTCCTCCAAGGGCTCTTTTGAGGGGGTCTTTCCAAGCGCAAGTATGTGATTGTTGGCGGACCCCCTGTAGGGCAGCTCAGGTGGCAGCCGGCTTCCCGCAGAGGAGGAGCAAGCCAGAGCACCTGTGCTGGAAGCTTGTGCTCCTGAGGTCACCTGTGCGAGTCTCGCTCATTAGAGACCAGAGACTGGGTCCTGCTCACACTCCGAGGGAGGAGGTGCACCGGGCGTGAGCATCAGGAGGGACTGTTGGGGCCACTGCGGACTCTAACCAATCACAGGACATAAGTGAGGGGTGGCCGTCCTGGCTGAAAGCGAGACTCAGCTCCGTGCTGCACCATGCAGCCGTGTGTCATCGGGGAGGTGGCCTGCCCTTCCTGTGCTGTGTGCTCCTGTAAGACCCAGACCTTGATACCTCCCTCAGTCCCATAGCTGTCCCTGGCCAGCTGTAAACTGCATAGTTGGGGCCTGCATGCAGGCTTTACCTGTTGTGAATGGGTGGTTATGAGCTTGGGTTGTTCAAATTTTCTTTTGAGCAAATTCCTCAAAAAAAATCTCCAGAAGATTCTCACGTGAAAGCAGGTGGGTGTGAAGTTGCCTCAGGGTCTCCTGCTTTGTGCCCACCCCATTGTCAGAAGGATGTGTCCATACACTGGGCAGGAGGGGTGGGTGTGTTGTGGGCGCTGGATAAACGGAAGCTTGGCGTGGGAGGGGGAGAGAGACCCAGAGATGCAGCTGGAAGGGTGACCCCTGAGCAGGACCTGACCCCTGCTGTTCTCTGGCAGGATGCCCACAGCAGGCATGTGGGGCGCTGTGGGCACTGTGGGGCTGGTGTGGGCCACGGACTGGCGGCTGATTCTGGACTGGGTGCCCTACATCAACAGCAAGTTTAAGAAGGACGATTAAACTGACCCTCCTCAGACCCCTCTGGTAAGTTTTGGCGGCTGTTAGCAGGTGAATCCTGTGATGCCCACATGGCTGAGGACTGGGGCTTCCATGAGGCTGGTTCTCCATGCCCCCAGAGCTAGGGTGGTAGGTCTGGGAGGCTCACCTGGACTATTCACCTGGGAGAATCCTGCCTGTCGACACAAGCTGCCAACCAGCATCCCTGGTTTGTGGGCCTGGGGGATGGGCAGTGGCCCAGGGTGCTCCATCCTGGAGGCTGACTGCGCCCCACATCCCAATCTCCCCCGCCTGGGTGTGACAGAGGGGTGCCCCATTTTACAAATGGGGAAAGTGGAAGCTGACCCACAGCTGCTGGCCTCCCAGGGGTTGCTGCTTGAGCCGTAACGACCCCTTGGACTCTTCCATTTGTCTCCGACGTGGCTGTCCACTGTGCCGACCACATGATAGGCCAGAGTGCACGTGCCTCTTGCATCTCCATTCTACAGATGGGCCCCAGGCCATGCCGCAACTAAGCGGTCTACCTAGACTTGATTTCGGAGCCTGGCTGCAGTGTGCGTAGCTTCTCATCACTCAGCTCCTCCCTTCTTACAAGAACAGGAGCCAGGAGTCTTGTGCTCCCCCTGCCTTGTCTCCCATCCAGGTGTCTGCTGATGCTGTCTCCCGTGGGAGCCCCTGCAGTGCCCGGACCAGCCCACACCCTCAGGATGGGCCTCAAGGAAAGTGACAGCATGACTGACTGTTTCTGAGAATAGCTTTCATGTTTGAATGCACACAGCATTAAACCTTGCTCTGAAACCTGCCGCACCTGGACATGGTCATGCTAGGGGCTTGGTTATCTTGACTGCAGCCGTGGTGGTGGGAGTGACCCAGGGGTCCGTGGCTGTGGCACAGATTGATCACTCACGGTGTTTAATGTGTAACACCTGTGCAGGGTGTTTATCACCACCTTGAGAAGTCACCTCACAGCTCAGTAGTGTCAGACAGCAAACATCCATTACCTCTCGATTTCTGTGGGCGAGAATTTAGGAGTAACTTAGCTGCACGGCCTGGCTCCGGATCACTCATGAGGATGCAGTCAAGGTGTCCGCTGGGGCTGCCTCATGAGAAGGCTGGGCCGGGGCGGGAGGAGCCGTTCGTGCCGGTGCCCTCGAGGGGCTGCTGGTGGGAGGGAGGCCTCGGCTCCCCGCCGCGTGGGCCTCTCCGTGGGCCTGCTGGTGGGAGGGAGGCCTCGGCTCCCCGCCGCGTGGGCCTCTCCGTGGGCCTGCTGGAGCCGCCTTGCGTCTTTGCGGGTGGAAGCCACAGGTCTTATGACCTTCCCCCAGAAGTCTTGCACCATCACTTTCTCCACATTCTGTTAGAAAACACATCCCCACATCCAGCCCACACTCAAGGGGACAAGAACTTGGCTCTGTTTTGAAAGGAAAGACATCGGAACTTGTAGAAAAGTGAAACCATCACACGAAGGATACAAAAATGAGCAGGTACACAAGGATCTATGGCACACAAGTTTCCTCCCCCTGGCCCCTGCCCAGTTCTTGAAAATTCTAGAAACTGTGTGTGTATAAGCATATTTTTGGAAGCAGCTGTTGTGTTAGCCGTAAGGAAACCGCACAGACGGGGGGCTTACACAACAGAACTGAAGCTTCTCCGTTCTGGAGGCTGGGGGTTGAGATCAAGGTTCTGACAGGGTTGCTTCTGGTGAGTTCCTGCATCCTGCCTGCTGGCTGTGTCTTCACCAGGTCTCCCCGCCCCCAGCACACCTGCGGAGGGAGGAGCAGGCGTGTGCTGTCAGGTGTCCCCGGACACTGATCTGTCAGGATGGGCCCGTCCCCCTGACCTCGCCTCACCTCCTTCCATCCTGAGGCTCCAGCCGCGCTAGGGAGTAGGGCTTCGGCACAGAACTGAGGCGCGGAAGACACACATTCGGAACAGATCCCTGTCTTGAACACAAGCGGTGGCATTTGTGACACCCGTCTCTGCGCATCATTCTCTTACCGAAGGCATCTTTCCTGGGGCCACGGCACTTCGGGAAGGATCCTCCACTTCGACACGGCTTAACAGTTTCCCACCTGGGGCAGCCCCCGGGGCTGTGTGGAGCCATGTGGCCTGAAGTGGAAAGAAACCTATTTCTCCTAACAAATCTTAAAAAAATACACATTTTAAAAAATTTGTATTATTATAAGGAGTTCATTTATTTGACACAGAGAACAAGCGGGGGGAGCAGCAGAGGGAGAAGCAGGCTCCCCACTGAGCAGGGAGCCCGATGCGGGACTCCATCCCAGGACCCCAGGATCACGACCTGAGCCAAAGGCAGACGCTAAATGACTGAGCCACTCAGGCGCCCCCCAAAAATAAAATTTGACATTTTGTCTATCATGGATCTTTTGCATTCATTTTAAATTGTTACAATATTACATTAAATGCCATTCATCTTGATGACTGAGGTATCCTGTAAATTTTGTGCCCCAGTTGAGTGCCATGCTTGCCTCATTAACTCGGGGACTGTTGGCTGGGGACATCTGTGGTTGTCAAGACGGGGGGAGTGCTGGCCTAGAGTGGGCATGGTGAGGGATGCTGCTCAGTCCCCCACAGTGTCCAGGATGCCCCCAATCACCCAGCCCCAAGGTCCACAGTACTGAGGGGGGAGACCCCGCCACTGAAAGTGGCTCCTCACATCACTTGATTTTGTTTCTATTTCTTACCTTGTGTAGATGGGTAGGAGAGGGTGTCTGCTTGGGGCCCGAGGCAGCTAGCCCAGGAAAGGGAGGTCCTAAGTGCCAACAAACCAGGAGGGGAGCATGACTGCCCGTCCCGCTTCCGGGACTCCCAGCCTCTCATCTCTGCTGGCACCCCCCCCGCTCCCCCCCCGCATGTCCACCTGGACAAGCCCCTCAGGGGACCCTCCCAGGGGCTCGGGCCAGGCAATGCCCACAGGCTTGCTGCTATGGAGGCAGCCTGGGCCTGAGAGGGGTCAAATGCCCCGAAAACAAGTGGGGGCCGGCAGGCTGAATGCCTGAGAATGGTGAGGGGGCACCTAGGATGCATTTTCTTTCTTTTTTTTTTTTTTTAGGGTGCATTTTCGATGGTGGTTCTTAAGGTCAAATCTTTTTTTTTTTTTTTTTAAGATTTTATTTATTTATTCATGAGAGACATAAAGAGAGAGGGAGGCAGAGGGAGAAGCAGGCTCCCCAAGGGGCAGGGAGCCCGATGCGGGACTCGATCCCAGGACCCTGGGATCATGACCTGAGCCAAAGGCAGACCCTTAACGACTGAGCCACCCAGGCGCCCTCTTAAGGTCAAATCTTATGACCCAACACCATACATCCACCAATGTGGTACTATCAAAAACCAGGAAATAACAAATGTTGGCAAAGATGTGGCAAAACCGGAGCCCTCCCCCAACCCCTTCGTCTCCCCGCCAGCGAGACCAGCTGGCTTCCCCTCTGAGTCCCTCCCCTCACCGGCCCAGGGCAGGTGCTCAAAAAAGATGACTGAACGAGTGGCGGGAGCTGCGGCCGGTGTCAGAAGGCCGGACCTCCTCCTCGTGCACCACTGGCGGGAATGTGAAGTGGGGCAGGCGCTGCGGAAAGCAGTAGGCGGTTCTTCTAAAAATGAAACCTAGAGGGCGCCTGGGTGGCTCCGTCAGTGAGGCGTCTGCCTTCGGCTCAGGTCCATGGTCCTGGGGTCCTGGGATGGAGCCCCGCATCGGGCTCCCTGCTCAGTGGGGCGCCTGCTTCTCCCTCTGCCACTCCCCCTGCTCATGCTCTCTCTCTTGCTCACTCTCAAATAAATAAATGAAATCTTTAAAAAAAATCAAACAGAATTACCATGGGACCCAGCAATTGCACTTGGGGTATACACCCAAAGACTTGAAAGCAGGAGCTTGGTCCTCCCCAGGACCTCTGACACAAGAAGGTTAATACTTTTTCCTTTACATCTTCACGTGGTTTCACTGACTGCAATAAACGTATCTTTGTAACTATAGTTTTTAAGTTAAATAAAATCATACAAGCCGGAAAAAGACAAGCCCCGTAGTTACCAGCATTTCCCTGCACAAAGGGCAGAGTCATGAAGCCCTGGGTTCTGGCCTGAACCCTCCAGACAGGAATCTGGTGCCCCAAACCAGCTTCGTATGGTGACCGTTCAGGGTGCCTGCCTGCCCACTGTGTCCTTTGTCTCTGAGACAGCAGGAGGGACATTGTGAGAAGTTGCACTTAACCTGAAGCAATGAAAACAAGTTACACCTGCGCTCCACGCGGTGCTCTTGGGTTGCCCGCCCAGGGCCTGCCTCAGACTTGAGCTGTGAAGACCCCTGCAGGGGAGACCCATGTGTGTGGACCACCCCTCTGCTTCCCTCGGCGGAGCCTGCCCCCCCCCCATGCTCCTCAGTCTCCTGGCACCGGCCGCAGCTCCAGCCACTCGGTCATCTTTTCTTGAGCACCTGCCCTGGGCCGGCGAGGGGAGGGACCAAGAGGGGAAGCCAGCTGGTCTCTCTGCCGGGGAGAGGCGTCAAAATGGGGCGAGACGTTTCTCAGGAAGGCCCTGGACGCCGGGAACATAAGGTGGCTGGAGTACGGTGGAGCGGGGCGGGGCGGGGGGCTATTCCTCGATTCCAAGGCGTCGGGAGGGATTCGGGGTGTGCAGAGCGGTGGTCAACTACAATGACTGGAGGCTGGGAGACCAGGGGGAGGGAGGGCGGGAGGCGGCGTGATGGATGGAGGCCCGGCACTGGGCGGGTAACCCGATTCGAGCGGGGACCTGGCGGCACCGGACGGGAGGCAGAAGCCCGGCCGCACAGCGCGGGAGCGGACCACGGGGCGGTCCGGCAGCTTGCCGCTCGCGGAGCCCAGGGCGCAGGCGCGGGGCGGGCCGGCAGGCGAACCGCGCGCCGCACTAGCCCCGCCCCCTAGCCGCCCGCTGATTGGGACCGCCGCCGCGGGGCGGGGCCGGCGCCCACAGGGAGGGGCCCGCGCGGCGCCTGCGCAGCACGGGGCCCCGCGCGCGGGCGGGTGGGCGGAGCGGGCCCCCCGAGCGGGGGCTGGCGAGCGCGGGGAGGGGGCCGAGAGGGCGGCAAAGCCGGCGCGTGCCCGGCTGGGGGCGGAGGGCGGGGGCCCGCGGGCCGGAACAGCCGCGGCAAGTGGCGGCGGCGGCGGCGACGGAGGCAGCTGAGGCGGCGGCGGCGAGCGGGGGTCCGGGCGGCGGCGGCGGCGGCGGCGGCGGCGGGCCGAGGAGCCGGGCGCGATGGAGCGGAAGAGGTGGGAGTGCCCGGCGCTCCCGCAGGGCTGGGAGAGGGAAGAAGTGCCCAGAAGGTCGGGGCTGTCGGCCGGCCACAGGGATGTCTTTTACTATAGGTGAATGAACGTGCCGGCCGGGCAGGGCCCCAACGGGCGCCTCCCAGCGGCCTCTGCGGCGGCCTGGGCGCCTCGACCCGGGCTGCGGCCTGGGCCCCGCGCGTGCGTCGTGCGTGCGTGCGTGCGTGCCGGCGCGCGGCGGCCCCGGGCCAGTGCGCGTGCGTGCCCCTCCCCCTCCCCCTCCCCCTCCCCCGCGGCCGCGTGGGGCGCGGGGCAGCGCGGGGCGGGCGGTGGCCTTTGTTCCGTGGCCGCGGCGGGCCGGCCGGCGGGGCGAGGGACGCCGGGCGCGGGCCAGACGCCGCTGGGAGGCGGGGGTGGGGGCTGGGCTGTCCCTTGGATCGGCTGGGCGCGCGCGCAGCCCGAGGCGGGGGCGCTCGGGGTGGGGGGCCGCCCCTCCGGGGAGCGCGCTGCGCTGGGCCGCGCCGCCTCCGGGAGCGGGGAGGGGACGCGCGGGACCGTGAGCCCCCCTTCCCCAGGCTCCCGGCCGGTGGAATAAAGAATCAGGGGGCGGCCGGCGGCCCACCCCAGACGGCCGGCCACCTGCTGTCTTCTCTGCCTGCTGTTTTCGTTCCGACTGCTGGAAGATGCTTTTGTTTCTGAGCCGGCTCTGATGACTCCCTCCCCCTCGCTCCAGGATCCTGGGGCGCCGTCAGCTCGCTGGGCAGAATGAAGCGGGATACCGGCCACGTGTTGAATGCGGGCCGGGTTCGTGCGGTTGCGCACGGGCCCAGAAGCTGCCCGCGTGAGGCCGAGGCGGGGTGGGAGTGCCGTTCCGTCCACCCAGCACTTGGGTCCCTCCCGGGCCTTTGCCGGCCCCACTGGGGAAGGAGTGGGGGAGGTGGGCTGGGAAGGGCTGGCGGCTGGGACCGTGTGAGGTCGGGCACTGAAGTGGTGTAACCACAGCATCTCCCCGGGACTGATGCCACTCCCTCGCCAGCTGTTGTAGTTCTGTCCTGGGGGTCCCTCCTTTCGTTCCAAGCATGCCTGTGTGTCCGTCTTTCCTCTTAGATCTAAAATGTGAAGCAGGTCTGCTTGGCTCCCTTGTTAACGACTCCGCAGCACCTGCTGACCGTGGGGCTCGGAGTCAGACCCGGGCCTTCCTCTCCTGGGCGACAGCACCAGCTGGCTCCCCGAGGTTCCCATAGTTACAGGAGAGGAGATCCGCTCAGAAGTGGGGGGATCTGTGAGGGCCAGTGATGGGGTGCTGGATTGAGGCTGGCGCAGCTCAGGGAGGGCCTCCCTGACGGGGTAGCACTGAGCTGGGAGGGGCTGTCCGGGCAGCGGGCATCCTGTGCAGAGGCCCTGGGAGGCTGAGCCAAGGTCAGCAGGGCTGGAGCACCTTGAGAACATTGCTCCGCCCCGTCCCCACCTCCGTGTGGGCCTCATAGGGCCTCAGCCAAATGGGGCCTTCCTCTGAGGCCCTGGACCTGAGCGTGGGGGTCTGGCAATGGGGAAAAGTTCCAAACGGGCTGGACAGATAAATTCTAGGGTTCCCATGACCACTGAGAGGCGGCCTGAGGGGAGGAAGTGGCGGGAGGGTCCTGTACCATTCCCAAGTCTTTGACCTGGATGACCCACTAGGCAGGTGGGTGTCACCTTCCCTCCCAGTGGGAGGTTTGGGGGATGTGATCTGGAATCCATGGTGTTTTCTGGAATGTGGGTCTCTGGCCTCTCCACCTACTGGAGCTCCTGCTGAACCTGGCAGCTGGGCAGGAGCATGGATAGATTTTCTAATTCTCTCAATGCAGAGGGAAGGTAGGGCACAAGGGCCTTGAGTCCAGCAGACCTGGTGTGGGGTCCAAGCCTTGTCCCTAGGAACACATGGGCCTCGATTTCCTTGTCCAGAGAGTGGAGGAAGGGAGTGTATTCTTTGCAAGATTGTCACCCCACAAATTGTTACCTGGGGGCTGACACATCAGCCTGCAGCCATGTATTTTCTTTGTGAAAATACTATCACTGTGACACTTTTTGTCCAGGCAGGAGGTTGAGGGTGTGCGGGAAGTTAGTACCCTGACCTCGGGGATAATTCTTTGGAGGGGTATGGAGTAGGGAGGACTTCTCCAGAAGATCTCATTTTGGAGGTAGAAATGTACTCAGGAAAAGCAGGAGGGGCTTAGCGGAGCAGCCCCCGTCCTTGGGGCAGCCGTCTGAGGTTGTACCTTGCTTGCTGTTGGGGCGTCACGGGTTTTGGGCCTCACTCGTCAGTGCCCGCTCACTGGTCCTGGCGACCCTCACAGCAGCCCTTTCTACAGATGGGAAGCCAGGCTGCGCTCAGTCCCGCATCCATCTCCTGGCCTGGGGATCAAGGCTGGGAGGCGGCTCCTCACGCCACAAGCCGCTTGACGGGCCAGCCGCAGCCTTCCGTCCCCACGCCTCTGGCTCCTGGTTTGTGCCCTCCAGCTTAGGCCCTGCTCCCAGAAAGGCCACAGTGCACTTTTATATAAATCCAGGTTGTTGTTTTCAATAAACCATCAGGGACATTTTTCTGTGTCGATGCTGATCTGCAGAACCTTTTTTTAAAAGTTGAGATATAGTCCCCATTCTGTCAGAAATGTGTAGTCTTGAGTAGTATTTTAGTACATTCACAAAGTTGTGTAGCCATCACATCTGTCTAGTTCCAGAACATTCCATCACCCCAAAAGGAGCCCTTTGTCCATCAGCATCACCCCTCAATCTCTCCCCCAGTCCCTGGGATCTACTATCACACCTTCTTTTTTTTTTTTCCTTTTTTAACAGCTTTATTGGGATTACGGTTCATATATGTACAGTTCACCCATTTGAAGTGTACAATTGAATAGTTTCTAGCATATTCACAGACAGGTGAATCCTCCACATTTCCCTCACCCCAAAAGAGCCCCAGACCCTTAATCATCAGTGCCTTGTACCCCCAGCCACTTATCTGTGCTCTTTGTCTATTTGCTGTTCTCATGTAGCATGGCGGGGGGGACTGGAGGCAGAGGAAGGCTGGCGAGTTTCATGGGGTCCTCTCCTTCCTCTGTGGCCATATCCGACCCCGGTTCCTTCCTGCTGTCCTGGGCATGTAGGCTCAGTGTGCGCATGAGCCAGCACAGCATGATGGAAAAGTGCATCATCCTGAAGGCAAGAGTCGGGCTCTGTGTGCTGGGCTCCTGGTCCTAGCAGACGGAACCAGGCCCAGGGGAATCGCCCGGCTTCCAGCCATGGCCCTGCTTGTCCAGAGGTCCTGGTGGGGATTCTAGAGGGGAGTGCAGCTGGCCGCCATGTGGGTCCTGACGTTGGAGGGGAGGGGGTTTCCTTCTGGCTGGCCCGGCTTCCATGCTGCCCTCCGTGGTCCCTAGGGGGGCTTAGGGGGCAGACATGCAGTTGCTGAATTAGAGGCTCATCCTAGAGATTTTTCGGGGGAGATCAACAAAATCAAGCACTTTTCAATCTCAGACTGATGAGCTGTTACTGAGAGCGACTGCTTGTTGAGTTGGTAGCAGTGACGTGTTTAGAGAGGCCCCGGGCCTGCTGGGCCCCACACAAGTGCTTTTTCTAACAGCCTGATGGAGATGCAGGCCACGTACCGCACAGTTTAGCCACTAGAAGTGTGCACGTGAGTTTAGTGTATCACAGAGTCGTGTAACCTTCACCAGGGCCAACTTTAAAACATTCCGTCAACCCAAAAAGAAGCCCCGTCTCTCTTAGCGTCACTCCCAACCCCTACCCCCCCTGCCCCCACGAGCCCCCTTCCCGTCCGTGGATGAGCCTGTTCTGGACGTGTCACCCACGTGGACTCACACCCCGTGTGGCCTTCCGTGTCTGGTTCCCTCCCTGAGCGTCGTGGGCTCGGGGTCCGTCCCTGGGGCCGCGCGTGTGGGCGCCTCGCTCCTGTTTGCGGCCGCGGGATGTTTCCACGTGTTTGTCTGCTCACCACCTGATGGCCGAGTGACGCTCGCGTGCGTGAGGGACACGCTGTGTGTGTCTGTCCCCCCACCGGTGGACACTTGGGCTCTTTTCACCTCTTGCCCTCGATGAGTCCCTCTGCTCTGAACACCAGGGTGTAGTTTTGCATGAACACGTTCGTTCTCTCGGGTAGATGGGAGTGTGGGGTTGCTGATCAGTCCAAAGTGGCTGCAGCAGTTGGCGTTCCTGGGCCTGTGCTACTCGTTTGTCGTGCAGTCTCCCTGTGGGTCGGCATCGTTAGTCTCCTAGAGAGGTGGGTGGCCTCTAGGCTTCAGAACACCTGGTTTTGGATTTCCCAACAGGTCACACCTGAGCAGCTATTTGGGGTCCTGGCCCTGAATCTTAACGAGGTTTCACCGTCCGCCCCCCCAGCTACGATACCCTAGTCCCCAACACGGTACCCACGAGGAGACTGTTAGGGGTTGTCCCTCAAATACCTGTTATCCTGGAGTCCTTTCTCGAGAACACAGCCTAACTGTGTTTCCGAAATGTCAGCCAGGCTCCCGGAGCTGGGCTGCAGCCTTCTGCATCAGGGTGTTGATCCCTGCTCTCAGCGTTGGGGTCTGCTGGGGGCTCCAGTCGGGGGGCGGCACTGGGGAGAGGGCAAGGCTTGGCCCAGCACACCCTGCCCGCCGCTGACCCCTCTCTGTCCACAGCCCCAGTGGGAAGAAGTTCCGGAGCAAACCCCAGCTGGCACGGTACCTGGGGGGTTCCATGGATCTGAGCACCTTTGACTTCCGGACGGGCAAGATGCTGATGAGCAAGATGAACAAGAGCCGGCAGAGGGTCCGCTATGACTCGTCCAACCAGGTCAAGGTAAGCTGCAGGCCTCTGGGGGCGCCTGGCCGGCTCCGTCGGTGGAGCATGTGATCTTCGATCTTGGCGTCATGAGTTCAAGGCCCGTGTTGGGCATACAGGTTACTTTAAAAAAGTCCAAAAATTAAGGGGCACCTGGGTGGCTCAGTAGGTTGAGTGTTCAACTGTTGGTTTCAGCTCAGGTCATGATCTCCAGGTCCTGGGATCGAGCCCCGTGTCGGGCTCCCGGCTCAGCAGGGAGTCTGCTTCTCCTGCCTCTGACCTTCCCTCCTGCTATCACTCACGTGTGCTCTTTCTCTCTCAAATGAACGTATAAAAAAACCTTTTTTTTTTAAAGATTTTATTTATTTATTTGAGAGAAAGCATGAGCGGGGTGGGGGGGAGACAGAGGGAGAAGCAGGCTCCCCACTGAACAGGGAGCCCGATGCGGGGCTCAATCCCAGGACCCTGAGATCATGACCTGAGCCGAAGGCAGACACTCAACCCAGTGAGCCACCCAGGCGCCCCTAAATAAAAAATCTTTAAAAAAAATAAATTTTGGTGTACCTGGGTGGCTCAGTCGTTAAGCGTCTGCCTTCGGCTCAGGTCATGATCTCAGGGTCCTGGGATGGAGCCCCACATCGGGTTCCCTGCTCCGCGGGAAGCCTGCTTCTCCCTCTCCCACTCCCCCTGCTTGTGTTCCCTTTTTCACTGTCTCTCTCTGTCAAATAAATAGATAGAATCTTAAAAAATAAATAAAAATGTAAAAAAATCTTTTAAAAAATTAAAAAAAAAAACAACCCTGCTTTTGGGTGGAGAGAGAGAAGTTTCCACAATTCAGTTTATTTGCCGTGGTATTAAAGTCGTAACTATCTGTTGAGGGAAATTTGGGAGCTACAGAAAAGCAGAAGGAAGGAAAGAAAGCATCTTCGCTCGGTCCCTGGGAGAGGCCACAGGCCTGCGCTCCCCGGCTGTCCCCGGTGTGCCTGTCACTCTCCCCAAACCTGGCAGTGCGGGCATCGCTGCAGGGGCCTGGAAGGCAGCCCGTCTGCAACAGCTGATGGGCCGCGCACGGGGGCCCGGTGACACTGTGTCCACCA
The DNA here is from genome assembly GCF_964656455.1 of Halichoerus grypus. Taxonomy (NCBI): domain Eukaryota; kingdom Metazoa; phylum Chordata; class Mammalia; order Carnivora; family Phocidae; genus Halichoerus; species Halichoerus grypus. The sequence continues at coordinate 215,582,153 of NC_135712.1, forward strand.
GTCCCTGACCGGGGGGGGGCTCTGGTCCTGGCTGCGGGACAGCCCCAGCAGAGCCCCACCACGGCCCCACCGTGGACAGCAAATAGGGCCTGGGCTTGCCGTCGCCTCCAGCCCTGGGGGTGCCTCGGCGTGGGCTGGTGACCGAGGGACACGGGCTCTATTCCCCAAAGCCCACGGGGAGGGGTTTCCTCCGCTGCCTGGGAGAGCCCGCTGAGGACCCTGGGGCTGCGGTACCAGCTTGTGTGTGTCTGCAGGGCAAGCCCGACCTGAACACGGCCCTCCCCGTCAGGCAGACGGCATCCATCTTCAAGCAGCCAGTGACCAAGATCACCAACCACCCCAGCAACAAGGTGAAGAGTGACCCCCAGAAGGCCGTGGAGCAGCCTCGGCAGGTGAGCCCGCGCACCCCACACACATCCCCAGGCGAGGTCGTGGCGGGCAGAGTGCTGCCTTGTGACCTGCCTCTCAAGAGCCAAGAGTTCTCTGTGCTTTTGAGCGTGTTTGCAAATGCCCGGGAGATAGCTGGCATGCAGGCGCTGGCCGGAGCCGGAGGCTGTGGGGCCGCTCCCAGGGAGGCCCCGTGTCATTTCCAGCCCCCTTGGTGGCATCGGGGTCGTCACCATCTAAGTAACCGCTCAGACCTGTGCGTCTGCCCCCACGCTTAGGACGTGCCTCTCTGCACGCTGTCCCCAGAGTCCCGTGGTGCTGTCAGGGGGTGTGAGCCCCTTGCACCTGCAGGGCCTGCCCTGGTGCCGGGCCACGGTGGGGCCTCTGGGGGCCTCGCAGCTCAGCCCTGCTGGACGGTGGACTTCTGAACTGAAGTTTCAGCGTGAAGGGGGCTTCGCCTCCCCAGGGTTGTGCCATGTTTTGGGAACCATAGACCGTGAGCACCGACGGCAAGGCTGAGGTCCTGGGTTGGGGTTTCTCTGGCCTGGGAGGACAGGCCTGGCGGGAAATCCCACGGGTCCTACTGCACCCTTGTTCCCAAGCGGGTAGCTCTGGCACGTGGGGGTCAGAGGTCGTGCTGAGACTGCTATCCCGCGTGTGGATGGGCCCCAGCTGTCGTCGGGATTGGCCAGGGCTGCCTGTCGTGGGGGCACGTCCGTCAGCCTCACGTCTGTGTGTCTGGTGGCAGCTTTTCTGGGAGAAGAAGCTGAGTGGCCTCAATGCCTTTGACATCGCCGAGGAGCTCGTGAAGACCATGGACCTGCCCAAAGGCCTGCAAGGTAGGCCCGGGATAGAGGGGGACCAGGCGCAAGGAAGCCAGCGGTCTCTGCAGCGCGGTGAAGGACCGTAAATAGCGCGCCCTGGGCCGAGCGCCGCGCTCCTGCTGGGCTGGGAGGAAGGACAGGGCTCCCCCCGTGCAGCCTGGACCCAGGGCCCTGGTCCCCCGATCCTGGAGGCCACCCCACCTGTGCCGCAGCTCCCGAGCTGTGCCGGGGGCCCTGCGAAGACTGGCCTGTGTGTGGTTTTGCTCCCACGCTGCGGAAAGGCCACCGCACTGTGACGGACGGGCACGGCTCCTGCTTTTGTCGAGGGCCTGAGCGCCTGTAGTAGGGAGTTGGGGACGAGACCCGAGGCTCGGGGGGGAGGCCAGGTGCCCAGTGGTGACCACCCTGCTGTCCCCGGTAGGCGTGGGGCCTGGCTGCACGGATGAGACCCTGCTGTCGGCCATCGCCAGCGCACTGCACACCAGCGCCATGCCCATCACCGGGCAGCTCTCGGCCGCCGTGGAGAAGAACCCCGGGGTGTGGCTCAACACGGCCCAGCCCCTCTGCAAGGCCTTCATGGTGACCGATGAGGACATCAGGTACTGCCCTGCACACCGCCCCCATACCGGTGCCCGTGGCCGGCGCGCACCCTGCCGGATGTGAGCGCTCCTGTCTCCCCACAGTCCCGCTTCCCTGCTGACACTCTCTGGGGCGCGGGGGCTCGAAGCAGACGCAGCCACAGCAAGGGCGGGTTTGGAGAGCATCAGCTGGAGCTCTCCCGCGAGTCTTGGTTCAGAGCAGGCCGGGGGCGAGAAGCGTCCTAGCTCTGTAGGAATGTTCTCGGGAAGAGAAGGTGGCTCTTCACCTACGTGCACAGGCTCACAGTGTGGCCTGCCCATCCTCGGGCACACGAGGCCTGGCAGGTGCCTGGCCAGGGGGGCTCCAGAGAGTGGCATGGGATGGGCGGGGTGGCGCCAGACGTGCCAGAGGCCCCGAAGGCCAGCCCGAGTTTAGGCTGGACCCTGCGGCCGGTGGGCCCCGGAAGGGTTTCCCAGCTGAGCCAGGGAGCAGGTGCAGGGGGGTCGGGGCAGGAGGCATCCCCGAGCTGGAGTCCTCTGGGAAGGCATCCTGGTGAGGAGATAGTTGAAGCTGGCAGCAGGACAAGAAACATCTAGAAGCTCTGGACGAGTGGAACCTGTGTTCTCTCGACTGAAGCGTCAACGCACAGCTGAGGTCAGAATGAGTTAGGGGACTCTCTGTGGACCCCACTCAGAGAAGGGGCTGGAAACACAGTAGCCGTGGCCAAGACTGGCTTACAGGTGGGGACGTAGGCGGGCGGGCTTCCTGTGTCGGGCCTGGGGCTTGGAAGCCGTGTGGGTACAGGAGAGAGCCCCGTGCCCTGCACGCGGAAGACACGGAATCGCCCAGAGGCCCGCAGAGGATCTCGTTTACAGGGAGTTGGAAGTATAAGAAAACACAACCGTCTGGAAAGACTAGCGGGTTTTTAAAGCCAAGCAGAACTTCTAGAAAGGAGAACCTTGTGTCATGGGTTAGGTGGTAGATTTGGTCTGGGTGGGGGGGGTGGCTGCCAGAAGATGGGGCCGACGTTTGCCAGGCCTGGCGACAGACACAGTGCTGGTTCGTGTTCCCGTTCTGGTGAGGGTCTCGGCCTCAGGGAGGGAAGGCCGGCGGCTTTCTGGACGGCCGTAACAGAAGGCAAAAGACCCGAGAAAGCCGTTCTCCGTCTAGCATTCTCCAGCAAAATCCCCTCCCCCACCAGGAGACTCACCCTGGCTAGCCACGGTGACCGAGCACCGTTGTCCACTTTCTTTGCAAACCATGCTCAAGCGACAGGAAAGGGAGTCAGGTGTGCGCGTGCGCTGGGCCCCAGCAGGTGCTAACTGACGCGGAGGGGAGCGGGGGCCCCCGCTGCAGGGTCGCCCCAGCGGAGGTGGAGTGCAGGGCCCAGAAGCTGAGCCAGAGGCCAGCTCGCTGTGCGCGGGCCATTCTGCACCCGGGATGAGGGGCGAGGGCGGAGGACGCCCCCTGCCGGCCTGGCACCCGTGCGCCCGGCCACCGTAGCCCGTGCGTCCCCAGGAAGCAGGAGGAGCTGGTGCAGCAGGTGCGCAAGCGGCTGGAGGAGGCGCTGATGGCCGACATGCTGGCCCACGTAGAGGAGCTGGCCCGGGACGGCGAGGCGCCGCTGGACAAGCCCGGCGCCGACGAGGACGAGGACGAGGATGAGGACGAGGACGAGCCCGACCAGGACCAGGAGATGGAGCACGTCTAAAGCAGGTGCCGGCTGGCCGGGTGGGTCCCAGGCCACAGCTGGTGCTTAGACGGTGACCGTGGGGACGAGGGCTGTGCCCCGTGCAGGGCGGCAGCTGTGCTGGTCCCCCGGAGGGCAGCTCCCAGTCAGGGCGCTGATGGCGCCCCCTCCCTGTCTTTCCAGAGGCCCCGTGGAGCCTGCCTGCAGGGAGCCTCCTGCAGACTCCGCCTTCTCCACGCTCGGACCATGCTCTGTGGCCCGGCCCAGGACGATGGCGGCCCCTCCTAGGCCCTCCCAGGCGTGTCCCCTCCCCTGGGCCCACGGGGGCACGGCTGGAGGGCAGCCCCTGCCTGACGGGCCCCCCACGTTGGCTCTTCTCTGAACGGCCTGGGTCCGGAAGTGTCCGCCGGCCCCGGGCCCGCCTGCAGGAGGCCCCCCTCGGCGCTGTCACTCCACCTGGACTCGGGGCCGGCCTCGTCCCCACGGCCGCATCACATAGGACGGCTGCCACCAGGCGGCCTGCGAGGGTCCCCAAGGGGCTGGAGAAACAGTTTTCGGAACAGTCCCACCTCCCGATCCCCGCGTGTGAGGGACGCCATTCCGGGGTCCGCACGCCAGCCCTCCAAGGAGGGGGTGCCCACCAGCGGGCGAAGCCGTCACGGCTCGGAGCTCATCTGGAGGCAAACGGCACAACCCAGACGTTGTCCTTCAATAAATCCGTGACACAAACGAGGCTGGACGTCCACATAACTGCTTAGCCTTTGTGTGTGCTGCACGTGGATGCGAACTCTCGCCTTCGTGTCGGGAACCCTCACTGTCCGCAGCGCGGCCGACCCGGCCTGAGGGTCAGCCAGCCGCCGGCGACGGCGACGGCGAACTGCTCACGGCCGACGCACCAGGCCGGGGCTCCAAGGCAGCTGGGCCGTCGGCCGGCCTCCCTTCCCCTCCCTGTGTAGCGGGGACGTCCCGCCCAGCGCTCGGGGCCAGAGCAGGTCCTGGGCCGCGGCTCCTCCGAGGTCCCATCTTGGGGTGCATTCTGTGGCCCGGCGTTTCCAAGCACCCGGTGCCCAGAGCAGCAGCCTCTGGGGAGCTCTGGGCGCAGGGGGCGTCGGAATCGTGGTCCTTCATCCCTGCCCCCTCCTAGCCTGAGTGCCTTGGGTGAGGGGCGCCCTCCTGTCCCCGCTCGGCCCTGGCCCGCAGCCGGAGACCGTCGGGAAGGACCTGGGTCGCTGCCTGTGTGGCTGTCACTCCGGCTGATGCACAGGGTGGGGGCGATGGCGGGAGCCACCCGCTCGTCCGAGGACGCTGGCCCAGCACGGCACATTGGCAGCATCCTTCCAGTCAAAGCACAAATCCTCCAGAACCACCCACGAAGGCCGTCTGAGCGCGCGTGGCCGGCGTGCTGGGGGGGCCGGGCCACCACCGGCCTCGGGAAGGCCTCTCCCCTGAGGCCACACGTCGTCCTGCCCTTCACGGAGGCCGCAGCCGCTGAAGGAGCTCCGTCTGGGGCTGGCCCCTGTGTGGGCCTGAGGTCCAGGTGCCCGGAGCCCTGCCCAGCGGAAAGGACTGCGGGGCCCGGGAGGCACCCTGTCCTGTGGGCGACCGTTGAATAAAGCCATCTCGGTGAGTGTGGTTTGGAGCCTTGCTTTAATTCTGAAGACCCAGAGCCTTTGTGTCCAGGGGAGATGGACCCCCGCCCGGGCCTTCGGCGCCTAGTGTCCTGTTTGTCACCTTATCGTGGGCTGGGTGATGGAAGGGGACCCAGGGGACCGACTGGCCTTTCCCAGGGAGGGTGGGGTTCAGCTCCCAGCACCTGTAGTGAAAGAGCCAGTTTGGCCAAGGTTTCCAGAAGATGCGGAGCCCCCAGGGCCCCCTGCTGCCCGGACTGGAGACCCCCACGTGCGCTCCGTCCCAGCTCTGCATTGTGGGGGGCCTGTGCCAGGAGCTCAGGCAGGGAGTCCCCCCTGGGCCAGCACTGGCGAGATGATTGGGAAGGGGGCCCGCATGATAGCGCCCCTACCGTCCCCGGCCACCACCTGCCCTGCCTGGGCCCCCTCTACTCCACGCCCCTGCCACACGGTCGCTCCACAGGCTTTGGCTCTACCCTGCAGTGAGCACCGCCCTCCTGGAGGGGGCCCAGCTCCCAGAGGGGAAACAGGCTCAGGGTAGCAACTTGCCCGGGGCCGCCAACTGGAGAGGTCCAGCCTGGCTGAGAACTTGGGTCTCCCCGACTCCGGGCCCACAGAGGCCCTGCGGGGCCGCGAATCTCGGGACCTCAGAAGCTAGGACAGGGTCCAGCATCCCAGCCCCACAGTAGGGCCCTCCAACCCCCAGAGCCCGTCCTGACCCTGAGCTGGGGTCCCCCACGAATCCTCTCCTCTCCCTAGAGGGACCCCCGGCGGCAAGGGTCGAGGAAGGGGCTCCCAGGCAGCCAGGTCACCCGGTGCGCCCAGCTCCAACATCTCCCAACGCCACCTGCTGGGTGCCAGGGTTTCAGCACCATCAGCTCCGATGTCCACACCACAGACCAGAACCACCCCCATGTCTCCACCCGGTGCCCAGCCGCCCCCACTCCAAGGCAGGCACAGAGCTTTCTGAACCATGCTGCACCCCACCCCGCACAACAGTCCTGGGACACCTCCTCATCTGTGCGAGCCTCCCGCGGCCGCTGCGACAGGTCACAGCCAACTTGGCCACTTAAAACCACACGGATTGATTCTCTGACAGTTTGGGTTCAGAAGTCCTAAAACCCCGGTGCAGGCAGGGCTGGTCCCCCCTCCATCCTCACCGCCAGCAGCGCGGGGTCTGCCCATCTCCGGGACTCCCACCCTCTGCCTCCCCCTCGTGAGGGCCTCCTGAGGACGCCGGGCCCCCCAGGAACCCAGGGTCACCCCCTCCTTGGGGGCCCTGACAAGGTCCCCTCTGCCACATGAGGGGACATGTCCACAGGTCTTCCCAGGACAGGGGTGTCTTTGGGGGACTTAGTTGTCAGACCGTATTACCCCGAAGATAAGATTCCTTATCTCTTTGGGCAGCCCGCAGCCTTGACCATCTCTTCCTTCCTTCCAAGCTTGCTCCAGCCCCCCGGCCTTCGTCCATGTTGTCCCTCAAGAGGAATGAGCAGTTGCTACAGAAGCCCAGGAACGGGTCGAGCTCAGAATCCACCAAGTTTGAGGAGGAAGGGACCCTAAGGGTGACCTAAGGCAGTGACGCGAACAGAACAAGTTGGGAGATTACTGGTCGAGACCTGGCCGGATGGGCTGGAGCGGAGGGACCAGCTTGCTCAGATTTCTAGAATAGTCCAGTGGGATGGCCACCAGCCACATACGGCGGTATCATTTTCAATAGGTTACAACTAATTAAACATCCCATTCCTCGCACCCAGGCCTGGTGGCTACTAAAGCGGACACAGCACATGGAGAACGTTCCATCATCTGGAAAGTTCTATTGCCCAGTACCGTTCTAGAACAGGGACTCTCAGCCTTTGCTGGGGGGGATGCTCAGACGCTGCTGTAAGATCAGGTAAGGCTTGGTCCAGATTCAGGCACTTAAAACGTGGAAATAACCCCAGGGTCTATCAACAAACAAACGGAAATGGCCGGACAGGAGCGAGGTGCGGACATGCGCTGCCCTGGGGACGGATCCTGAGCCCAGGACGTCTGGGGAGGGAACCGGACACACAAGGCTACTGTGGGTTTTTTGTTCCAATGTGATGTTAATTTTATGCCGAGGGACACCCAGACAGCTGGTAAACGTGAGTTCTGGGGGTGCCCGTGGCTGTGTCCGGAAGAGACGAGCATTTCTTCAGCGGACAGAGTGAAGACCTCGTCCCGTCCACACGGGCACCATTCACCAGGGGCCCGAACGTGACACCGGGTGGAGGAAGGGCAAACTGCTCTCCTCTCCCAGAGCTGAGCTGACCATGCTCCTGGACTGAATCACGCCCTGGGCCCTCCTGGGTCTGCGGCTTGGCTCCCTAAGCACGGGAGCCAGTCCCCTTGTCTCCCCTTGGAGATCTCTCCTTAGATCCTACTGGTCCTGTTTCTCTGGGGAGCCCTCACACAGCCAGAGTGCGAACCTATGGACGTGAAAGGTCAGGAGAGGTCAATCCACAGAGACAAAGTGGGTGCGCGGGCACTGGGGGCTCCAGGGCTGGGCGGGGGTTGCTGCCCATGGGATGGGGTTTCTTGTTTGGGTAACGATAATGTTCTAAGACCAACAGTCGTGATGATCGCACAAATTCTCAAATTTACTAAAAACCATTCAACGGTCTACTTTAAAAGACCAAACTTTGATGCACACGAATTATCTCTCAGTTTTAACAATAAGAAAATTTCAGGGTCTTAGGGAACCTGAAGTGTGTGCAGAGATCCCATTCCTCGGACAGTTAGGAAGGAGCCTGAGGGTCCCCCAAATGGCTGTGGGTAGAGCAGGTGGCCCGCAGTGTGGACACGCAGCTGCCTGGCCAGGAATCTTTAAAAAAAAAAAAAGACAAACATTAACTTAGGCTGAGTTCAAGAAACGTGCCACGGGGAGACAGCGCAAAGCAAGTCCGTTAACGTGAAACTGCAGAAGAGGCAAAGATGCTCCCAGGGGCCGGCGGCGTGGGGAGGCCCAACAGCAAGGGGGCGGACACAGCTTTCCGGGGTGTCGACCTGGGCAAGCAGAGCTGATCAGTCAGTCGGACAGTAAAAACAGGTGTGTTTTCTGAAACTAATATAACACTGTCTGTTAGCTAACTGGAATTCAAATAAACACTTGGGGGGGGAGGAAGCTGTGTTTCATTGCGTGTAAACTGTCTCAACAGCATCTGATTTGCAAAGTTTAACTTGCATCCACCCCCAAACTGCCCCCAGCACACATTCTGATAAGCGACAAGGTGGAAAATAGAAACTGTCCAGGGAAGACGGTTCTGTGGTTTTATATTCTTTGGCCATTTTTTCCCCTTGACTATTTCTTATTCTTTCAAAATGTGCCCACGGAGGGAGGGCGCCGCTGCCCCCCCAGCTTGGGCAGCACTGAGCATACACCCGGGCTCCCCCCGCGGGCGCCCCAGGAGCCCCACCACGGCGTTTCTGCTCTCTATTACAGCATTTCCCCAACGTTTGAAGAACTGTTCAAAAAAAAAAAAAGTTAAAAACAAAGAGGTGAACTATCACTAAAATCCTCCTGAGGGAAAATAACCATGCCCAGCCTCATGCAACCCAGAGCAGACCCTCTTTTGCTGGTTTTGTTGGTTTCTTTTGGCATCTTCCTTCATGCTGCTTTTTATCCTTCTTGCTCCCCAGCCCCCGGCCCCCACAAGCCCCCTTCCCGTCCGCGGATGAGCCTGTTCTGGACGTGTCACCCACGTGGACTCACACCCCGTGTGGCCGTGTCTGGGTCCCTCCCTGAGCGTCGTGGGCTCGGAGTCTGTCCCCGGGGCCGCGCGTGTGGGTGCCTCGCTCCTGCTCGCGGCCCAGTGATGCTCTGGTGCGTGGGGGACCGTGTATCCGCGGACCCACGGATGGACGCCTGGGTTGTCTACACGTTCAGGCTTCGGTGAACACGGGGGTGTGTCTGCTTCAGTCCATTTTCAGTTCTCTGGGTTCACGGCGGGTGGGGCTGCTGGGGCTGTCCCTGGCACGCCCTGCTCCATTCTTGGCACCCCTGCCTCCCAGGGGTTTGTCACCAGCCCCCCCAGCCCCAGGCAGCTCCAGCAGGGGTCCCGTCACGAATTCCCTCACATTCCCAAGCACCTGCTGCAGGTCAAAGTAGAGAGAAGGGAAAGCCGACTTCCGGGGCCCACCCCACCTCGTGGGACTTTCATGCTGTTTTCATTTACAGACATCGCCAAATGCATCTCTCAAAGGACAGTTTTTAAAACTTAAAAATACGTTTTTGTGTTTTTTTTTATCATGGAAGGTTCTGAAATGCAGCAAACAGACAAGTGCAGCCCAGGGGCCGCCACCCGGCCTCGGGAAGGCCGCTCAGGGCCCACACCACCTCCCAGCACCGTCCCCTGCCTGCACGTTATCCCAGCCCTCTACCAGAGGGATCTCCGACACAGAGCAGAGTCGGCCGGATCAGACAATGACCATCGTCCGCACACCACGTGCACCAGCCACACGGGCTGGCATGGAAGGGTAAGCGGTTCTCAGCACCCAGGGACTCTGTCTGAGGACGGTTTTGGTCGTCCTGCCTGGGGAGGTATTGTGGGTTGCACTGTGTCTCCCCAGAAAAGACTGTCCATGTCCCAACCCTCAACCTGGGAATGGGAGTTTTCTTGGAAATAGGGTCTTGGCAGATGTGATTAGTTAAGATGAGGTCACACTGGAGTAGGGCGGTCCTGAACCCTCATGAGATGTGGACGCAGACGCACGGGGAGAAGCTGCGTGATCGCGGACGCACACCAGGGCGATGTGCCCACAGCCAAGGGACGCCAAGGATGGCCAGCCACGCAGCAGCTGGCAGAGGCAGGAAGGACCCTCCCTGGAGTCTTCAGAGAGCCAACGGTCCAGCCATACCTCGACCTGGGACTTTTGGGCCCCAGGACTTGGAGAGAATACATTGGTGTTCAAAGCCACCCAGTTTGTGGTAATTTGCTAAGACCACAGAAAAGTAAGTGCAGGGGTGGGGTGCTGGTGGCTCCGGGAATCACATAGTGGGGGCCAGGGATGCGGCCAGACACACACAGTGCCAGCACAGCCCCCACCAGGCTGGCCACCCACCTTTTACCTGCGGCATCGTCCACCTCTGCCCATCCCTCACTCCATCCTGTTTCTGGTGTGCTTCAAACCATGCCACGGACACCACCTTCTGCCTCCTAAATACGTCAGTGTGCAAACTGCTCATCGGTCACTGGTTTACAGATCTTTTTATTTTTTTCAAAAGACTTCATTTATTTGGGGCGCCTGGGTGGCTCAGTCATTAAGTGTCTGCCTTCGGCTCAGGTCATGATCCCGGGGTCCTGGGATCGAGCCCCACATCGGGCTCCCTGCTCAGCGGGAAGCCTGCTTCTCCCTCTCCCACTCCCCCTGCTTGTGTTCCCTCTCTCGCTGTGTCTCTCTCTGTCAAATAAATAAATAAAATCTTAAAAAAAAAAAAAGATTTTATTTATTTGACAGAGAGAGGGAACACAAGCAGGGGGAGCTGCAGCAGAGGGAAAGGGAGAAGCAGGACCCTGGGATCATGACCTGAGCCGAAGGCAGTCACTTCACCGACTGAGCCACCCAGGCTCCCTCAAGTGCGCCACCACAGGGCCATTCCTGCCCAATCCCTACAGACACCCAACAGGCCAGCATGTGCACATCCTGACTCCGTGGAGCCCCGGTTCCCCTCTCTCTTCTGACTCCTAATCTGCTTGTTGTCAAACAGCCTCCTTTTGGAATTGGCAGTAGTCTTGGCTCCTGATGGCTGGCTGGCCACGGCCAAAGGCTCGCCGGTCCCCCAGCCGCACCCTCCAGAGCCCCCTGCACACAGCTCGGCACCGTCCCAGTCCACTCGCCTCCCCGGGCCAGCACCTGTGTCATCATTCACTTCCTCCCTCGTCTTGCTGGGGAGCATCCTGCAGGATGCTGAGCTGATTGGTGAAGACCTCACTGGCCTGAAACATCTTGATTCTTCCTCCCACTTGACTCAGACCTTGGGGTCAGCCATCCCTTTCCCCTGGAACCCAGGCCTTCTTTTTCCTGATCGTTCGGAATATGGCCTGGAAGCACTCGGGAGTCCCAGCTCCACAAACTCGTCTTCCCAGGACAAGCTGCGGGCTCTTGGCTACCGCCTACTATGATTTCTTGGACAACTTCCCTCCATTTCCCCTCTGCTCTCTCTGGGATTCTTGAACTGTTCCTCTGTTTTTTCTCCCTCCTCTCCCAGTTCTCACTTGTCTTTTTGCCTGACTTTCTAGATTTCTCCAACTTGAGTCTTCCAACTTCCTGCTCCAGTTTTAATGCCGGCTACCGTGCTAACTCCCAAGCCCTGTCTCGTTCTGTCTTCCTCCGTCACCTTCCCGTTGGCTGGATGCCCGCAGTGTGAGCAGAGCCTGCACGCCCCCCAGGAACGCTGGTGTCTCCAGGGGGCGGCCGGCAGCTGGGGGCAGGGTCCCCCAGGCCACTCTGTCCTTGTTTCTCCTCCATCGGCGGATGCTGCCTCCCCTCCCAAGACCTCCAGAAGGAGGGACATGTGTATGGGGCCTGGGAGCAGAAAGGCACCCAGCTCATCTGAAGACTTCTCCACGGCGACTGATGGGGTCAGGGGGTGCTTTGAGGAACACATATATGTGGCTGCATGACCTCCAGAAGCGCATCCCGGAGCACACCATGCTGTGTCACCACCAAATTATTCTCCCTTCGCCCGGCTCGAATGCCCTATCCTCCAGTTTTGACTTCTCCCTACCCCAGCTCCCTCCTGAGCCCCCTTCTCAGCGCTTACCCCCTGCTCCCTTTTGTTTCTCCCTCTCCTTCCTCCAGCTCACCCAAAGGGCAGCCCACCTGCCTCCGCCCTGGCTGGGGCCCCAGGAAGGGGGATCAGCATGCACCAAGGCCTGGCCCTGACAAAAGGCAGTGATGGTGAGTGCTGGGGTGGCGGGAAAGGGGGACCTGAGGCTGGCCAGCTGGGCCTGGAGCACCAGTGGACATTTCTGTGGGGGAGATGGGGACAAGGCCTGTGGCCGGGTAACAAGGAGGGTGTGCCGGGATGTGTCCAGAAAGCACAGCAGATCTGCAGGTCCCTCCAGGTCCTCTGGGAACTTGGTCCCATGGGGAGGGGACAAGACATAAGTTATTTTGAAGTAATTAAGACTCACGAGTGTTCAAGTGCACAAAAGAGAAGTCTGGGACCCTGAGAGAGGATCTTGGGCTGGATGTGACTTGGGGGGTCAGGAAAGACATTTTAGGCAGCGGCAACAAGGCAGGGAGGCGCGAGGGCCCTAATCAGAGGCACCTGTCAGGGCAGTCTGAGCGGGTGGGGAAAACTCACAGGAGGCTCAGGCGCCACATGGGGCAGGGGATGGGGTTCCCCGGTCAGGGGGAGAGGGGCTGGCAGGCAGAAGGGGCAGGCCGCTCACACTCCCACCTAGGCAGCTGGTGTCCTCCGCCCCAGGTGCCCCAGCCAGTAAGGAACCCGCGCCGGGGTCCGCTGGGAGACTGGGGCAGATGCACCGGCTGAGGTCCAGCCTGCTCCCAGCCCATGGATCGTGTGAGAGCTCCTTCCCCCACCGCGGAGAACAGAAGACCCCGAACGGCAGCTGCAGGGAGGGCCGCTGGGGCAGGGGGGCTCTGGAGGTGGAGACGCAGGCAGGGCGCCCGGCGCCCCGGGACCAACAGGGTCCTCTGGCCGGCGGAAACCAGCCCAAGCCGGGAAGCTCCGCCGCCCACGTGGCCGAAGCTCGGGCTCGGGCAGCCCCCACCCCGGGGCGCCCACCCGGGGCCGGGCGCGCGCGGGTCCGGGCCGCGGGAGGGACCGCGAGCTGAGGGTTGGGGGGGCGGCGCCGGGGGCCCCGCGGGCACCTACCTGCGGCCGCGCCCGCGCCCCGCGTCCCGCCACGTGACCGCGCCCCGCCCCGCGCGCGCGTGCGCCCTGCCTGCGCCCCATTGTTGGCCGCGCGCGCGTCACGGGGCGGGGCGGGGCGGGGCGGCCGGAGGAGGGCGGCGGGCGGGCGGGAGGGAAGCAGCGTCCGCGCCGCCGCCGCCGCCGCCGAGCCCCCGCCGCCGAGGAGCAAGCAGAGTCGCGCCGCCGCCCCGCCGCCCGCGGCCCGAGCAGCCCCGCGCCGCCGCCCCGCCCCGCCGCGCCCGCCCCGCCGCTGGATGCCGGCGGCCGGCGGCCCAGCTCTCAGAGGCGGAGCGCGGCGGCGCGGGCGGCGGCGGCGGCGGCGCGGGCGGCCGGCGGCCGAGAGGCGGGGGCGCGGGCCCGAGCGCTAGCGCCGCCATGCCCGGTTCCACCGGCCAGCCCGACGGCGGCGGCGGCGACCCCAGCCCGCGCCCCCCGCCCCCGCCGCCTCCGCCCCCGCCCCCGCCGCCGCCCCTGCCCGAGGGCGCCGAGGAGGAGGCCGCGCCCGACGACGCGGCCGCCGCCGCCGCGCTGCGCCTGGCGCTGGACCAGCTCTCGGGGCTGGGGCTAGGGGGCGCGGGCGGCCCGGACGAGGAGGGGGCGGCCGCGGGCGGCGGGGACGGCGCGGCGGCGGTGGCGGCGGGCGGCGCGGACGGCGGGGCGGCGGCGGAGCCCGCGCCCCCCGACGGGCCGGAGGCGGGCGCGCCCGCGGTGGCCGAGGCCGTGGCGCCGGCCTCGCTGGCGCTGCTGGAGCCCGACGTGAGCCCGCCGCCGCCGCCGCCTCCCCGGCAGTCGCCGCCCGACGTGTTCGCCGGCTTCGCGCCCCACCCCGCGGCCCTGGGCCCCCCGACGCTGCTGGCCGAGCAGATGAGCGTGATCGGCAGCCGCAAGAAGAGTGTGAACATGACCGAGTGCGTGCCCGTGCCCAGCTCCGAGCACGTCGCCGAGATCGTGGGTCGCCAGGGTGAGTGGCCGCCGTCTGGGGCGCTACTCCCGGGGTCCCCGCGTCGCGCGCCCTGGGGAGGGGGCCGCCCCAGCCCAGCTCGAGGCCGGACGCCAGATCCTGGCCACGCCCCGCGTGGGCCCCGGCCTCGGTGGCCGCCTGTGCGCCTTTGTCCTGCCGCGGGCCGCGCGAGAAAGTTGGGCGCAGCCCGCGCTCCTCCCCTCCACGCTCAGGCCCGCCGCTGCCTTTGTCTGGGCGCCTCCAGCCGGGTCAAGCCCCTCTGTGCGGCGCCTCTGCCCAGGCCCTGGGCCACCTGCTGTGGCATCCCGAGAACCAGGGGGCAGGGCTGGGCGGTGGGCGATCGACACCCGAAGCAGGCACGGGGCGGGGCTCGCTGGGGCTTGAGGGTGGCTCGGGGGCGGGGCAGGGGGGCTCAGGCAGGGTCAAGAGAGAAGTTTGGCGTACAAAGAGGGTGCATATCTCCACTTGTCAGCCTGGGGGCCCTACTGGGGGTGGGGGGAGCACAGGATGAGAGAGGATCCCCACCCCGCTCTCAGCCCCGAGTCGGGGATTTGGGGACATGCCTAAGGACCAGCTGTAAAAGCCCTCCTGAGGTCCAAGCTCCTAGCCTCCCCCCGGCAGGCCCAGGGCAGCAGGCCCGGGGTGTGGGGGTCCCGCAGCAGCTTTGTCAGAGTCCCTGTGGCCGCCCATTGTTCTCTTTGTTAGAGAGCCAGTCTGAGATTTGCAGGGTGACATCAGGCCGGCCGCAGCTCATTGGCCCTGGAGCTGGAGCTGCAGGGCGGGCAGGCAGGAGGGTGGTGGGCAGTGCTCCTCCGGACACACGCCCACCTACCCTTTTAGCCAGCTGCCCCCAGCCCCAACTTTCCCCTGCCTTCTGCCTGCCCCTCCCTGTTCTCCACTCCCTGCTTGAGGCCAGGTTCTAGAACTTGGGGTGGGGTCTGGGCGGGGCTTGAGGTGGAGCGGCAGGACACTCAGGCTGGCCTTTGGGGACTCAGTAACAGGAGCCAGAGATGGGGGGGGCTTGAACTGCAAGGTGACTTGTCACCTTTGCCACCTTGCGGGGGGGGGGTGTGTGCAGAGGACCACAGGGATGCTCAGGACGCTGCCCTCTCAGAGTTCTGGGCAGGAGGGGTGGTTTGGCCAGTGAGTCCTCTGGCTTTGGGTGCAGGTGCAGCCGATCACATGTCCTCCCCCCATCTGGACACCGGGAGGGCCAGGTGTAGTGCTGGGCTGAGGGCCCAGGAGTTAGGACCAGGGGAGGGGGGACAGGTGGTCCTCTGAGCCCCGTCTGCTGCCTCCCACGAGCAGGCACAGCAGGACTCCAGGCCTGACCGGTCTCCTCCACCTGCCACGGCCCCTTACCTGCCCCAGTTGCCCGCACCTGCATTGGGACGTATAACAGGACCGCTGCTGTGTGCGTAGCGTGCAGACGCCGGCCGAGGGCAGGGGGACAGTCATGGAAACGCAGCCTGGGGGCTGTTGTCCAGAGGCACTAGGCTGATCTGCCCGCTGGCGGAGTGTGGAGCAGGAGGGCGTGTTCCCTGTGCGTATTCTGACAGCCGCGGGTCCTTCAGAGAGGCTGAGTCCAGCCCAGTGGTGGCAGGAGCCAAGCAGAGGGCATCTGGTTGTGGAGGAGCAGGCTTGGGGGGGTTAGCCCCCACCCCGACCTCCTGGGGGTGCTTTTTTGGCACCCATTTATTGGGTGCCAGCCTGGGGTCTTGCTGGTGGTAGACAGGAAGGCAGGCTGTGGGGGGTGCAGATGGGGCTGGCCCTGTGACCCTGGGCAAATGAGATCTCCTCTCTGTGATGGGGGCACAGCACCTCCCTCGGGCGCTTTTGTGAGGATTCTCCAGCAAGAGGGATCTAATCCCAGCCCCGGGCTGGTGCACAGCGGCACCCTGTAAGTGGGTGCGGGGTCCTGGGGAGGGAAGCATGAACGCCAGGACAGCTTGGCCCTTTTGGCAGCCTTTGACTCTCTCAGCTCTAGGACCATCTGTGGCTCCCATCTTCTCCCACCCAGGTGTTAAGCTCAGCCTGGAAAACTCTTTGTGCCCCAATCCTGACCCCTCCCTTCTTCCGGTCACTCGTCCAGTCTCCCACCTTGGGGGTTCCTGGACACGAAGCCTGTCCCTTCTAAGCGTCCTGGCTCTCGCCGGGGCAGAAGGCACAGCTTGTTGTGAACTTCTCTGTCAAACCCTAGGTCCAGGGCCACTCCATCCCCTAGAGGGCAGGCCAGAGTCCCCCAGACCTGGGGTCTACCCTTTCCCTGATGCTCGCTCGCTGTTCTCTGAGCTGGTTTTTCCATCCTCGAATGGGTCCCTACACCGCCTGGGCACAGGATAGGTGATTACAAGCTCTGGGAGTTCTCTCTCCTCCCTGAGGCTGAGTGGCCGGGAAGGTGCCCTGCATGGGAGCCTCAGAAGACCCCTCAGGGAAGGTCGTCTGTAGCTTCTGATCACAGGAGGCAGGGACATGGCCAGAACTGGGTCGGCAGGGCTGGGGTTTGAACCTCAGTCTCTCTGGCTCTGTGTGCGCTGCAGGGAACAGAGGTGGCTCAGGAGAGGACTTCCTACCTTCCAAAGCTCCAGGATTGGGGGAGTCGGCCCCACTTTACAGACAGGAAAAGTGGAGACTCCGAAAAGCGTCCGCCAAGGTCACCTGGGAGGCTGGTGCCCACTTGCCCTGGGTGTGACCTTGGGCCCGGTCCTCCTGAGTCTCCCGTTAGCGTGCACCCTTGCTGGGGGTGTCCGTGTGGGGCTGGGCGGGGTCGTGAGCACCTGCCTGCTGCCTGGAGGTCTGGGTCAGGAGCAAGTGATGAAGGATGGCGGTGGTGGGCCTGTGCCGGCAGGCACCTGGGGTCCCTCTGTCTCTGCTGCTCTCAGGGTGGGCAGGTGCGCTCGGACTGGCCCCCCTCAGCTGGGGGAAGCCTGCTGCGCTCACGGCTCTCCCTCGCTGACCCTGTGCCTGGCCCTCCTCCTGTGGGCCTTGGGTGCTTTTTCTGGCAGCTGGGGAACGCCACAGGGCGCCAGCAGGGTCCAGGCCTTGGTGTTCCTATTTATCCACTGTGAGTCTGGGTTGGGGGGTCCCTTATGTTGGCAAGCGTAGACCTTCCCTGTGTCGGGGGGGGGGTCTCCGTGCCCACAGGCCCGCCCTGCTGTGATGTGGCCCAGCCAGGACTGCAGCCCAGTTTGGCCCCACTTTGGGGACAGCACCCCACTGGGTTTGGGGCAGTGGTCATTGTGAGGATTTGTCCCAGCCCTGTCCTGCTTCCAGATCTCTGTGCCCTCAGCTAGGAGCCCTCTCCTGGCATGCATCCTTCCAAGGGTGAGCCCTTTTGCTCCCCCTCATGGCTTTGAGGTTTTGTTGATAAGTGTAGCCCATGGTTACTGTGTGGGGTTCCTGGGAGCAGTACCTGGAGCTCCCGAGTTCCTGAGTGCCCAGCACACGGGGGTCAGGACCCCAGAATGAAGTCGTATGAGTGATGGGACCAGGCTCCACATGGGGACCCAAGGCACCCCCATTTGAGGGGAGGGTCTAGCTGCAGAGAGAAGGGAGTTGACCAAATGGGGGGTGGTCAGCCCCATTCCCAGGCACACCTGCTTGAGTTGGAGTCCTGGTGGCCAGGCCCAGGGGTCTGCCTTTCAGCCTGTCGCCAGCGATAAGTGGTAATCCCAGGGTTCCCCGCGAGCATGGGGCTCGACCCCTGACCTCACCCACTGTTGCGTCTCTGGCTCATCCCCACCAGGGCAGGTGTGTGGCCCGGTTCACTCTCACCACCCCGATTTCCCGGACCTGCAGTCCCACCCCCTCTCAAACTCTGCCACTTCCTAGGGTCGGGGTATGGGTGGGGCTCGGGTCGATGGGCATCACAGCCAAAATGCAGTCAGTGAATTAGTCTCCTCTGGGCCCTGGAAGGCTCCACCCAGGGCCACCCTGCGGGAGGGGGCAGGACGGGGGCCAGTTCCGTGTGACTGGGAACAAGGGTGCACCCCTGGGTTTCATCCCCCGCCCTTTCTCCTGGCCTTGCCTCCCTGTCCCCCACATGGACCTGCGGGGAGCGAACACTTCAGGTGAGGTGAGGGTCCTCCGCCAATTGCCTTCGAGGGTCACGACGGCAGCGCACCTGCCTGGGGTGCCGGGTCTGGGCCCTTCTCTTCCTGGGGAGGAAACGGAGGTGCAGGACAGGGCTTCGAGTGGCCAGGTCATCCCAGCACACTGGCCCTTTCTTACAGCCCTCCGGCCTTGGGGAGTTAGGGAAGTCACACAGAGGAACTGAGAAGTGTGTGCTGGGGCCCCGGGCTAGTCCGCATGGGCTTCCTGGAGGAAGGGGCTCTGGGCTGTGACTTGATGCAGAGAAGGGGTGCAGGCACGGTTGCAGATGGGAAAGGTCATGGGGGGGCAGGGAGGGCAGGGCAGGGGAGCTGCAGGAGAGGGAAGGACTGACTTGTGACTTGAAAGCTTTCCCACCAGCTGCCAAGTGGGGAGGGAGCCATCCAGGCAGAAGAGGAGGCAGCTCCAGGTCAGGGTGGGTTTGGGGGGGTCCCCAGTGAGACAACGCTGCCACCCACAGGGAGGACACCGGGCGGGCGGGGGGCGGGGGCAGCGGCTCAGGGCCCAGGAGATGCAATGGAAGCCGCCGTGCCCCGCGCTCCACCCTCCCTGGGGCTTTCTGACCCGTTCGCGAGCTCGGCTCTGCTTTTGCTCAAAGCCCTGGATGGGGCTGCTGTCCTTGGGGTCAGGGTGAGGCTGCCCCCCACCCCCAGACGCCCCCTCCTGTCTCCCAGTGCTCCCTCCCGCCTAGCAGCCGAGCTGGTCCCGCTAACTTCGTTATCTTCTGCTCCGGGAGAAGTTAGCAACACTGTTCTCTCTGTGCCGGCCTCTGTATTCGGAGAAACAATGTCCCTGTGTCGCTCCAGGCGCCCCAGAGTCGGGGGGGGGGTGGGGGGGGTGGGTCTTCCAGACTCGTGGGCCAGACTTAAGATGTCTCAGAAGGCCCCGGGGGTGGGGGTGGGGGTATCAGACCCGCGGACCGGCACCCCCATCGAAGCCCCTGCGTCTAACCCCACCCCACACGCGGATCCCCCTGTACCCCCTCCACCAGGTCAGGGCCCCAGCCCAGCCAGTGACAAACCACAGAGCTGTGTCCATGAGCGTCCCCTCAGACGGGGGGAGGGGGGCCATCAGGGCCTCTGGAGGTGACCTGAGTTAGGGTGCAGGAGACCTAGGCTCCCCTTGGGCTGGGGAGGGTCAGTTGGTCAGGAGAAAATCCTAGGTCGTTTCCACAGTCTGACCCTGGGCTGTCCTGCCCATTGGCTGGGGAGTTGGTGTGAGGGGCGTGCATTCGTGTCCTAGGAGTGACCTACCACACTGGATGGCTGGAAACCATAGAAACGAACGCTCCCCCAGATCCAAGGGCGGGAGTACAAAGTCAGGGTGTCGGCAGGGCCACGCTCCCTCCAGAGGCTCTGGAGACCACCTGTGCCGTTCTAGTTTTCCCGGCTTCTGGCGGCCGGCAGACCTGGTGTCCCCATCTGTGGCTCCGTTTTCACAGGGTTGTCTTCTCTGTGTCTTTGTGTCCCTTCTCTTAGAAGGACACCTGTCACTGGATTCAGGGCCACTCTACTCCAGTACAACCTCCTGTTAACTAATTACACCTGTAGGACATTTTCAAATATGGTCCTGTTCACAAGTACCAGGTGGCCGTGAATTTCACTCTTCAGTCCACAATGGGTCCTCCTTGCCTTCTTGCCAAACCCACCACCACCTCCAAGTCTGGGACCGGAGAGGAAACGGGAGAGCTGTGTGTTTGATAAAGCCCGGGGTGGGTAGGGCAGAGAAGTGGGGGCCCGCGTCCTCATTGTGTCTCCCCCCCACCACCACCCCAGGGTGCAAGATCAAGGCTCTGCGTGCCAAGACAAACACGTACATCAAGACGCCGGTGCGCGGGGAGGAGCCGGTGTTCATCGTGACCGGCCGCAAGGAGGACGTGGAGATGGCCAAGCGTGAGATCCTGTCCGCCGCCGAGCACTTCTCCGTGATCCGCGCCACGCGCAGCAAGGCCGGCGGGCTGCCCGGCGCCGCGCAGGGTCCGCCCAACCTGCCGGGACAGACCACCATCCAGGTGCGCGTGCCCTACCGCGTGGTGGGGCTGGTGGTGGGGCCCAAGGGCGCCACCATCAAGCGCATCCAGCAGCGGACGCACACGTACATCGTGACGCCCGGGCGCGACAAGGAGCCCGTGTTCGCCGTGACGGGCATGCCCGAGAATGTGGACCGGGCGCGCGAGGAGATCGAGGCGCACATCACGCTGCGCACGGGCGCCTTCACCGACGCGGGCCCCGACAGTGACTTCCATGCCAACGGCACTGACGTCTGTCTGGACCTGCTCGGAACGGCCGCCGGCCTCTGGGCCAAGGCCCCCAACCCTGGGCGGCGGCCCCCCGCGCCCACAGCCGGCCTCCGCGGGGATGGGACCCTGGGGGGCCCCGGGGGGCCCGAGGCCTTCTACGCGGGGGGCCGCGGGGGGCCGCCGGTGCCCGATGCGGGCCCTGCCAGCCCCTACGGAGGCTCGGGCAACGGGGGCTTCGCCTTCGGCGGGGATGGCCCGGGGGCCCCGTCGGGGCCGCCCGCCCCCGAGGACTGTGACTTCGGCTTCGACTTCCTGGCGCTGGACCTGACCGTGCCCGCCGCGGCCACCATCTGGGCGCCCTTCGAGCGGGCCGCGCCGCTGCCGGCCTTCAGCAGCTGCTCGGCGGTCAACGGGGCCCCCGCGCCACCCGCCCCGGGCGCCCGGCGCAGCAGCGGGGCCGGCACGCCGCGCCACTCGCCCACGCTGCCCGAGCCCGGGGGCCTGGCCCTGGAGCTCCCGCTGGCCCGCCGCGGTGCCCCGGACCCGGTGGGCGCCCTGGCCTGGCGGCCGGCGCAGGGCGCCCTGTCGTCCTTCTCCGGCGGCGCCGGCTTCTCCGCGGCCACCTCGCTGCCCAGCGGGTCCTCGGCCTCCGCGTGTCCCCCCCTGGACTCCAGTGCCTCCGAGGGCGGCCGCAAGCCCCCAGCGGCCGCGTCGTCGGCCGCCCCGACCCCCGCCGCCCCCACCCCGGCCTTGGCGCGGGAGTGCGTGGTGTGCGCGGAGGGCGAGGTGATGGCCGCGCTCGTGCCCTGCGGCCACAACCTCTTCTGCATGGACTGCGCCGTCCGCATCTGCGGCAAGAGCGAGCCTGAGTGCCCGGCCTGCCGCACGCCTGCCACGCAGGCCATTCATATCTTTTCCTAGCGGCTCGGCGGCCGCCGCAGGCCCGGGGGGCGGCGCGGAGGGGGCGGCGCGGCGGGGGCGGCGGGGGCGGCGGGGCCAGCCTTCACAGACGAGCTTTAACTTGGTCCCAGGCGTGGAGACGGCTGCCCGACGGCATCTCAGTTCTTAACAAATAAACAGTATTGAGTCGACAGGTTAAAATAAACAGAGAGAAAAGGTCTGCTTGCACTTTTTATTTAAGACTCCCCGCCCCCCAGGGTGATCTTTTTAAGAAAAAAAAAAAAAAAAAAAAAATATATATATATATATATATATACACACACGCGATTTTTACAACTCCCCGTTGTCCTTTGGGACTTGGATTTCTGACTCGACAGCCCTGGCTTCGGAGGTGGCCGCAGCCTCAGTGAATCCCCTCCAGGAGAATGGCGACATTTTTACTCCCTCTCGGGGGCTAACCTGTTACCCTTTTGTATGTCGGTGGGGGGCGGGACAGGCTGGAGGGGGCGGGGTGGGGGGGCAGGGGAGGACCCAACCAGAAATTTCTAACTTTTTGTTTTTAATTATTAATCCCCTTCTGCTGTGGTTTCTTTTGTCAGTTTTTAAATTTTTTTAAATTGTGTTTTTTTTAAACTTTTACTTTTTACCTCTTGTGTATATGTAGGGAATTTATAGGGAAATATGTACTTTATGGAATAAATTTTAAGAACTAAAATATATTTTATTTTAAATAAAGTAATGGACCTTTAATCTTACACAGCTAAATTACTGATTATATATTTGCTGAGCTGACTTAAGGGTTCAGAAAATTGTATCAAGAGTTTTATTTTTTGACTTCAAAGCCTTCTTAATAAAGTCTTTTTACTATATGTGAGCCCTTGGCGTGGTGTGGGGCGGGTGGGCATGGGAGAGGGAGGACCGGGGGAGGGGTGCTCAGAGCTAGCCCCCTCACCCCCTAATCTTCCAGATAAAGGAATTTGGACTCGGGATACCCCATGCCCAAGCCCAGGCTCTTCTAAAAGCCCAGCACTGTGCCTAGTTCCAGATGAGGCATTGGGTCTGGAGGGGAAGGTGGTGCAGCAAGACCCGCCCTTTTCTTGAGGCTCAGGTCCCCTACATTCCAGGGGCCAGACAACCATGGGGCCTGCTGTGGCCACTGTGGAGGGAGGGGTGCCAGGCTCTGTGGTGTGTTTGGGAGGGGACTCCCAGTCCCGTTGTGCAGAATGGGAAACTGAGGTCTGGAAATCCACTCCCAGATGGGTTCTAACACCTCCCAGTCTCCGAAGGACATGTGAGTGATGACTACACATGCCATCCCTCCCTCACCAGGTCTAGTTGGGAGCAGAGGACCATGCCCATGGGGCCACTGGACAATTCAGGGTGGGGTTGGCCCTGGAGTCAGGTCTGTGGGATTATGGGTTGAACCACCTGCAGTCAGCAGGTGCCACCAAAGTTCCCAAGGAGGGGAAGAAAGCTCTGGAGTGAGTGGAGGCATGGGACTGCTCCAGAGACAAGCTGGGGAGCCAGGGGCCCATAGGCTGCTGGCTTGAGTGGGCACTGAGGAGGGGTCTGCAGAACACAGCCTGCTAGGAAAACTAGGAAGGCATGGTGGAGCGACCGGGAGGGCCTCCAAGAGGAGGCGAGGGGGTCAGGAAGACACGTCAGGTGGGGCAACAGGAGGGGGCAGATGGATGGGGCACCCCATGGGCCTTGTCTCCGGTGAGTGGTGGCCACGTCAGCCTCTCCAGCTGAGTAGCAGCCCCTGGAGGCTGCAGGACCTGGGGTGAGTCTCAAGGAGCCACACATACCTGGGGTTCCAGCCCACTCTGGCTGGAGTTTCCCCATCTGTGAAATGGGGATACTCCACACTTCCAGCTCTGGTGAAGATCGTGGGTGGAGCAGTTGAATCATGGCCCCGGAACCTGTGAATGGACCTTATTCGGAAAAAGGGTCTTTGCAGATATAATTAAGGATCTTGAGGTGAGCTCCTCCTAAATGAGGGTGGGCCCTAAGTCTAATGACAAGTGTCCTTATAAAAGACCTGCAGAGGGGGATTCAAGACTCAGACACAGAGAGAAAATGGAGGCAAGCCCAGCGGCGCCTGGAGCCCCCAGAAGCTGGAAGAGGCAGGGAGGACCTTCTCCTGGAGCCTCCAGAGGAAGCCAACAGTGGGGGAACAGATGCCTGTTGTTTTAAGCCACCGGCTTTGTGGCAATTTGTTACAGCAGGCCACGGGAACCAGTGCGGGTCTGTGGGCAACATGGAACCTGGGGTCTGGCCCACAGTTCAGTGGGGGGTGGGGGTGGACACAGCTGCCGTGGCACCTGGTGAGCTGGGGTGAAGTTAGACCATAGCCCTCACCCTGCAGGAGGTTATGGAGGCAGTGGAGGTGAGTGTGGAGACCACCCCCCTGACATTTTGGACACAAAGAGAAAGAGAAAGCAGTCCCTTGAGGGGCTGAGGGGTCGAGGGAAAGACAGGACATCAAGGGGGTTGAAAGTCCTTGGGAAGGAGGTGGGGGCTGGAGCCCAAGCAAGGGGTTTCTGTAAGATGCAATGGGGGAGGGCCTGATCTGAGGACATTCTGTCTTAGAACTGTCCAGAAATGTCTGAGGGATGTGCTCGCTCCCTACTGAGGGGTTGTGAAGCCGATCATCAGGAGGCCAGAGTTGCTGGTGCCCTTGGGGAAAGCTGAGAGATGGCCAGAGGTGGACTCTCAAGCTGGCCATTTGAGGCCCTGGATCCAGCTGTGCCTGAAGGCAGAGCATCCCAACCTCTCAGCTATGAGTGCCAGTAAACTCTCCTGTTTTGCTTAAGCCAGTGTAAGCTGGAGTAACTCAAATTCATAACCACCTACAGAGACCATATTCCTGGCCAGAGAGCTGGGGAGCATTTCCTGGGGCGAGAGGTGCTCAGCAAAAGCAAAGCAAATACCCTGTGCATTTAGCTTCTTCACAACTAGACACACTCAGGGAAGCCAAAGTCTGAGGCAAGCTTCCATTGCCCTTGTTACTCGTCTCTCTTGGTTCATGGGCTCAGCACATCGAGGTGACCCTTGTCCAGTGTCTTCTGAGAAGGCCTTTATTCTGGGTCTCATCAGATTTCAGAGAGATGATGAAGGATAAGCCCGTAGTTCTCCCATCTGTGAGATTGAGCCACCCACAAAGTGGGCTCAGTGTGGGAATGCTATGTCACCTGCATGACCATGTGTATCCCTGGCAAGTCCCTGGGACAGGAATGATATGTCACCTCATGCCCACCATGTGTAGGGAAAACCAGGAGCTCTAGAGACAGACATCGGAGTCGCATCCTGGCCAACCACTTTCCTGCTTCATGCCCCTGGGCATGTTATCTCCCTGGCCTCAGTTTTCTTATCTTAATCATCTGCAGCTGAGTACAAAGCCTGGCAGATATTCAATGCTGGTCTGTAGGAGTCCCCACCCTCCATCTCTGCCCTCAGCTGAATACACTCTGGAGGGGATCATTCAGATATAACCCTTTGAGGCCAGGAAAATCCCAACAAACCGAACAGGAGAAGGACAAACAGTGCCTGGAAACTGGAAGATGCTCAGTATTTGTTGGGTGGATGGATGAATAGGTAGATGGTGAGTGAATGTATGAATGGATGATGGATAGTGAGTGGATGGATAGATGATGGGTGAATGGATGATGGATGGATGGATGGATGGATGGATGGATGATAGATGGATAATGGGTGGATGATGGATGGATGGATGGGTAATGGATGGATGGATGATGGATGGATGATGGACAGACAGGTGGATGGATGGATGATGGATAATGGGTGGTGATGGATGGATGGATGGATGGATGATGGATAGATGGGTAATGGATGGATGGATGATGGATGGATGATGGATGGATGATGGATGGATGGATGATGAATAGATGGGTAATGGATGGATGGATGATGGACGGATGGATGGACGATGGACGGACAGATGGTTGGATGGATGGATGATGGGTAATGGGTGGATGATGGATGGATGGATGGATGGGTGGATGATGGATGGATGGATGGATGATGGATAGATGGGTAATGGGTGGATGATGGATGGATGGATGGATGATGAATGGATGGATAGACGGACAGATGGTTGGACGGATGGTTGATGGATAATGGGTGGATGATGGATGGATGGATGGATGGATGATGGATAGATGGGTAATGGATGGATGGATGATGGATGGATGGATGGATGGATGATGGATGGACAGATGGTTGGATGGATGGATGATGGATAATGGGTGGATGATGGATGGATGGATGATGGATGGATGATGGATGGATGGATGGATGATGGATAGATGGGTAATGGATGGATGGATGATGGATGGATGGATGGATGGACGGACAGATGGTTAGATGGATGGTTGATGGATAATGGGTGGATGATGGATAGATGGATGGATGGATGGATGGATGACGGACAGACAGATGGTTGGATGGATGGATGATGGATAATGAGTGGATGATGGATGGATGATGGAAGGATGGATGGATGATGGATGGATGCATAATGGATGGATGGATGGATGGATGATGGATGGATGGATGGATGATGGACAGACAGATGGATGGATGGATAATGAGTGGATAATGGATGGATGGATGATGGATGGATGGATGATGGATGGATGGATGGATGGGTAATGGATAGATGGATGCTGGATGGATGGATGGATGGATGCTGGATGGATGGATGGATGGATGGATGGATGAATGAATGATGGATGGGTGAATGATGGATGGGTGGATGATGGATGGATGGTAATGGATGATGGTTGGATAGATGGATGGAAGGATGATGGGTTGATGATGGATGGATGATGGATGAATGATGCGTGGATAAGTCAGAACTTCAGAGGAGGAGAGATGAATTCTGCTTGGAAATTGAGGGGAAGGTTAGATAGAGGGGTTGATTGGTCGGTGGGGGGACAATGTGGCAAAGACTTGGAAGTGATATGGGATCACTGGTCACATTCAGGGAACAAAGAGTAGTCAGAGGGACAGGTTAAACTAATGGGAGACAAGGTTGAAATGCTTAATTGGAACATGCCCTTGGGACTCCTTCCATCTCATCCACCCCAGTCAGGTCTTTCAGGGCAGCCCCCATTTTTGCTACAGCCTGCCTCGTCCCTGGAGCCTCCCCTATACAAGGGGAAAGCCACACCAGCCCCTGCTGGCCTTCAGTGGATGGCTGATGGCTCCTACATTGGCTGACGGCTCCTACATTGAACAGCATCACTCTAGAATGTTCCGGTCCAGCATCGTCTAATAATGGGACCATGATGGGAATGTTCTAGATCTGCACTCTCCATTACAAGAGCTGCCAGCCTCACCAAGTGATTGGACATCTGAAATGTGGCTTGTGCAATTCAGAAACTGAACTTTTAATTTTGTTTTAATTAAATTTAAATAGCCACAGACAAAAAAGGGAAAGCATCTAGGGAAAGTACTTGGCTATGCAAACTTTGAAATACTTTTAATCCAGGGAAGCAGGAAGGCCAGAGTGCCTAGAAATTGTGGTAAGTGTGTGTGTGCAGAGGTCCTGATCAGAGTGTCCCTAAAACAACAAAGGCCACGGAGGAGGGGGTGACCCTGGGTTCCCAGGGGGCCCGGCATCCTCACGAGGTCCTCACGAGGGGGAGGCAGAGGGTGGGAGTCCCAGAGATGGGCAGACCCCGCACTGCTGGGGGTGAGGATGGAGGGGGTGCTGCGGGCCAGGAAAAGGCAGGAGCCGGGTCTCCCTGGGGCCCTGGGAGGGGACAAGCCCTGCCCACGCCGGGGTTTTAGGACTTCTGAACCCAGATTGTCAGAGAGTCAGTGTGAATGGTTTAAGCGGCCAAGTTTATGGTGAGTTGTGCAGTACTCCCAGGAGACTCGCATGGCTGGGGTAGAGTTACCCCAAACCCTTGCAGACACGGCTGACCCTATGGCCTGCCTGCACAGGGGAAAAAAAAAAAAATGAGCCAAGACATCTAGTGGTGTCAGGAAGTAAGTACATGCTCAAGAAGCCCACAAGGATAGGGCGAGTCCAAGGGACCCAGGAGCTGCCATCTGAAAGAGCTCCCAGTGGCCGGAGCTGAAGCATGTCACCCCTGAAAATACAGGACACCAGTGAATTTGAGCCTCAGGTAAACAACGAATCTTGTTTAATATCTCACAGATTTTGCATGGGACCTCCTTCTTCCTAACAATGATTGGTTACTTACCCGAAATTCAGATTTAACCGGACGTATTTTTATTTGCTGAATTTGGTAAGAAGTGGAGCTGGAAGAGAGAGCAATCCATTGATTCACAGGGAGACGCGTGTACCGGAGAGCTCCATCCCCTGGCTCTGAAATTCTGCCTGGCAGGTAAAGGTGAGGCCAAGCTAACGGGACATGGGTTGGGAACATGAACCAGAATTAAGTGCACAATTTATTGATACACACTGAGGCCTGTTTCTTGCCATAACCAGGAGTGGGTGGGCACGAAGCTGAAAGCCCCCCAGCGCACTTGCCCCGGGGGACCCCCTGCACCAGCCCCAGTGCAGGCCCCGCCCACGACCAGGTGGGAGCGGAGCAGCCGGTCCTCTGTCGCCACCGCGCGGCCGAGACTGCACATGACGCCCTGCCCTCCGCGGCGTGGGGCCCGGCGCTCAGCGCCGTCTGTGTTGAGCGGACACCATCGTCCTTCAGCCCCGGGCTGTGGGCCCCCGCAGGGCACAAGCAGGCCTCCCTTTCTCACCTCTCTCCGCCGACCGGCCCCGGCCCAGCGGCTCAGCGCCCGCACAGGAGGCGCTCCCAAAATATTTGTTGATTGAGTAAATGACAGGGCGCCGCAAAGCACTGATTCTCCTTTTACTCACACCAGATCTGGCCTAGTCCGGTGTTGGAGGGGACACAGGGCAACCTGAACACCCCCGTCCGGGAGAGTTTTGCCACCGTCCCCAGCAGCAGAAAGCACTCCAGTTCACTGGCTTGTTGTTGTTGTTGTTTTCAATTAAACAGCGTTTTTCTCCTCGGTGGTGGTGGGCGTCCTTCTCATCCTCCAGGAGCTCGCAGGGTGGATTGAGGGAGGCAGGCGATCAGGTGGGGAGGCAGAACGAGGTCCCACGGTGAAGGACACAGGCGGCCAGGCAGCAGACGTCTGACTGTCAGAGCACATCTCGCTGGGGGCCTGGGTGGCTCAGTGGGTGGAGCGTCTGCCTGCGGCTCAGGTCGTGATCGCGGAGTCCTGGGATCGTCCCGCATCGGATCGGGCTCCCTGCTCAGTGGGGACCCTGCTTCTCCCTCTCCCTCTGCCGCTCCCCCTGCTTGTGCGTGCGCTCTCTCACTCTCTCAAATACATAAATAAAATCTTTAAAAAAAATACATCTCATTATTCTCCCGTCTGCAAAGAGAAGTTGAGATTTGTCAGCGGAGAAAACCTCACCTATTTCCGTGGATTGAGAGCTCGAAACCGTTTTCAACTACCTCAGGCAGGTGATGAAGGTCAACATCAGTCCTAACCATCCTACTGAGAGCACAGACCTTCGGTGTGATTGGGTAAGAAAGGCTCTTTACTTCTGTGACTTTCCTCCCCAAAACTCGTAACCCATAACCATGAGAAAGACAGCAAATCTCAGTTGAGGGGTGTCCTACAAAATACCCAACCAGTGCTGCCCACGACTGCCCAGGAGTTCCCAAACAAGGCAAGTCTGAGCAAATGTCTCAGCCCAGAAGGGCGTAAGGAGAGGTGACAACTGAATGTCATGTGGGGCCTTGTGGGGTCCTGCACGATCTCTAAGCGCACAGCTCAGTGGCGTGAAGCACACTCACACCGTCCTGCAACCACCCCCACCCTCCGTCTCCAGAACTTTCCATCTCCCCACACGGAGACTCTGTCCCCACGAAGCACGGACTCCCCACCCCCCGCCCCAGCCCCGGCTCCCACCCTCTCCTCTCTGTCTGTGTGGACGGGACTCCTCCGGGGACCTCCTGGGAGTGGGGTCCTGCGGGATGTGTCCTTCTGGGTCTGGCTCCTCTCACTGAGCCTGGTGTCCTCGGGGTCCCTCCACGTCGTGGCAGGTGGCAGGATGTCCTTGGTGTACTCACCATCCATCACCATACGGCATGATTATGATGCTATTGATGATATTCCCTATACTGTACTTTTGATCTTCATGAATTATTTTATTCAGAATGTCTTTTTTTTTTAAAGATTTTATTTATTTATTTGACAGAGAAGGAGACAGAGAGCACACAAGCAGAGGCAGAGGGAGAGGGAGAAGCAGACTCCCCACCGAGCAGGGAGCCCGATGCGGGACTCGATCCCAGGACCCTGGGATCATGACCTGAGCTGAAGGCAGACGCTTAATGACTGAGCCACCCAGGCGCCCCCTTCATGAATTATTTTATAACTGCAAGTTTGTAGCTCTCAACCCCCCTCGTGGGCTTCGCCCATCCCCCATCTGCCCTCTGGCAGCCACCATTCTGTTCTCTGTGGTTGAGAATCTGTTTGTTGATGGTGTTTTTTAGACACCACATATGAGTGGGCTCCTGTGGTATTTGTCTCTCTCTGACTTATTTCACTTAGCATAATGCCCTCTAGGTTCATCCACGTTGTTGCAAATGGCAAGATTTCATTCTTGTTGATGGCTGAGTAATATTCCGTTGTGTATATATAACATCACCGTTATCCATTCATCAGTTGATGGACATTAGGACTCTTTCCACAGTGTGGCTATAGTACATAATGCTGCTGTAAACATTGGGGTGCATGTGCCCCTTTGAATTGGTGTTTTTGTATTTTGGGGATAAATACCCAGTAGTGCAATTGCTGGATCATAGGGTAGCACTATCTTCAACTTTTTGGGGAACTTCCATACTGTTTTCCACCAGCTTGCATTCCCACCAACAGTGTAGGAGGGTTCCCCTTTCTCCGCATCCCCGCCAACAGTTGTTGTTCCCTGACTTGTTAATTTTAGCCGTTCTGACTGGTGTGAGGTGGTATCTCGTTGTGGTTTTGGATTTGTATTTCCCTGATGTCAAGTGATGTGGAGCATCTTTTCATGTGTCTGTTGGCCCTCTGTATGCCTTCTTTGGAGAAGTGTCTGTTCGTGTCTTCTGCCCATTTTTAATTGGATTATTTGGTTTGGGGCATTGAGTTGAGTCAGTCCTTAAGAATTTCCTTCGTTTTGAGACTGAATAACACTCCAGTGTATGGATGGACACATTTTGCTTAGCCATTCATCTGTCGATGGACACCGGGGACGTACCAGTCTTGGAAAGCAGGTGGAGCGTGGAGCTCACCACGTCACGGGATTCAGTGTACCTGGGAGAGGTTCTTCTTCTTGCTGAGCACGGTCTCCTGTGACTCGCTGCAGCCTGGAGCGGTGGGGTCTGCATTCACCCGGGGTCCAGATGCGCTTACTGCAAGTGCTGGTGGCTGCCAAGGGGCCGAGGCTGCAGAGAAGACAGTGTGTGTGGGGGGGACTCATGGCTGAGACTCCCACTGTGCCCCACACCTGGTGTCCCTCCGGCCGGGCGATTTCTGTCCTGGGGGGGGGTCCGGGGTCACTGCAGCCTGACACGACCACAGAACGCAATGTCCTGCTCTATGGGTTTGTCTCTTTTTCCCTAAGCTGTTAGACCAGAGTCTCTCCCCGCTACACCAAGGTCATTTGGGGCCAGTCACTGCCTGGGGGGGTCCCAGGCACTGGGGATGCTGAGCAGCATCCCAGCCCCACCCCTCGATGCCAGGACACTCCCTTTCCCCTCCTGACAGTGTCTCTAAGGTCTCCCTGGGGTGCAGACCCACCCCACCATCAGAACACTCTGTCCCCCCTTCACCCCCATTTCTGTTCCCGGCTCTGGGTTCCCCCTCAAAAGACACAGCAGTGAAGATTCGCCTGCGGGACCAGTGCGCTCACGGAAGACCAGTCCTCCGCGGGGTCGGCTCGGTAAACTCCCATCTGGCCACAATGGCTCTGAAGTCCGAACCTGTCCCACGAGCCCACCCGAGGGGAGGCCTCCGCTCACAGTGTCCCGACACTCAATTCCGGCTTATTCCAAGCAGCCCTTCAGAGGGACTACGTCCCACCTAACACAGCTCATACTTGATTCGTGAAACTCTTTAGTGTGGGAAATGTCAAGGGTAAATCCTAGCAGGGAGGAGAGGAGAGGCGACACACAGGACCTGCATGGACGACCAGCGGCTCCGGATCTCGGGCACCTGCACCTGCCAGAGGCCCGCCCGCACCTGCCCACCGCCGGGGGCTCCACATTCTGCCAGGATAAGGATGCTCAGCAGAACACATTAGAAACCTCAAATTGTGAACACGAATTTCTTTTTTTTTAAGATTTTATTTATTTGACAGAGAGAGCAAGAGAGCACAAGCAGGGGGAGGGGCAGAAGGAGAGGGAGAAGCAGACCGCCCGCTGAGCAGGAAGCCCGATGCGGGGTCCCAGGACCCCGGGATCATGACCTGAGCCGAAGGCAGAGGCTTCACCGACTGAGCCACCCAGGCGTTCCTGAACACGAATTTCTCAATAGTAACTATCTGGTCCGCATTGAAACTTCTCAGTGGGGTTATTGTGATTATTTAGCATTGGTTTGTTTCCATCTCCACACACACACTCCTCCTTGCTCACCGCTCCTTGTCACCCCCCAGTTCTGCTATAATGAGCCCTGGGTGTCACGTGGGCAGTGAGGATTTTTTAAATTGTGGTAAAATACATATAAGATATAATTTACCAGGGCGCCTGGGTGGCTCAGTTGGTTAAGCGACTGCCTTCAGCTCAGGTCGTGATCCTGGAGTCCTGGGATCGAGTCCCACATCGGGCTCCCTGCTCAGCAGGGGGTCTGCTTCTCCCTCTGACCCTCTTCCCTCTCGTGCTCTCTGTCTCTCATTCTCTCTCAAATAAATAAATAAAAAATCTTTAAAAAAAAAAAAAAAAAGATATAATTTACCATTTTAAGGGGCGCCCGGCTGGCTCAGTTGTTGGAGCCTGTGACTCTTGATCTCGGGGTCGTGAGTTTGAGCCCCACGTTGGGTGTAGAGATTACTTAAATAAAAACATAAAATTCACCACCTGAATCATTTTAGAGTGTACGACTCAGTGGTATTAAGTGTATTGACAAAGTTGTGCAACCATCACAGCAGAGCATTCCGTCGCCCCAAAAGCAACCACGTCCCCATCAGCAGGTAATCCCCCCCTCCCCCGGCCCCCACGAGCCCCCTTCCCGTCTGCGGATGAGCCTGTTCTGGACGTGTCACCCACGTGGACTCACATGCCGTGTGGCCTTCCGTGTCTGGTTCCCTCCCTGAGCGTCGTGGGCTCGGGGTCCGTCCCCGGGGCCACGCGTGTGGACGCCTCGCTCCTTCACAGCCCAGTGATGCTCCCGTGTGTGGTGGACACACTGTGTGTATCTGCCCATCTGTCAATGGACATTTGGGATGTTTCCATTTTTGGCTATTTGAACAGAGCTACTATGAATGTTGGTGCACACATTTTTAAAAATTGTTAATCCGGTGATTTTAAAAAAATTTTTAACTGAAGTATAGTCGACATATAATATTAGTTTCAGGTGTACAACAATTGTATACATTATGAAATGCTCCCCACGGTAAGTGCATTCACCATACAACATTACAATATTATTGAATATTCCCTAGGCTGTACTTCTCACCCCTGTGACTTACTTTATAACCGGAAGTTTGTACCTCTTAATCCCCTTCCCCTGTTTTGCCATTCCCTGCACACAATTTTGGTTTGGAACACCTATTTTAATTTTTTAAAAGTAATCTCTACACCCAACCTGGGGCTCAAACTCACAACCCCAAGATCGAGAGTCGCACACTCCTCCTTCCTTACTCCAATTTCACATTTTTCTTTTTACTCGAACCCACGCATGTGTGTTGAATTGTCCACAATGTTACCAGCTGGGGAAATTCGGGATCCCTCCCTCCCACCCACCCCCATCATAACCCTTGGCAACCATGAGTCTATCCTGCATTTCTAAAAAGCTGTCATTTCAAAAATGTATCACGGGGCGCCTGGGTGGCTCAGTCGTTGGGCGTCTGCCTTCGGCACAGGTCGTGATCCCGGGGTCCTGGGATCGAGCCCCGCATCGGGCTCCCCGCTCAGCGGGAGGCCTGCTTCTCCCTCTCCCACTCCCCCTGCTTGTGTTCCCTCTCTCTGTGTCTCTGTCAAATAAATAAATAAAATAAAATCTTTAAAAAATTTTAAAAAATGTTGTATCAGGAGAATCTTGCAGTACGTGTGATCTGTTGGCACGGGCCTGTTTTCACTCAGCATCCTCATCGGGATTTTAGAACTTCCTCGTTTGGGAAGGGGGCAGGGTGGACCGGCCTATAGCCACCCTCTCCTCCCCGCAGTTCCGTATCGAGGTGACCCATGTGCCTCAGTGTCCTCATCTGTTAAGTGGGGAGAGGAGAGCCCCCGACCCCAAGGCGAGTTGCACGAATTGGAGCAGATGGGGAACCAGATGCCCGCATCTAGGACCTGGACCCGGCAACGCTTCACGACGTCACACACGGTTGCCACGGCAGCAGCCAACCACGTCTTGCGCGGCCGTGCCGCCTGGCCCCTCCCCGCTTGCTGGTGATTGGAGGAGGCGTTGCATCACGCGCCCCCACAGGCCAATGGGGACGTGGTCCAGACAGGCCGGGCGCGGAGGATGCCAAGTTCCCCGCATCCTCCCGTTAACCGTGCTCTCCCTGGCTTTCTCTAAAAAAGAAAAAAAGCTCCGGCCCGGCATGCACTGGCTGCCATTTCCTGAAGCTCCACCCTTTGCAAACACCCACAAAGGGGAGGCTAATGACTTTATTTCTTGAGGTGCACAGTTACCCTGTTTGAAGAAGATTCCAGAAACTCGCAGCGTGGGGGCAGCGTGGGCACCTCGCCCCCTCCTGAAGTTCTCACCCACAGAATAAGAGCTGGCCCAGGAGGTCACGCAATTACTACGTTGTGTGGGCGGGTTATTTGCTGCGCCGGCGCGGCTGGCGGCACACAGGTGGGGGCGGGCGCTCTAGGTGGGCACTGCGCAAGCGGGCAGGTACACACGCTGAGGGCGCTCGGTCGTTTTTCCCCAGAAACAGCCGTCTGGGCAGAAATGGGGCGGGTCCTCTGCATGTTTGGCAAGTGTACCAGTTAGCTGTTGCTGGGTGGTAACAAATCAGCCCCAAAGCAAGTGACTCGATGCAGCAATACACACTTGTCTTTTTCCTTCATCGTTTCTGCAGGTTAGGAACTCAGAAGCGGTTTGGCTGCCTGGTTCCGGCTCGGGGGTCTCATGAGGTTCCGGTCAACACATGGGCCAGCTGGGGCTGCCAGGTCTGAAGGCTCGGCTGGGGCTGGAGGACCCACTGGCAGGCTGTCCACAGGGGCTATTGGCAGAAGGCTCGCCCCGTGGGCCCCTGCCCAGCGCTACTTGGGCATCCGCAGGGCACAGCAGTACAACCCACCCCCCAGCCTGCGACCCCAGAGACCGCCAAGCAGAAACCTACAGCTTTTATGATAGAGCCTCTGAAGCCACAGACTGTCACTGTTGACATCCTATTGGTTACCCGGGCCAGCACTAGTCCCTGTAGACGGTCTACACAAGGGTGTGCCTACCAGGACACTGGGACTGTGGGGGCCATCTCGGAGGCTGCCCACAAAAGACCATCTGTTGGGAGGAAATGCACCAGGGCAAAGCAATATGACCACGGGATGTCATCATCCCTTTCCCCTCTCCTGGACTCCCCTCTCTCCTTCGAGGTGACTCGGCTGGCAGGAAGAGGTCATGTAGCTCAGGCCTGGCCAACAGGCCTCAACCTGGGACTTTTGCCAGCACTAACCGGAGAGTTTGGCTGCCCCTTTTCCCCCAGTTTGCTGAGCTGGTAGCTCCAGCCCGTGCCAGGACCACCTTGTCACCATGCCGCAAGAGCCTGCTAATGAGTGAAGTCCAAACCACAGATGGTAGCACAAGAGATGGAGAAAGAGAAAAAGAGGGGGGCAGACAGAGACCCTACCTTCGTCTGAGCCCCACATCCAGCCTTGCCTGCAACCGTCTCTTCTGACCATTTCAGCATTAGAAGCCCATCCTTCGTGTTGCTCCTAACAGTTAGGAGGGGTTTCTGTCCTTTGTAACACGATGCTATCAACAGATGAAGGGCACATTCACAACGCGTCCACCATGCATGGACACGTCCCTCTGCCACGAGCAGGAGCGAGGCGCCCACACCCATGGCCCCCGGGGACGGACCCCGAGCCCACAATGCTCAGGGAGGGAACCAGACACAGAAGGCCACGTGGGGTGTGAGTCCACGTGGGTGACACGTCCAGAACAGGCTCATCCGTGGACGGGAAGGGGGCTCGTGGGGGCCGGGGGCTGGGGGAGAGTTGGGGTGATGGCTGATGGGGGTGGAGTTTCCTTTGGGCTGAGGGAATGTTCTGGAACTCGATAGAGGTGATGGTTGCACAACATTGTGAATACACTCAATGTCACTGAGTTGTGCACTTTAAAATGGCTAATTGCATGATATGTGAATTTCCATCAATAACAATAATGATAACAATAAAAGGACAAAAAGACCAGGATGTATGTGCCCATTGTTTGCTCTCTCCCTCTGCCGGCTCCTCTCTCACCCACACTCCCTTCCTCCCAGATTCTCCAAGGGCTCTCCTAGTTCCTGCCCCTCTTTTACACAAAACAATTTCTCTTCCCACGTCAGGCCACACCAAGGCATGTGACCTCCCTGACCCATCCACCGGCTCCCTCTGTCTCCTCCCCAGGCCCTGACCGGCAGCTCCCCTTCACCCCGTCCTTGCACCAGACCTTTATACCCGGGTGCAGAAATGCATCCAGGCCCGTGGTTGCAGGGGGGAAAAGCAAGGTCACACTGGTGGCTGCCTCCCTTTCTAGGGGGACATAAGTGTGCGTAAACAGAAAGAACCAGGTGAGTGGCTCTGTCCATGTGCAGTTTGTCACAAATAGGTGGCATCCGCGCTTCACTTTTGGAATTGATAGTCGGTGAAAAGGAAAAGCCCTGTTTGGAGGGCGTCCAAGGCCTGGGTTCTGGTTCCGGCCCCAGGCAGTTACATCCTACTGGGAGCTCCCCCCACCCCCGCCCTGCAGGCAGGTGCACCCACAGGACGTGGGGTCCTCAGCAGGGCTGTGAAGGATCCCGCGTGGTGCTGCCGCTCTGTCTGAGAGGCACCCCCACCCCCCCGTGGCCTCTCTCCCGATGGACACGGTGTGGGCCCCAGCCAAGGGACAATGACAGGGACAATTATGGGCTCACGCTCTGTGTGAGGTGCTGTGTGGGCACCGGACTCTCCCCTTCTCCCAAAACTGTCACTTTGCATCTTTATTGCTTTTTTGCCTGATTACAAAGGAAACGTGCTTTTAGAAATGCAGCGTTAGGCCTGTAAATACTTCAGTTTCTCTCTCTGAAGCAGGGTCTCTCCCCAGCCCTGCGGACATCGGGGTGTCCCGGGTGCTGGGGGGCGCTGAGCAGCCTCCCTGGCCCCCACCCACTCAGTGCAAGCAGTGCCCCCAGTGTGACAATCACAGTCGCCCCGAGTCATCGCCGGGGGTCCCTGGGGGGCAGCACCGCCCCCCGCTGGGAAGGACTGTCTAAGGATGAGCACCTTCTAAAAACAAAACTATAACAATGTTACACGTTAAAAAATTCTCAACATCCATAAATGTCCATTGTGCATGTTTCTCTGAGTACCTCTCATACACATTCAGACCTCTGTTTGGGGGGCAGGTGGAGAAGTCTGTAACTTGCCGAGTCAACTCCTCCCCCAGGAACCTGACCTGGAGGATTCAGAACCCCGTCTCCTGGCTTCCCCAACCCCACAGGTCTCGAATCTCTGCTGTCCCTGCGCTCTGTTTGCTAGCTGGCCAGTTCCTTCCTGGCCTCCGGTCTTTCTGAGAATACTTTGCACAGAAGCCCCAGTTCTTGATCAGCCCGGGGCTGCCAGAGCAGGGTTGCCCTGTGGACCACGGTCACCAACTTCCCAGCCCGGACACCCACTTTCTTGCTGCTCGGCCATCGAGCAAACGTCACATGCTTCAGCGCTCTGGTCGCGGCATGACCCCACGCTGGTATGAATTCTTGTGTTGGCGGAGATCTGGCCCATCTGTGTCTGCCACAAAGGGCAGTGGGCTCAGAGCCTGCCGGTCTAAGTGTCCCCTCACCAATGCATCTCAGACTCCACCAGAGAGGCAGACAGCCGGCTAGATGGTCAACTTCTCTTTAATGAAAAAAAGAACAAAGCCAAACAAAAGTCTGGGTTGCACAGTCATGACCCGAGGGAAGGACCACCACCTCCCATGCTCCCCTGAGCCGTCCCCAGGGACACCCCTCTGGGGAGACAAGAGACCCGGAACTGGAGCCGGGGGCCTGGTCCCCTTGCAGGGGACACTAGATGCTCTGCAGCATGTGGAGAGCGTGGACAAGGTTCAGCCGGGCAGCTGGGGAGCAGCCGGGACTCTGCAGGGCGCCTGGGGGGTAGGAGGTGCTGGGCTGGCCGCGTTCCCAGACCGTGAGCCGCAACTCCTCACCCTGGCCACTCAGCACCAGGTGAGTCTGGTCGTCACTGCAGCTGATCTGCCGGGGGGTGAGGAGCCGGGGTCAGGGAGAGGGGGCCCCCCCATGTCCACCCCCACCGCAGCGCTCCAGGGAGTAGGACAAGTGGACCGAGGCTGACAGCCCCCTGACCTGGGTCTCAGTGCTGCCGCACCCCCAGGAGCTCAGGGAGCAGGGGCCGAGGGCTCTACTATACCGACAGGGAAACAGGGCTCAGACGGGGACTCCCCTTCCCAGGGCCACCCCGTGAGACCCCCACCCCAAATCCTGTGACCTGGGTAAACCAGCTTCCCCAGCGGATGTCCTCTCTAGCTGAGACCCAGCTCAGGGCAAGCGTGCTAGCCACGTTCTAGTCTGAACAGAGAGGGAGGTTTTACTGTAACACAAAATAGTAATTTTTTAAACTAACAACGGAAGCATTGTACAGGACTGCTTCTGAAGTCTGTTTCAGGACTGGCTGCGATTTGTCAGCAATCGCCAGGACTGCTCAGGGAAGCCTCAATCTAGAAATGATTTTCCACTGAAATGACATTTGGGCGGCTACGAGGTGCCACCCCATGAGGATGGCCCGAAATTACATTTTGCCAGTGCAGTTTTGTACTTAGGAGTCGACATCCCACCCCCACCGAAGCCAGCTGTTCCTGGCCCCCCCACAGCGGGTGCTCCCAGCGTGCCCCCCGAGGACGAGGGCGCCCCGAGCGCTCACCTGCACCGTCCCGTCACTGAAGAGCAGGAGCGAAGCCCGCGCGGACGCCAGGACACGCAGCAGGCAGAGGCTGGGGGCCGCCGGCGGGGTGGGCGTGGGCCGGGCCCCCTCCTGTACACAGACCCAGCCCCGCGGGTCTCAGGGCTGGGGGCGTCCGCACCTGCCCAGCCCGGCCCGGCCCCACCTGGCCCTTACCTCTCGCAGCCGCTGCTGAATACAGCGGGCGAAGAGCCGGAGGACGGCCAGCTTGGCGCCCAGTGCGCTGGGCACGTCCCTTGGGGTGAAGGTTTCCAGCTTCCCCCGGGCAGGCATGTAGGACACTTGGCTGGGGTGCGGTACAGGGTGGTGCCCACTGTCACAGCCTCTATCCTGGGCACTCGATGCCTGAGGACACCGTCCCGCCGGCCACGCCCCCTCGGATGGGAGTTTGGAGACCAGCTCCGCACTGACCCACCTCTCTCCATACCGCCAGCCCCCTGGAGCTGTGTCCATACTGAGATCCCGGCCAGCCCCCAAACCGCTCCCTCTGCCACCTTCCCATCTGGCCTAGCGGCTACTCCGACCTTCCTGCCGGCAGCAGGAGTCCAGATGCCAGCGTCCTGGCGTCCCTCCGAGACCACCACCCCAGGCCACGGCCACTCCCTGCCCAACTAGTCCAACCACCTCCCTGCTGGCTCCCTGGGCCTCTCCTGCCAGCCAGGTCACGTTGAACGTGTGACTCGGACCCACCCTTCCCGTCCCGACCACCACAGTGGCCGTCAAGGCCCGTGACTTCACGTCCTCCCCGTGTCCTCATGCCACTCCGTTCCTCACACCCACCGGGCTCGTCCCACGTCAGGAGGCTTTGCACATGCTGTTGCCTGTGCCTCAGACGCTGTTCCTGCTGGGCTCCTTCTCATCCTTTGTGTCTTGCCTGAATGTCACTTCTTCAGAAGCCCCTCCACAACCCTAACCCTCCACCCCCCGAGTCGGTCACCTCACCCACTTCATTTCTTCAGAAAATTGCCTCCTGGAATCACCTTGGTTACTTGTGTAGCATTGTCCCCCCTCCAGCAGGCAGGGAGTCCCCCTGGGCGCGCACAGTACGCGCTATTTTAATAAACACTTGAGGAATGATTGAAGAAAGATGGGGGTGGACAGGAGCCCCACGACTTACTCCCCCGGGGGGCGCAGGGCCATGTGCGTGCCGTCCCGAAGCAGGACACCGCTGCCCCCATCTGACAGCTGATAGCCGAAGCCGTACTTGCTGGAGTAATCCACCCACTTGGGGGCCCAGAGGATGGGCCGCTGCTCTCCCGGGGGGTCCTGTGTGGCTGGGCACAAAAATGAAGTGAATTGAGCAAGGCGGGGGTGGGGGCTGGGGGAGGAACGGTGGAGACACAGAAGATGCAGAGCAAAGTCCAGGGGGGCAGAAAACCAAGTCTTGCCTTGCAGGCGGGGGGACGACGAGGGGCTGGGGGGCACCTGCCACCTCTTGAGAGGAGCCCTTCCGAACCGTGTGTAACGCCCAAACTCTATAGGCTTTGCTGGATTGCATTAAGAAAAAGTGTGTGTTAAAAACAAATCGATCAATGGCCTCTGGAATCCTGGATCGGACCCTGGCAGAGATAAAAGGGCATTAGTGAGGAAACGGGCTCTCCAGTGGCCGGGGGAAGCTGGGGGAGCGGCAGGCAGAACTCTCCGGGCTGCCTCCCCTGTAAATCTCTAAGTATCTTTTACTGTTTCTTTAGGACATCTGAGTAAGTAAGAGCTGGCTCCAGCTGATGGAAGTGTCTTAACGTCCAGGGTCCTTCTGTGCTGCAGAAGCAAAGGAATAAGAAGAACCCCACTGGGTCCTCTGAGAAAGAAAAGGCTCCCAGGATAGTGACCCAGGAGGGGCAGGACATGGGGGGCTGGGGGTTCCAGGACCCTGGGGTGCAGGATGGGCGTCCCTGTGCCCTGAAGCCTCCCTCAGCTCTGCCCCCCGGGGGAGCCCCAGAAATACCCGGGCGGCCCTGGGCAGAGCAGGGCACTTTTCCTGGGATGTTAAGGGACAGGTGGCCCCTGTGGGCCTGGCTGGGTTCCTACCTGGGAGGCCGGCGTCCAGGCAGAGCTGCAGGTTTCTGATGGCCACCTCGACCTCCTGCCTCTGGCCCCCCGGGGGCCCTGGGGAGACAGATCTATGTAGGGGCAGGCCTGTCTGTCCCCCCACCATGAGGGGCCCCTCCCACCAGCCCTGGACCAAACGACCGAGTCTGGAAACATCTTATTTTAAACCCAGAAGGATTCCGGCCATCTTTCCCATTTCACAGGTGGGAAAGTTGAAGCCAGGAGAGGGGCCACGACCCTGGCAAGGCCCACTCATTGCCCCCACCTCCATACCCTCACTCCCCACCAGCAGCCGGGGCCGAGGATGGAGTGTCCGCTCACCCGCCGGGTCACTCCTGAGGGTCCCTTGGGTGAGCAGGTGGATGGGGACCTCGGGGTGGGGAGCCCCTCTGTCCAATAGGGAGGCCTGGGGAAGAAGCAGCAGGGGTGAGGGGAGGGAGGCCCTGGCCCCCAGGAGAGGCCTGAGGTGGGTGAGGGGCTCCATCCTCTTCCCTCTGAAGACCACGCCCCCCGACTTTTCCCTCTGCCGGGTCTTGCTGTGAGGACGCATTCCTCGTGCCTCCGCGAGTCCCTGCCCGGAGCCCTCACCTCACGGCCGCGCCCCATGGAGTCAGGATCTGAAGCCTCTTCTCCTGGACCTGACGCCTCGCTGGGAGTGAAGGGGCCTGAGGGAAGCACAAGGAGTTTCGGGGGGCAGAGCCTGGCCCCATGCAGCGGGAAGGCATCTGCCCCCCAGGCCCACCCCTGCCACAGGTGGGAAGCAGGACAGGTGTGTGAGATGCGAGCCGGCCAGGCAGGTGGGGGCAGGGGAGGGGTACGCAGGTGCGCTACTCACATGGCGGCCGGCACTGGGTCAGCAGCAGCCGGCCCACCTTCCGGAAGAGGCTGCCCAGAGGCTGGGGCATGGTGAAGACGGGCGCGCTGTAGCAAGAGCGGGCCGGCAGCCGGTCTGGGGTGAAACCCTTCGGAGCGGGGCACCGGGGGTCAGCACGCGGCGCGGGCCGCCCGGCTCCTGGGCCTCGGCCCCCCAGGGCGGGCCCCACCCGCGGAACAGCACACACCTGTGTGAAGAAGTCATCCTGCAGCAGGAGGTCCAGGCTGGGCCGCTCCGCCGGGTTGGGCGCCAGCAGGCGGGCGATGAGGCGGCGCGCGTTGGGTGACAGGTGGGCAGGCTCGGGGTAGCGGCCGTCTCGGATGTTCTGGTACATCTCCGACAGGGGAGCCACCGTGAAGGGAGGGGTACCGGTCAGCACTGTGTACCTGACCCGGGGGGTGGGGGCGGCAGGAACCTGAGTGTCTGCTTGCACCTGTCCTGCATGGGCCTCGTGACTATCTATGCCCAGGTCTGCCTGTGTATCTACCACCTGCTCATACCCGTGCACACCTCTGTGCGTGCTCACACCTGTCTTCCCTCGCACATACATCCCCCATGTGCCCTATTCATACCTGCACACTCGCAGGATGGCAGGCGGGTGCTCCCCACCTCCCACACCTGCCTGTCCCCCATTCAGCCTCCCCCTGTAGGCTTCCACCTGTCCTTACCTGTCTGTGCATGCTTCCACCTGCATACCTGGCCCCACCCGGGCCCTCCTGCCCCTCTTCCCCAGGCCCGGGGCTCCCCACGACCCACTCACATGATGCAGCCAAGAGCCCAGATGTCTGACTGGCAGGAGTGCCCATTCCTGGAGATGACCTCTGGGGCCAGGAAGTTTGGGGTCCCACAGAGCACTCTGGGAGGGGATAATGGTGGGCTCAGGAAGGCCGGGGCCCACATGCCAAGCTGGTCCCACTTGTGCCTCCCCAGGGGCACTGTTCAGAGCCCCTCACTTACCTGTGGCAGTGGCCCCCTGGCCCCACCCTGGCAGCCAGCCCCAGGTCTCCAATCTTTACCACCATGTTCTTGTTCAGGAAGAAGTTACCTGCCAGAGGGGGCGGGCCGCAGGCCATGAGGGCAGAAGCCACACACCTGCCCCCCCCCCCCCCGGACCGCCCTTCTCCACGCTCACTGGGTTTCAGGTCGCGGTGCACGATCCGCCGCTGGTGCAAGTAGCGCAGGCCGCTGACCAGGCCCCGCAGGTAATAGCGCACCTCAGGCTCCGTCAGGGTCTGTCGCGCCTCCAGGACGTGGGCCAGTGACTGCAGGGGCGCGCAGGTGGCCGCGGCAGCACCGAACACAGACGCACACAGGTAAGCTCGGATGAACCCAAAGAGGAATACAGGAGTGCAGATGGGCCCCGGTGGCCCCAGGGAAGTTTGAAAAGGGCCAGGGGATCAGAGATGAACCCAACGCAGGTACATGCCGGGCGCACGTGAGCCCAGGTGTGCTCGATGGGGTTAAGGTGGTCCCACATGGCCACAGATGGAGATGAGATGGGCCGGATGAATAAACTGGGCACAAGTAGACACAAGTGAGTCAAGAGAGCCAAGGCGGGCACAGGTGCGGAAGGATGAGCACAGATGGGCCTGGTGCGGACACAGGCGGAGACAGAGAGGTGGACACGGATGAGCACAGCAGA